>NC_041399.2:186042242-186363908 GCF_900747795.2 Erpetoichthys calabaricus
GTGTGTCTACCCAGCGCCATTAGGCATGGGTAAGCCGTTGAACCCCATTCGTGATGGGGACCGGGGCTTGCAATTGTTCCCCACGAACGAGGAATACCCAGTAAGTGCGGGTCATACGCTCGCACTGATTATGTCCCTGCCCTTTGTACACACCCCCCGCTACTACCATGGTCGGGTGACTTGGTGGATTATATATAGAAAAGCAGCCAGAACCACAAAGAACAATGAAAAGACAATGTGGCTCATAGGTACACAGACAAAAGCGACTCAGGTGAGGAGTTGGGGGCGGGCACATGAGCAGGCAGTGCGTACTGAACTATGATTGTATGTTGGTTCGTAGCGTGCATTGTTGCAATGTTACTTTTCTTGGTGGTTTATTAAATTACGGATTTTGCAAAAGTTCATTTTTTTCCCTGTGCTTAAAAATCATTAAAAAAGCGCCGTGATTATGCGGCGTACGCCGCGGATTGGCTAGTTCACAGTTTTAAGGGTTTGCTGTAAAATTTATTAACACGGTCAAAACCCTATACTCACCAGCCATATTTACTAATTATGACATATCCCAACCCTTAGGAATTTGCAAAGGTGCCATACTGTGACGATCAGACTGACTAAGTGACAATGACAATAAAGATCTATCTATCTAGTTGCCTGAAACGCAATTTATTTGATAAGATTATTAATTATTAATGTGAAAATGAAAACTCCTAGGATGGGTTCAGGCAGAGATTTGTTAACAAAAAAATCATAACACTGGTAAATTAAGCCTAAAGGTAAATATCACATTATAGTCGGGAGTCAGGGTACAGTTCAGGAGCCAAGCTAACAAGAATATGTCCGTAATGAAAAGGAAACACAAGCAAAAGCAAAAGTAATTAAATTGTTGAATTTATACCATCATTGGGATGCACAGACTGCTGCAATGGCATATTAAATAGACTCCACATGGTGACATTGCGCATCATTTGGTTTATTTAAAGTCAAAATGTGTGGGTCAAAGGTGCCTTTACAGTGTTATATTATATGCACTCATCAATTTCCTTAACACGCCTTTTCTAGTTTGTTGCCAAAGGAGTCAGGGAACATCCTGTCAATATCTCATGCAAAGCAGGACTCAACTTTGAAATGGAATCACTTGTACACCACCATAACACTGGAACAGTTTAGATTTGGCAATCATCCTGACATCATCTCTTTGTATTTCTCATCTCATCTCATAATGTAAAATTGATTCAGGTCGCAGTGGGAGCAGGTCAAGAAGTTCAGTCCAGACTTCACTGTTCCCAGCTACAGATTCCAGCTCTTCCTGGGGATTTTCCAGCCAGTTAAGAGATGTAATACCTCCTGCTTGTCCTGAGTCTACCACAGGGTCTTCACCCAATGGGGACATGCCCAGGGTAACTCTAGGTGAATTCGTATGATACCCCCCAAACCACCTCAGCTGGCTTCTCTCAACTCTACTCTAAGTCTCTACTGAACTCCTCAGCTTCTCGCCCTATCATGTTGTGCCATCCCAGCAGCCCTGCAGAAAGCCTCATTTCTGCCATTTGTACTCACGATTCCATTCTTTTGCTCATTACCCACAGCCTATGACTATAGGTGAGGACAGGACTGTAGATCAACCAGTAAACTGGGAGCTTTGTTATTAGAATCACCTCCCATTTCACAACCACATACCGGTACAGTACATGCAGAACAGCTGCCACCATACCAATGTAATCGATCTCACATTCCCTTCTTCAGTCACTCATAAACAAGACCTTGAGGTATTTGAACTCGTCAACTAAGGGCTGTCCCTACCCCATCCCACCATCATTTGTACAGAGCAATCTACTCCTTTCTGAGAGAGAACCACAACCTCACATTGGAGGTGCTGCTCTTTCACACTCTGCAGCAAATCACTCAAAGTGAACTTTAAGAAGCAATATTCATTGTTTCCATAAAAACAGGATGCCAAGAAACTCTTTTAGTGAGTTGCACATGTGACAATTGTGAAATCACCAGCAAAACAAATTTTAATGTCTATTTTGTGAAAACTGTATGTGAATCGAATCTTGCCTAGTTGTGAGGAGCAGCACCCCTGGATGGTGCACCAGTCATTTGCAGCCAAAAGCAATATGAATAAATTGATGTATTCATAAATTAACATTCTCAAACTTTCTTAACCCAATTTACAGTTGTGCAGAGCTGGAACCTGTGCTGGTAGCACTGGGCACAGACTGAAATAGGGAACAGTCGATTGCCGATAACATGAACATGAATGAATTAAACAAGTGAATGAAATTAATACATGCATGGTATTAACTAAAGAGTTGCAGATAGACATACTTTAAGATTAAGGAAGGAATCACGTAGCAGCAAACTTGTATCTCCTCAGCTAGTGCTGGTTCCCTCTTTCTGCACAGCACTGCTGGGATGTGATCCAGCCTGTGGAAATCCTAAAACGGATTAAGCTGAGAATACAGTATTATGTTACAAAATTATTATTTCTGATGAATCTCCTATAGTGAAGAGTATAATACTACAGTATACAGTGTGGTACAAAATTCAATTCTGTCGTCTTGCCAGTGTTGTGATTTATAAGAAAACCTTTCAGACAAATGACAAGACTTCTGAATTATGTTTTCTATGACATATTAAAAACAATTGCCGAAGTATCATTGTATCGTTAAGGAGATGGGAGCCTAGGCCGGTAATGATATGGTAATTACATGATTTCCCCAATTAAGAAGCCTTAAGGGATTACCAGCTATTCCAGATAGATGCGACTGTGCCTTTATCGCTGTGTGAGCTCTGGCTTTTCACTTTCACACTTTCCTGCAGTGTGTTTATCTTCAAACATGTGCTGCGAATATCAGACATGCCGTATGCGAGGAAGCTAAATATAGAGATGTGACACTCTGAATTATACCTCAGCCCCTGCACTTTTTACACCTTCTTCCCACTGAACAGTTCCCAGTAGGAATAATGCATTCAATCTTTTGTTGATACAGCTTTTAGCCATTACAGTTGCATGTGCATTGCGTCAGCAGTTTTGTACAAAGTTTTGTAACAAATTGACCCAAATCAAAGAGTGGTCCGACGAGGGAGGTCATCTGTAACACCCCCACAGAGGTTTGCTGTCATGCGCTTCCCAAATCAGACTTTGTGCCTCCTCATCGGAAACAAAACAGAATCCAGGCAGGTCTCAAGTAGGCATCTGTACAAATCCTTCTGTCACGTTTGAATTCTTGTGTCCACAATCCCCCAGAGAAAATGTGCACAGCTGCTGGAGTAAACCACCCGAACTGCCTTAGACGCAAGCAAGAGGCCAGAGGAGTATAGGTTGCCCACTATGTGCGCAGTAGTCTGTAGTTTCCATGTATTTGTCTTATGTGCCAAGTCATTAATGTGACTATATAGAGCCTTGCAAATTGAGCATTAAATGCTTACAATGTTACAGAATGAAAGGAAAAAGATGCTATTAATTTACTGAAAAGTACTTTGCTGTGCGGCATAGCACAAAGGCTAAACACTGCGTGGGCTCAAATTCCAGGACCCGGTCACTTTCTGTTTGAACTTTTCCTGCTATCGAAATCCTGTGTAGGTTTATCTCAATGTGCTTCATGATCTATGATAGATAGATAGGCCTTTTCTAAATTGGGCTGGTGTGAAACTTGGCACCCCGTCCAGAGGTACCACCTGTAGTGTGTCCACTACTGCCGGAATAGCCACTGCTTCTCTGCAGTGCTAAATAGAAATAATGAAGCCATTCAGTTGTTATAGTCTGATGTGTCAGGCATTAGTGTCCAAGTGCACAGAAATTCCTGTTTTTATGTGAGACCATCATGCAGCGTGTTATGTTTCATCCAGGGTTTGTTCCCTGTCTAATGTCTATTTTTATTTCTTTTGTCATTTTCATTAATTCTGATGTATTATTTTATGTGTTTTTCTTAATTATGTAAATTTTGTTAATTGTTCTTTTTTTTATTATTTATTACATATGTATTATATGTGAGATTTCTCCAAACCAAGATGGGGTGAGACCTCCAAAAAGCTAGGGAACAGGTCAGAATCTTACCCTGGTCTGCCTAGCAGAGGCTCACCAGACTTCAGCCAGTCCCCAAGAGACCTGCTGGCTTCAACTGGAGCATTCCCAAAAATGGGAAGCTAACACATTAACTATAAATATCTTTAAAAATAATGAGAAATCCCCACAAGGAGGAGAATAATCATCAGCCTCTGGCTTATTCACAGAAAGAGCAACAAAGAATTAACAAAACATATTTACTCAACAGATCAATAAGTGGCAAAAAAAAAAGGAATTGCCTAAAAGGGTATCCACAGCAAAGTCCATATAACAGTAGAGTAATCAGAATACTTAATCTAAAGCAAAAAATAATAGCAAAAACAAAAAACTCTAACAACAAAAAGACAACAATACTCACAGAAATTCCTTAAACGAATGATTTCCATTCCTGAGCCTTCTCAGCCAGTTTAAATAGCTTGAGGGAAGGTTTAGAAGTGGTGACATCAGGGTGGTCCCGCCTCTTGGGGCACCACCCACAAAGAGCATGGAACATAAGTAAATTTGAAGAGACAGTACACAACAATAAACAACAGAACAGTATGTAAAAATAAGGCACAAATTACTCAAAAACAACACAAATAACAATAAAATATATACAAACTTGTTAATATATAATAGTGCGTATTATGTGTTCTTCTATATTTCTTTATGGGTTGTGGGTGGAACCCTAAGAGGAGGGGCCAACTTGATATCACTACTGAAGGACCGCCCTCCGCCTAGACAGTATACTGTATTTTGAGGCTTTGGAGTTAGGTCCTTCAGTGATTCATTGTGGTTGTTTTTCAAAAAGTGCAAATCCATATTATCCTCTTCTAGATTATAAATGTTTGCTTTCTGTCATAGGATTTACAATTACTGGACTTTGGATAGGAAATGTTTGTTTGTGGTTTGACTTTTAGGCAAACCTTATGCCTTTTTCTGGATTTTGGCAATCCTGCTCTCTTTTGATTCATTTTTATAAAAAAAATCTTTGTGTACTGACTTCTCAAGTTTGTGGCTTTATGATTCCACTTTCTCTTGAAAGACAATTTTTAAATATTTTGGGATATTGAATTATTTTGGGGAGTATTTTAAACTTGTGCCTGTTCTCCATTTCTTCAGGCCTGGACAGGCCGAGGCCGACAGCAGACAAAAACTGTGTCCCAGGTGCTTCATCAATTGTAGCTTTTTATGTAAGAGTGGCAAAGAGAAAAACTATACAAGGCATCTCAGCTAGAAGTCATGTAAGAAAGAGGTTCTATGGTCTGATGACACAAAATTGAACTTTTTAGCCATTAGACTAAACACCATGTTTGGCATAAGCCAAACATTGTGCATTATCAAAGATACACTATTCCCACCAAAATAGACAGGGGCAGCAGCATTGTGTTATGAGAGTGCCTCTCTGCAGCAAGCCTTGGAAGGCTTGTGAGGGTAGAAGGTAAAAGTAATCCAGCAAAATACTTTATTATTTGCTCCTTTTCAAGTACAGTGCATCCGGAAAGTATTCACAGCGCATCACTTTTTCCACATTTTGTTATGTTACAGCCTTATTCCAAAATGGATTAAATTCATTTTTTCCTCAGAATTCTACACACAACACCCCATAATGACAACGTGAAAAAAGTTTACTTGAGGTTTTTGCAAATTTATTAAAAATACAAAAACTGAGAAATCACATGTACATAAGTATTCACAGCCTTTACTCAATACTTTATCGATGCACCTTTGGCACCAATTACAGCCTCAAGTCTTTTTTGAATATGAGATGCCACAAGGGCTTGGCACACCTATCCTTGGCCAGTTTCGTCCATATCCTCTCTAGCAGCACCTCTCAAGCTCCATCAGTAGGGATGCTGAAGCGTCGGTCACAGCCATTTTAAGATACTCTCCAGAGGATGTCCAAATCGGATTCAAGTCTGGGGCTCCTGGCTGGGCCACTCAAGGACATTCACAGAGTTGTCCTGAGCCACTCCTTTAGATATCTTGGCTGTGTGCTTCTGGGTCGTTGTCCTGCTGAAAGATGAACCTAGTCGCTCACAGTCTGAGGTCAAGGAGTGCTCTGGCAGCAGGTTTTCATCCAGGATGTCTGCTGTACATTCGCTGCCAGTCATCTTTCCACTTTCCCTGACTAGATCTCCCAGTTCCTGCCGCTTGAAAAACATCCCCCCACAAGCGGTGCTGGCTTCCTCCAAACGTGACGCCTGGCATTCACATCAGAGAGTTCAATCTTTGTCTCATCAATGAGAGAATTTTCTTTCTCATGGTCTGAGAGTCCTTCAGGTGCCTTTTGGCAAACTCCAGGCGGGCTGCCATGTGCCTTTTACTAAGGAGTGGCTTCCGTCTGGCCACTCTACCATACAGGCCTGATTGGTGGATTGCTGCAGAGATGGTTGTCCTTTCTGGAAGGTTCTCCTCTCCCACAGAGGACCTCTGGAGCTCTGACAGAGTGACCATCGGGTTCTTGGTCACCTCCTGACTAAGGCCCTTCTCCCCCGATTGCTCAGTTTAGATGACCGGCCAGCTCTAGGAAGAGTCCTGGTGGTTTTGAACTTCTTCCACTTAAGGATGATGGAGGCCACTGTGCTCATTGGGACCTTCAAAACAGCAGAAATTTTTCTGTAACCATTCCCCAGATTTGTGCCTCGAGACAATCCTGTCTCGAAGGTCTACAGGGCAATTCCTTTGACTTCATGCTTGGTTTGTGCTCTGACATGAACTGTCAACTGTGGGACCTTATATAGACAGGTGTGTGCCTTTCCAAATCATGTACAATCAACTGAATTTACCACAGGTGGACTCCAATGAAGCTGCAGAAACATCTCAAAGGATGATCAGGGAAAACAGGATGCACCTGAGCTCAATTTTGAGGCTTCATGGCAAAGGCTGTGAATACTTATGTGCATGTGCTTTTCTCAATTTTTAATTTTTAATAAATTTGCAATAACCTTAAGTAAACTTTTTTCACATTGTCATTATGGGGTGTTGTGTGTAGAATTCTGAGGAAAAAAATGAATTTAATCCATTTGGAATAAGGCTGTAACATAACAAAATGTGGAAATAGTGATGTGGCTGTGAATACTTGCGGGATGCGACTGTATATGGAGTGGAATCCCAACTCTTTTTGATTGCTGTCTGTCTCTCTATTTTACTATATATTAGGGGAGAGAGGGAGTGCAGTGGAGTGTGTACGCCTGATGAGCCCAGAATGAGGGCGAAACATGTGTCGCGTACTCTTTGCATTATTTTGACAGTAAACTATTTCACCGATTCTATGATCTGCTCCTCACAAACTGAGGGCACCGTGGCGGATGTTAGCAGATTGCTGGCCAACCACAAGCGTTACCTGGTAGGTAACCACCCATATAATCAGATTGTGACACAGACTTTCGAATTGCCGTGAATATTATATATATATATATATATAATATATATATATATATATTATATATATATATAGATATTGGCATAGTTTTCGGTCAAATAAAGCAAAGAGTACGTGACACGTGTTTCGCCTCATTTGGGCTCATCAGTCGTACACATTCTACTGTTCCCCTCTCGGGGAATCGAACTCGGACATCAGCATCAGAGACGAAGCCCCAATACACTGGCGCCATGGCATGTGGTTTCATTTTATTTGACAGCCTGTAGGTCCGGAGTAATTACATTCTTGCATTCATAGTCTGAGTCCAGCCGACCTGATTTGTGTGGGTGGCAAATGTTGCATAGTTTACTGTCAAATAAAGCAAAGAGTATGCGACTGAATGAGGGCATCGTGGCGATGTTGCCGATGGCAGACCAAGCACAAGCGTTACCTGGTAGCGTAACCACCCACACAAATCAGGGTCATCGAGACTCAGACTATGAATGCAATATATATATATAAGCCCGTGCTGTAAAAAGCCTGGGGTCCTAGAAACTTATGAAATCGTCAGAATTAAAAACTGAACTATAGAGATGTCAAGTAATTGAAAGGAATCCACTCTGGGTGTCTCTCTCTTAGGAGGATTTGTTTTGCTGACATGCTTGCATTGCTTCTGCATTAATGGTGGGAGAAAAAGTAAAAGGGATACCGTCTTTACCGATGTTATCGGCTAAGCGACTTTGTCTTTCTTCGGAGGTTTCATTTTGCAGGCATGCTGCCGTACTTGTGTTATGACTAAATGAGTTTTCTGTTTCCTCGGAGGTGGAGCCCTTACTCCAACTCCACCTCTCACTTCTGGGCCGGATAGACACACACACCATATCTATCTATACAGTATATATATTTAATACTAGAGGGGAACAGTTTCAAGAAAGGTTTAAACTAGCAAATAAAAAGAAAAGGTTAAAATGGACAAAAGAAGACAGACACATTGAACAGAAGATGAGTGGAAACATGTATTATGGTCCAGCATTCTGAAGTTTCTGCCTTGAGCTCGATGCTTCTGGATAGGCTTCAAACAACTAAAACCATTTCCCAGGATTAAGCCAGGTGTGATAATGAAGTGGATTGACAATTTTCATTATCAAAAACCTGAACAAAGTGCTCTAATTTATTTCATAATTGCCATTATTATTCAATAACCAATTGCAACATAACATTCTACAATCCATCTTAACCCAATTTAGGTTTTGCAGCAGGTTGGCAGGATTGATTACAAGGCAGGAACATTCCTGGGCAGGATGCCAGTCCATCGCAGAACTCAGTTATTCACCACCATGGCACCAATTAAAAAATCAGCCTGACAAGAACATCTTTGAGGATGTGAGAGGTACGTGAAGCAGATACGAGGAGAATGTGCAAGCATTACGCAGACAATGGCTATGTTTGGGATTCAGAACCTGGAACACTTGTAACATATCAGACAGCATTGTCATCCATAATGCCACCTCAACAATCAGTTCAGGTTCCTGATTTGGTTACACAGTGAATTATTATTGAGTGCCTCCAGGATTCTTTATATACAGTAAATATAACAGGAATACATGAAGACATGGATGCTACCACCAGAGTTACAACAGTAATGAGTTAAAAAAGGCCCTGACTGCAGTACGTATCCAAGTTGCTGTTTTGTGACCGTGAGGTTTTACTGAGAAGCCAGATGTGTGGCAGCTTTCACTGGAATGCTGGCTCCCTGCAGGCAGATGGGTAATACCAGACATATTTTCAAATAGCCTTATTGAAAAGCACCTGTTTTCTGTTTTCAGCTTGACACCCCTTTTCCTTCTGACCTTTGATGTGAATCACACCATAAGCAGCTTATTATGGAGTCCAAAGACTTTGGATTTGTAAAGTATATGGAAGATCCTGTTGCTCTGTAATTGCTGGGCGAGGGGAGGGGAGGGTTGGGGGTCAAAAGTACTGATTCACAAGGATACTGAATTTCACCGTTGTCAGTAAAAATATGCCCGACACTGAGACTTGAGTATGGGGCTACAGCCAGGAAAACCAAGCATGGGGAGGAGAGTTTAGAGGCCTCTGTGTCTCAGCTATGGGCCATGTAGACTGCCAAGTTCTTTGGATCCTTTAGAAATGCCCTTCCCACACTAAGAGAGATTTCTCATGCAAACCCGGCAAATATCTGAGACAAGCTTGCAGCTTCGCCTTTAAGGCAAGTGGTTACGGTTCATTATTCGGCTGATTTTCTACAGTGCCAGCAGCTGTTGTTCCCAAGAAATCCTATGTTTATGCATAGCCATGAACAAGCAGCAGGCATTGAACAAATACAAAGATCAGTGGCGGTCCATTGTTGCTAAAGTCAATCGCATAGTGGACAATGCCAGAGAGCATAAGGCAGCGGGAGATAAATAGACAAATGCAAAATGGGATGTGTTTTTATTTACTTTGATGTTAAGACAGCTCCTGCAGCTTGACCATATTGGAAAAGATTGGCCCAGAGCATTGACATGAAGGAGAATGTTCTCTTCTACCTTTTAGCAAAATTATGACTAAGTCAACAAAGTTAATTCTATTAAATGTCAGTGGCTTTGATTCCAGTGCTTCCTGCTCCTCTGCAGCTCATTTTGACACTACAAGCAGCATCCCCTTCCACTAGCCCAGCCCCATTTCATTACACTTTATACCAGTTTACTGTGAAACTGACACCACATCAGGAGTTACACATGCAGGAATTTCTTCACCTTGTCTCCAGATAATATGCTAATCATTCAAATCATCAGCTTAAATTCTATTTACGGTGGGTTCAAAAAATATTCCGACTACAGTAATCCCTCGCTACTTCGCGGTTCACTTTTCGCGGATTCACGACTTATATGTAAGCATATCTAAATTCATAACGCGGATTTTTCACTGCTTCGCGGGTTTCTGTGGACAATGGGTCTTTTTACTTGCTTCCTCAGTTGGTTTGCCCAGTTGATTTCATACAAGAGATGCTATTGGCGGATGGCTGAGAAGCTACCCAATCAGAGCACGCAGTTAAGTTCCTGTGTGCTGCTGATTGGCTCAGCGATGGAGTGTTGCATTAACCAGGAAGTCTCATCTCACTCATTCATCATTAACGTGCTAATGCTTCAGGGGCCGTGTCCAAGCACCAACAGAAGATGCAAATGATTGCAGAAAAGGTAAAAGTTTTGGATATGTTGAAGGAAGGGAACAGCTACACCGCTGCAGGACATCGATTCTTTTTATTTAAAAAGGAGGAAAAGCATATAAGATCTACAGCCGCAGTGTCCTTTAACCAGGGTGCAAAACGAGTTGTAAGTGGACGTGATAAGGCAGTAGTCTGGATGGAATCTGCTTTAGGAATCTTTGCAACAAGGTCGACGACGTCATGACCACCTACAAGCTGCTATGTGTACTTCGCTATACAGTAAGTGTAAACTTATCTACCGATTTCATATTGCTTAGCAGTTGTCCCTGTTTTTAATAGAGTAAATTGTGGGTTGTAAACAATACAGGGAGGGTTTAAAAACGTCCAAATACACGTTAAATAATTAAATAAATATAGTGTCCCTACTTTGCGGAAATTCAGTTATCGCGGTCGGCCTTGGAACCTATCTCCCGCGATAAGTGAGGGATTACTGTACTTCACTTTCTACAGATTTACTAAAAATTAAAAACTGAACTCTCTCATTCATATGAGAATTCAGACTTATAATTCAGTACTTTGTAGAAGCTCCATTGGCAGCAATTATAGCTTCAATTATTCTTGGGTAAGCTTTGCACGCCTGGATTTGGGCAAATTATCCCGTGGTTCTTGACAAATCTTCTCAAGCTCCATTAGAATGGATGGGAAGCATCTGTAAACTGCCATCTTCAGATCTCTCCACAGATGTTCTATGGGGTTCATGTCTGGGCTTTGGCTGAGCCTCTCAAGGATAGGCAGAGACTTGGCCCAAAGCCACTTCAGCCTTGTCTTGGCTGTATGCTGCGTCTCATTGTCAAGCTGAAAGGTGAACCGTCATCCCAGTCTAAGGTTGTGTGCACTCTGGAGTGGGTTTTCTTTAAGGACCTCTCTGTATTTGGCTTCATTCATCCTTCTTTCAGTTCTGCCCAGTCTCCCTATCCTAGCCACTGAGAAGCACCTCTATAGCATAATGCTGCCATCAACATGCTTTACCAAAGGGATGGTGTAAGGCACAGCCTGGTCTTCACATGACATAGTGCTTGGGGTTTTTGCCGCATCAGACTGGATAATGTTTATCCTTAAGTTCTCAGAGTCCAACTGGGCTGTCATTTGCCTTTTAGTCAAGAATGGCTTCCATTTAGCTACTGTACCAGAAACATAAAAATTGATGGAGTGTTGCTGAAATGATCATCTTTCTGACAGTGTGGTTGGGCAGTGGAAGGGCAGACTGGAAACAGTCGGAATGTTGGGACGCCAACTGTGTCGTCCCTTTTAATTGTCGTGAGACAAAACAAGCAAAATAAAAGTAACAAAAATAGCGGCAATGTGCTATCCCAATCAGGGATTTCTTTCTCTTTAGGAACCTTTGTCTTTGCCAGCGCTTCTTTTATAGTGCCACTTCTGGAAGGGGCGGGGTTAAGTGCTCTTATCGGGCAGCTTCTCAGAGTTGTGAGGGAAGAAGAACAATAGGACAAAGTCAGCAGCAGCCCCACCTCTTGTCTTGGCAGGTTATTGTGTACTTTTCCCCGGCCCAACGCCCATGCTTCCAGGTACTTCCATCTCAGCAGAGGACCTTCAAAACTCTGCTAGAATGACTTTTCTTGGTCACTTTCCTGACCAAAGTCCTTCTTGCTCAGTTACTCAGTTTGGTGAAATGGACAACTTTAAGAAGAGTCCTTGTGGTTCCAAACTTCTTCCATATGTGCATCTGGGAATAGTTTAGAAATGGCTTTATACCCTTGCCCTGATCTATGCCTCAACCACAATTTTATTGTGGGGGTCTACAGAGAGTTCTTTGGACTTTATGGTTTGTTTTTTGTCCTGACATGCAGTGTGAATTGTGGGACCTTATATACACAGGTGTGTGCCTTTCTAAACGATGTCCGATCTATTCATTTTGCCATTAGTGGACTCCAATCAAATTCTCAAGTATAATTAAAGCAAACCGGAGTTTCTAAATATGTATGTGAATGAGAGATTTCAGTTTTTGATTTTAAATAAGTTTGCAGAATTTTCAGAAAACATGTTTTCATTCTGTCATTGAGGGCTATTGAGTGTAGGATGATTAGCAAAATTGCAGATTTATCCATTTAAAATTAAGTCTACCTCACAATAAAGAATACAGAAAAGTGATGAAGAGGTCTGAATACTTTGTTGTGGAAGTTTTTTCATGGGTACCACCAGTTTTGAAGGCAGCCGGTACACACCAGTGTAAATTCCTGTCACTTGTACTATTTACTATTTGGGGTATGGTCACTTGTAAGAAATGCCAGTATGGAGGACTGAAAGAACAAGTGCTCGGTACTAAAAGTGTTAATTAGCAGCTATGTTCTTGGAATTGTAGCAAGGCATCCTGTCTCCTACCTGCAATCCTGCTGTCTCCAAAGAGACCAAACAAACATCTCCCAGGTCTACAAAAAGTCTCTAAGGTAGACTCTCTCCCTGCCTCCTAACAGAAATTTATGTTCAAGGGGGGCCATGAGTACCTTCGTCTTCTTTTTTGACTTCAAACACATTTTACATTGTTGGTCCAAACCCCTCTGTCCTGAGCCAAGCTCATCCTACTTCCTCTGCTTTACCTGTGGTTGTGTTCGTCCAAGGATTCCAAAATTTTGCAGCTTCATCTTACTTCACAGAATGATTGAGGCAGTGAGGGTGGTGTATATGCACATAATTCCAAACTGCTAATTTCCAAGAGCTTTGTTGTTTACTTCCAGGTTATGTGGAAATCTGAATATGCCTCACATAATTTTCATTTCATTTCAAAGTATTCAAGGGTTCCCAGTTGTCCTGATCTCACCATCTACTCTCTTAATGTTCTAGATGTCCAAACGCAAGCTGTTTTCCAGTGGCTAAAAATTTCTCACATAGTTCTTTGGGTATACATTTTCATTACAAATCACTTCATTTTTTTCAATCACACTCCCAGACTCTGACCCCAGGCTCACCCTTTCTTCATAGCACTGCTGATGCCCATTAAAGATCAATCATTCTCATCAATCAATCAATAACCTTCCCCATCTTCATGTTCAACTGAAAATATTGACTTGCACCCATCTGCCCTCATTGCATCCTACACTCCCTTAGTATTATACAAGAGCAGTTCTACTTCAATGGTTACCACCCCTGGGTTTAGAACCGTTAGGTAGTATCTGTAAGGTACCTTTGTGTTAAAATACAATAAAATAATAATTTGCTGCCAAGTGCATGCCAAACTGTAATAGGGCCTTCTAATAAATGTTAATGTACTGTACATCTTACATGTGACACTTTCAGGTAGATTTTTAACAACAAGACACACATTCTCAGACTGAATTCACCCAAATCACTAGTTTGTCTGGTTTGCTGAAATTAGAAGCCTGCTTAAATTTTCTTGAATTTATTTCTATTATGAAAAATCAACAATAAAGAAGGCTCACCAAAAAAACAGCAATGTTAGATAAAGTATCACACCTACCCTGGTGCAGAACTCCACACAACACACCAAAATGTCCTGGGGACCGGATTTCGCCTTACTGTCTACGGTGTGCCAAAAGATGAAATAAAAATGGATAGAGCCAAGAGAACTTTCTTTCAGGCCCCACCTCTTCTGAGTAGCAGCAAGCAGAAGCACAGAGCAGTGGCATCTCCCACAGTCACATAAGTCCTTCGCAAGCACCCGAGTAAGATCAACTGAAGTAAAGCAAACAGCTGACCAGGTGAAAAAACCGGTAGTGAGAAATTAAAGTTGATCGCTCAGCAGGTGGTGGAAACTTAAAGCCAACAGTGTCTTAGTGATTTAGCAGAAAGTGCCAAAAGCACCAAAGTTACTGCAAAAATAGTGAAGATGATATCAGCGCTAAACGAAACTTCTATCTGCTCTCTGCCCATTGAGGGCACGTTTATATGTTGTGTGTCCTGCATCATGTACAGTTCAGCTTTTCCGGCCGACAGTGTAGACAGCTTCACCTGCTAAAAGTGTTTAGTTAATTTAGAGTTGGTCGGAAAAATACGGGAATTGGAGGACTGCGTTAGGAACCTGAAAGCAATTAAGCAAACCGAAAATTGGATTGACTTGGTTTGTTTAGACAATTCGGCTACTTCCGATTCACCGTCAGTCTCTCCAGGTCCCACTGTAGTCAGTGCGTGGCCGAAGTCAGTAGCACCAATTCACCCACAGGGCGAGTGGGTAACAGTAAGACGGGGGTCCAAGAAGCCAAAACTTAGTCCCTCAGCACCCAGGTCACTAATTCGGACCCAGAACAGATTCTCAACACTCCGCAGCGTGCCTGTGGAAACTGAGAATAAGAAATTCTGTAGTGCGGAATGTTAGAATTCCAAATTATGTTAAACCAGCAGTTAATGTTAAATGCCTCGCAGGGGCCAAGATTTCTGACATAGAGGATGAAGTATCTACCTTATTGCTGCATGTCGGCACTAATGATATTTATTTACAGCAATCTGAGGTAATAAAGAGGAACTTCATCTCTCTATGCACCAAAGCTAAAAGAAAATGTCGGAATTTATAATAATAATAATAAATTTTATTTATATTGCACTTTATATTTTAGCAATCCCAAAGTGCTACAGAGTAAAAATAGAATAATAAAATAAAAAAAAGAACAGAAGAGTCTATAAAATACTTTAACAAAATGACTTTCTAAAAAGATGAGTTTTTAGGTTTCGCTTAAAGGCCTCAGTCGGCTGTGGGGCTCTCAGGTAATCAGGGAGGGCATTCCACAGCCTCGGCGCCACCGATGAAAACGCCCTGTCACCCATGCTGCTGAGCTTAGTTCTGGGGACTTGAAGAGTGTTAGTGAGTACAGAGCGGAGGGAACGTAAGGAGTTATGGGGGGTAAGGAGTTCCTGTAGATAAAGAGGGGCATGTCCATAAATGCACTGATGGGTAAGAAGGGAGACCTTGTACTCTATTCTGAATGAAACAGGGAGCCAGTGAAGGGTTTTCAGGATTGGGGTGATGTGATCATACTTTCGCACCCTCATCAGGATCCTGGCAGCGCTGTTCTGAATATACTGGAGTCTCTGGATACTCTTGCCAGGAATCCCAATGAGGAGTGCATTACAGTAATCCAGCCTGGAAGAGACAAAGGCATGGACGAGCTTCTCTGCATCTGCCAGGGTGAGTAATGGGCGGAGTTTGGCGATGTTCTTGAGATGGTAAAAAGATGACTTACAGAGATATTTGATGTGGGTGTCAAAAGTAAGTTGGGAGTCCATTCTAACACCCAAATTAGTAACAGATGTGGAAAGAAGAATATTTTGGCCAGAGAAAGTAATACTGGTGATGGTAGAAGAGCGAAGATGATGTGATGTACCAACTAAGATGGCTTCTGTTTTGGATCTGTTCAACTGAAGAAAATTGAGCCTCATCCAAGTCTCTATCTCCTCCAGGCAGGTAGACAATGTAGATGTTGGCAGAGGAGCAGTAGAGGAGGTGGGAGTAGTCCTGAGGTAAAGCTGAGTGTCATCAGCATAGCAATGGAACGATAAACCATGTCTGCCAATGACAGTTCCAAGGGGGAGCATGTAGATAGTAAAAAGGATAGGGCCCAGCACAGAGCCCTGTGGAACACCACGGGCGACGGTGTGGGTGTGGGACTTTGCGCTGCCAAGGGCGACATGCTCAGTTCTGCCAGTCAGGTATGATGTAAACCAATTTAGAACAATTCCTGAGAGTCCAATAGTGTATTGCAGGCGGTGAAGAAGGATGTTATGGTCTATTGTGTCAAAAGCAGCTGTCAGGTCAAGGAGGATAAGTAGTGAAGGTGAACCAGTATCTGCCGTCATCAGAAGATCATTGGTGACCCTGACCAGGGCTGTTTCAGTGCTATGGCCAGGGCGAAAACCAGACTGAAACTTTTCAAACAAATTGTTCAGTTTGAGATGATCGTGAAGTTGTGCTGCGACTATTTTTTCCAGGACTTTGGAGAGAAATGGAAGATTGGAGATGGGCCTATAATTGGAGAGAACTTCAGGATCCAAGGTGGATTTTTTCAGTAGAGGTCTGATGACAGCAGTTTTTAGTGCAGAAGGAATATGGCCAGCCAGGAGGGACTGATTTATTATCCTGGTGATAAGTGGAGAGATGGCAGAAATGTTGGCCCTCAGCAAGGGTGAGGGGAAAGGGTCCAGGGAACTAGTAGACGGTTTCATTTTCCTGATGACATCCTCCACCTCTTCCCGTGTGGCAACAGAGAAAGAGAAAGAGGGATGGACGGACTCCAGACCAATGAGTCAACAGTTGGTGAGGGCAAGATATCCTTGGTAGAGAGTGGTGTGTAATATGGATATTGATCAACTTTTTGTTTAAAAAAGTTGATATACATGTTGCATCTGTCATCAGTGGTCTCAGAGAAGGACAGGGTAAAGGAGGTTTTTGACCAAGATGATTTATGGTTGAAAAAAGTTTTTTTCTTTTTTTAGGGTTGCTGGAGCCATTTCTGATGATGGTGTGGAATAAACCTTGGACCGTGCAACCTTCAGAGCTTCTGCATACGCTCTCATGTGTTTCTCTGTAAGCATGTTTATGGACAGTCAGCCCAGAGGCCTTGAGCCTCGCGCTCAAGGACCACGCCCAGCCGCCTTCATTTTTCGCAGCTCGCAGGTATACCAAGGGGCTGAGCACGAGAATGAGACGGACCCTAGATGTTAAAGGGCGGCGTGGAAGTCCAGGAGACTGCTCAGTGGACTGGTTGTAAAAATCCACAAGGTCAGCAACAGAGAGGGAGCTGATAAAGTCAGAGGAGAAGAATGTAAGGTCCAAGGCCAAGGCATCCACATTGATATTCTTCAGATTTCTGAAGTAGATCTGTCATTTTGGTTTGATACGGGAAGGAGAAAAAGGGCAGCTCCAAAGACACAACTTTGTGGTCTGAAATACCAAGATCAAATACCCTGTGATTCCTGATTGGGGCACAGTTTGAAATGACCAAGTCTAAGAGTGTGTGACCCCTAAGAATGTGTGGGAACATCAAACCAGTGTTGTTGTAGGTTGAGAGAATCTAGCAGCTCAAGGAAAATCAGCAGTGAGATAACCTGTGGTGGATTGTCAACATGAATATTTATATCTCCTAAGGTTATGATGTTGGCAGATAGTAGCACAGAGTGTTGTGAGAAGATCAGTAATTTCCCGGAATAAAGGCAGAAATTGGGGTTTTGGAGGTCGATAGATAAGGAGAACAGTCAGGGGGAAACGGGGGCTTACATTTAAATGCAAGGCACTCCAGGAAGATATTGCAGGTATCGAGATAGGGGACAACCCCAGGTCCTGACGGTGGATAACAGCTATTCCACCACCACGCCCAGTGCTGCGAGCTGCCTCCAAGTAACTGTAGCCAAGTGGACAGGCTTCATTTAAGGCAGAGTAAACCTCTGACTGGTGCCAGGTTTCTGTCAGACACATGAAGTCAAGTCCTTTTCCCTGATGTGTTCTTCAATCAGTATGGATTTATTGCTGATAGATTGAGAGTTAAATAGTTCAAATTTAACCAATGACTGTGAAGTAAATCTCTGTACAGGACGCAGAACATTAAAATCCACTTTACGCAGCTTAGAATTCATTCCACAAAATAAATCCAGCCGGGGATGTGAAAAACGAACCGGCTGGGACGACGTTAACAAAGACGCACCAGCCGTGGCGGCTGACATTGTCATGATGCAGCGTAGGTTGTTAAAGTTCACTCCCCGGCGGCGGTGACGGAGCGAGGCAGGGAAGTGTACCGGAGCATCTGAGGGCAAGAGGAATTTAGTTGTATTTGGCCCTTTACCAAGATTATATTGAGGGGATGTAATTTATAGCAGATTGCGTTCCCTTCACTGCTGGCTAGAAACCTGGTGTGTAAATAAAAGCACAGCATTTGTAAACAATTGGGATGATTTTTGGGAAAGGCCTGGATTTTTCAAAAGAGATGGTCTTCATCCTAACTGGAGGGGATCTTATGTATTATTCCAGAATATGGCAGCAAAACTGCCTGGATGACTGATTACAGCACCATCCAGGCCGCAGTCATGTGATCTTAAATCACAGGCTGTTGTTTATCCCACCTGTTACTGTCCTGAAGCTGTTAACCATAATCCCTGTTGTGGGGCATCCAGTAAATTTAGTCTTGATGCAAATCTTAAATTACTTGATAACCAAAAAATAAGGTGTATAATTAGACCAAGAGATAAAACCAGACCCTCCACCTGGGAATCTGTAATAGAAATTTACTTCAAATTAAAACAAAAAATATATCACCAGTTCAGAAAGAAGCAAGCAGTTTTAAATGCAGCTTATTGAACATTCGCTCTCTTGGCAGTAAAGCTGTTTTGGTAAATGATATCATATTAAGTACAAAATCTGATCTGTGTCTTCTCATTGAAACCTGGCTTAGTAAATGTGACACTGTCCCCCTAGCTGAGGTGTCACCAGATGGATACTCATTCCTTCATAAGTCTAGAGATTCTGGTCGAGGAGGAGAGGCCTTGGAATAATTCATTGTAACAAAATGCAAATCACTTCTAAAAATGTAGGCGACTTTACATCCTTTGAGGCATTCATTTTAAAAATTAAAACAGATTCCACCACAAAATTATAGTTCTAGTCTACAGACCACCAGGGCCATATTCATTGTCAAGACTGAATTTAGCAACCTTTTATCTGATTTGGCTATAAATTCTGATCACGTAGTATTGATGGCGGATTTTAATGTACACATCGATGTGAACTGACACTTTTAGCAAATGTTTCTACTTATTTGTTAAATTCAATAGGATTTTGTCAGATTGTCAAAGGTCCAACTCATAATCATAACCACACATTAGGTTTAATTATAACTTACAAAGTTGAAATTCAAAATTTAAATATTACTCCATTAAATGAAGTTATTTCCAATCACCACTTAATTACATTTGATTTAGTCCTGCCCTTGCCAATGCACTCACAGATTAAAACGAAGGACAGCGCGACATCTAGATTGTAATTCTGCTTCAAAATTTATAGATACCTTGAGTAAGTCGAGTGTAATTGTGGGAAAGCCATTTAGATCAGTTAACATCAATATAAACGTGGAAAACAATTTAGATCAGACTAACATCACATTATAATGTGACCTTGAGAGATGCTCTGGACGCAGTGGCTCCCCTTAAAACAAAAGTGATCAAAGCACATAGAAACTCTCCTTGGTTTAATAAAAGTACTTGAGCTCTTAAATTAGAGTGTTGAAAACTGGAGCGCAGATGGAGAACAACAAAGCTACATGTCTTTCAAATTGCATGGACAGAGAATGTTAAAAAATATAAAAAAGCTCTCTCTTTAAAGTTCACTCAGAATACTATTCTACAATAATAGATAGCAATAATAAAAATCCTTGGGTACTGTTTAGAACAGTTGCTAAATTAACAAATGGGAATTCAGATCAACAGTGCAAAACACCAACAGATATTAGCAGTACAGACTTTATGAATTTCTTCAATGAGAAAATTAAAAATATAAGATCCTAGTGCAAACCACATACTAACTTAGCAGACCCTGTCTCACATTGCATTCAGCACTTTAGTAATTTTAATCCTGTAACTGAGCAAGAAGTCTTAACTTTAATTTCCTAAAATGAAACCCACTACTTGTTCCCTAGATCCCAGTGCCAACAAAACTAGTAAAAAATGCAATGGATGTTCCTTGCAGCGCATATTCTAAACATTATCAATAGTTCATTATTGCATGGCACAGTACCTGATGCACTAAAAGTGTCAGTCATTAAACCATTACTTAAAAAGTCAGACCTAAACCCACACATACTCAATAATTATAGGGCTATTTCAAATTTACCCTTTCTCTCTAAAATACTAGAAAAAGTAGTCACCAATCAGCTTCAGTCACACTCTTACGCCATTACAATTTATTTGAGTATTCCAGTCTGGTTTCCACACTGGTCACAGGACAGAAACAGCACTAACGCGGGTTATAAACAACATTCCTGATATCCTCTGATGAAGGGAACTCCACTGTAATTATGTTGTTAGGCTTAAGTGCAGCGTTTGACACCATTGACCATTCTATTTTACTGCACAGGCAAGAAAATGATGTTGGGCTTACAGGCCACCATGCTTGCTTGGTTTAGTTCTTATTTATCAAATCGATTCCAAATACATACAGAATGTGCTTACTGTACTCCATCAATACACACAGAAGTTCAATATGGTGTCCCGCAGGGCTCAGTACTGGGACCTTTACTGTTTTCACTTTACACGCTTCCACTGGGATCTATCATTAGGAAACATAATGTTAATTTTCACTTGTATGCAGATGACACCCCAGTTTATACCTTTAAATTAGATCAAATGAAGTTTTCTCCAATGTTGCCTTTAATTAGTTGTGTTAGTGAATTAATAGGAGGTGGAAGGATGAGAACTACCTATCTTTAAACACCGATAAAACAGAGATGTTAATTATTGGAGGGAATGACACTGATCACACACAATATTTTGTCATCTTTAACTCAATTGGAATCACCATTAATTTTACTGAATCAGCTCTCAATCTAGGATGTTATCTTTGACTCTAGCTTATTATTTAAGCACACATTACAAAGTTGTTCAAATCATGTTTCTTCCATTCTTAAAAATGTTGGGAAATTAAGGCACTTTCTAAATAAACAGGATTCTGAGAAATTAATTCATGCATTTATTTCTAGTAGGATTGACTACTGCAATGCGGTGTTCACTGAATGTTCAAATTGTTTCTTTATAACAGCCTCCAGTTAATCAAAAATGCTGCTGCAAGAATTATTATAAGAACAAGAAAATACGAACACATAACTCCAGTTCTTAAATCCTTACACTGGCTTCTGGTTAAGTTTAGGGCAGATTTCAAAATCCTCCTTTTAACATATAAAGCATTAAATGGCTAAGGTCCGGCTTACTTGTCTGAACTTATTATGACTTACAAACCTGAGCGCACATTAAGATCTCAAGATGCCGGTCTGCTTATGATTCCAAGGATTAATAAAATAACAATGGGAGGTCAAGCTTTTAGTTGCAGGGCCCCTAAACTGTGGAATAGTCTGCCTGCTACTATAAGAGATGCCACATCGGTCTCAGCTTTTAAATCCCGGGCTGAAGACTCACTACTTCAGTTTAGCTTATAGCACTAGTGCTGCTGATTAACTATACAGACTGCATCTCTGTTGTTAGTCATTAACACTAAAACATAAGTAACATGATAGTTATAATTTGTTACTAACCCTCACCTATTCTGTTTCTCTTCTCAGTACTCAAATGTAGCACTTGGTGCCAACGGCCCACCTGCCAAGTTGTTTTGCCTGCCTAAGGTAAAGTCATTCCTGATGGAGGATCACAGGAAGCGTAGGATAGAGGGGTCCTTTCATCGGATTGGCAGGCCCAGCACTGTTTCAGGTGTGGAATGGCCAAATGGGGGAGGCAGCTTGAGGTCTCCAGGACTCTAAACAAATTCCAATTCATATTATGTGATATCATCTACTGTTAAATTTTACTTATAAAATTTTTATTTTTATACTGTATTGAGGATTTGTTCTGTGTATTGTATTGTATTGACCCCCCTTCTTTTGACACCCACTGCACGCCCAACCTACCTGGAAAGGGATCTCTTTTTTGAACTGCCTTTCCCAAGGTTTCTTCCATTTTTTTCCCTACAAGGTTTTTTTTGGGAGTTTTTCCTTGTCTTCTTAGAGAGTCAAGGCTGGGGGGCTGTCAAGAGGCCAGGGCCTGTTAAAGCCCATTGTGGCACTTCTTGTGTGATTTTGGGCTATACAAAAATAAATTGTATTGTATAGTATTGTATAACCTGCACTGTGGATTTGCCACTGCAAATTTCCAGCAATGAGGGATTTAACCAGTTATTAATAATATGCCTGGATATCTTGTTAATTTGCCATGCAGAGCTCCAAGTGAATTAGCTTATAAAACAAAGACAGCCAACTGCTTGAAGTAATTCATTTGGTGGAATTCATTTAGGAAGTGATCAAATGTTTGACAGCTGCCATGTCCAGGCAGGCAATCTTCCTATTGTATGGAAAGAGAGAGAGAGAGAGAGAGACAGAGAGATGCCAGGCAGGTCTAGCACAAAAGAAGATAATAAAAGCAATTACAAGTGATAACTAGTGTTGATTGGCAAAATTCTACAAAGCATTTTTCGCAGCAAATATGCTGTGTTCACCAGTGACCTTGTTCACCAAATAATTTCCTGGAAATTTGCCATGTGGCTGGCTTAGACTAATGTTTTTTTGTTTTCCAGCATCCCATGATGCCTTGTGAGGCCAGTGTAACATCACAGAACTGTAGCAGGCATGTGAAGAACTTTCACTCATGCGTATTATCAGTGTACTCCACCTCACAGTTTACGCTTTATGCATGTGGAATGTCACCGGCAGATCTGTACTCCAGTTGGATTTGCACCCTGGACACAAAAAATAATCTATACTTTCATTTGAGGGGTACATTAGCCGACCATAATAAGATTATTGTTAGTACTGTAAACTAGCAAATAATGCTGATCCCTGTACACTCATATACTTGCCGCTGCGCTTCATGGCTAATTGCATATGTAGGCTAAATGAATGAACAATTAGCCACAACAGTCAAACTAATTCTTAAAGGAGCTGACCCCTCTCCAGTCAGAAAACACAGAAGACCCAATGGTGTCACTATGGAGTAGTAAGAAACGTGCTATATGAATGTAATGATTTATTATTATTATGGAGGTGCAGGGAGTGCAGACTTTACTATCAGGTTACACTATCAGAGGGAGTGACACCCAAATGATTCAGAGTTTTTGGCAGTAATCACCAAGGGATGACCCCCCTCCCCACTGAATGAAATGATTGAGTGTCCACGGACTGAAAACAGCAAGGTGGACCCCCATTTGATGAAACGATGAGTGTCTGTGTGACAATAATAGTGTGAATTGCTATGCTGCATTAAATGGCTGGGTGTTTGTATACTGCATTGTTTAAAGTATGATCAACTCTCTTTTAAGGAGCTCTATTCATCAAGAGATCTGTGGGGGTCTTAATCCAGCCTTGGTTACCGCACTAGGTGTCACCAAACCTAGTGGTGCCACTGATAAGACTCTGTGTCCCCTGCGTGGTGTGTGACTTCAAAAAATGCTGTATGGCATAGTCAACAAGTGCCCCAAAGACAGGATCTCCAAGAGCACAAATGATATAAATAGAGTGATGTGTGAATCGCTGTCTTGCACCTAAAAGATGAAGGCTCTGAGTGACTTCAGTAAAACCAGCTTTATTTAGCTCGAAACAGGAACAAAAGTGTTATTTATTGTAGCGGGAGCTACCACTCTACCACACACAGACACAGCAAATGAGCAGGGTCAGAGCCAGGTAAGTGGCCAAGTTATAATGTTCCCTGCATAACCCATTGGGCAACAGACGCATTGCACGCAGAGGTGGTGAGCTTGCAGTTGCTTCTGTGGTGCCGTGAACCTGCGAGGTGCTGTGAAACCGTGGTTGCTTTGGTGATGGACAAACAGCTCTCGACAGACACATCAACTGCATTTCGGCATGTCGCCCTGTTTGGGAGGGTCTCAAAAGAGTTACAAAATCTCCATATATATATATATATATATATATATATATATATATTTATATATATGTATGTATATATATATATATATATATATATATATATATATATATATATATATATATATATATATATATAGTAGGAAAATGATTTCTCAGAAGACACAAAAAAGAGTTGGGGAATTGTCCCCTGATAATGTCCAGCGATCTTGCACAAATACGACTGCAAAAAGTTGATCAAAAAATCATAACATTTGATAATATACAATAGTTGAAGGTGAGTATTTATAGAAAATGCCAACCAGAAGGAAGTAGTAGTGGGAATGATGTCATAACTGGGAGACAGAAGTGACGTCATCATGAGGCGACCGGAACTGATGTCACATCTGAACTGAAGTGACATCATCAGGTATGGTAAGAAGTGGTGTAATCAAAAGGTGACCAGAAGTGACGTTGTCTTCAGGAGTCAGAGGCGGAAGTGATGGAATGGAATAGGAGCCATTTTGGGAATCCGAGACTGTTGATGATGAGTGAGTTTATAGTTTTTCTTCGACAACTCTGGTGGAAGAAGGAGAGAGGTGTCAATACCTGATATTACCCCCTTGTCTCACGATAGTTCACTCACTTCAGGGCTTCTTGGCTGCCTCCTAAGCACACGTGTGACAATATACATATACTGTATCCTTTTTAATCTTTTGCTAGTTTGTAGCCATTTGTTGTATTTTGTTTGTAGCTATTTGTTCCATCTTCATTTGTTGTTATTTGGGACATAGTGGCTCAGTGGTTAGCACTGCTGCCTCACAGTTCAGGTCACATTTTTGGTCACAATATTTGGTCCACCATAATCAGCAGAGGCTTCCCTAGGGACAATTAAGAGACCATTGCACCATTATAATCTACTCAAATCCACTCACTTCCACCTTCCCTATTGACTTTAATGCATTTTTGCAGATTGGGCGAAGTTCAAGATTTTGTGAGTTCACACATCACTAGTGATAACACAGAAGATTACAATAATAATAAATATATTAATATAACACCATTTCATACTGTACATTAAATGTAGCTCAGTGTGCTTTAGTAAACAATGGCAATACCAGTTACCTTAGGACATACTGATAAAGTAACAGTTGAGTAGACAGAGATTTAGATATTAATGTAAATTTTAAAATTTAAAACATGACAAATGAGTGGTCTTATTTTCCTCCTAGTTTGGTTGTCATATCAATAATATTAATTTCATGCAACTATGTATAAATAAAACCTATTGTAATACATTGTAAAATCCTGTGAATTTGTAGGAAATGTCTAGCATGTTGGGATGTACAGAGGTTGACACTGCTGTCTCACAACTCCAGTCCCGTCCAGTGTTTGACTATCAGATCAGACTTTACCTGTGAGCAGTCCACATGAAGGACTAGCATTACAGTCAGGGTTAGCTCCTGCCTTACACTCTTTCATAATGAGCTAGGCTCAAGATTCCAGTGACCCTGTAAAGGATAAGTGGGCGCGAAAAATGGATGTATAGATGAATTGAAGAAATTCGTCCATTTTTGAATATTCCATATTCTCTAATTCCAAAATGGCACCTTTAGCCAGAGGCTATACCAACAAGTATAACGCAGAAGATGGTAAAAAGATTAATCTGGAATTGAATTCACATCGAAATGAGGGATTTCGCTTCACATAGCAATTTCGTGAAATTAGTGGTGTTTCACAACCAAACAAATTCACACTATTACCACATGTATTTTTCCCCTTATGTGCAACCTTTTTCTTCATGTGAAAAAGCAGAGCCTGGAAAAGTGGATACAGATAGAGAGTGCTTAGGTACTGTGGAGGCGCTTCCTCTTGGCCTCTCTCCAGAATGATCCTGGCTTGGACTGGTTTATGAAGTTGGGATAAGTGAGTGAAGATGATGTTACCTCAGATCACAAATGAGTGGTACAAGACAGAATCGGCAGTGTGAATACACAGGCAGGAAGTGCAAAACATGTGGAAATGCGTGAAGGACTGAGGAAGCTGTAGCAGTACTGGAGTGCAATTAAGGAGGGGGGATATCCCTTAGGACAGGTTTCTCCAACCTTTTTTTTCTGAGAGCTACTTTTACAAAATGAAAATGGCCGAGAGCTACTCATGTTTTGTAACATTTATTCTCATAGCTTATTTCAACCCAAACAAACTGAATAAGCTTGTTTTGCCTGAACATTTACAAAATGTTGGTGTCCACAGCTCACATTTTGCATTAAAACAACACAAAAAATATTTAGTTCACCTGCAAGTGCATTTTGT
Source organism: Erpetoichthys calabaricus (assembly GCF_900747795.2). NCBI lineage: Eukaryota > Metazoa > Chordata > Cladistia > Polypteriformes > Polypteridae > Erpetoichthys > Erpetoichthys calabaricus. Next base: position 186,068,705 of record NC_041399.2, read on the forward strand.
ATGTCTGTATGCATTTTCTAGTGTATCTCACACTATTGAATTAAAACATGGATGCTGTCAAAACAAAATACAGTGATCCCTCGCTATATCGCGCTTCGGCTGTCGCGGCTTCACTCCATCGCGGATTTTATATGTAAGCATATTTAAATATATATCGCGGATTTTTTGCTGATTCACGGATTTCTGCGGACAATGGGTCTTTTAATTTCTGGTACATGCTTCCTCAGTTGGTTTGCCCAGTTGATTTCATACAAGGGACGCTATTGGCAGATGGCTGAGAAGCTAGATAGCTTACTTTTCTCTATCTCTCTCTTGCGCAGACTTTCTCTGATCCTGACGTATGGGGATTGAGCAGGGGGGCTGTTCGCACACCTAGACGATACGGACGCTCGTCTGAAAATGCTGAAAGATTATCTTCACGTTGCTATCTTTTGTGCAGCTGCTTCCTGAAACGACATGCTGCACAGTGCTTCGCATACTTAAAAGCTCGAAGGGCACGTATTGATTTTTGACTGAAAAACAAACTCTGTCTCTCTCTATCTCCCTCTCTCTCTCTCTCCCTCCCTGCTCCTGATGGAGGGGGGTGTGAGCTGCCGCCTTCAACAGCTTTGTGCCGCGGTGCTTCGCATACTTAAAAGCCAAACAGCCCTATTGATTTGTTTGCTAGAGATTGTTTTCTCTATCTATGTGACATTCTGTGCTCCTGACACGCACTCCTTTGAAGAGGAAGATATGTTTGCATTCTTTTAATTGTGAGACAGAACTGTCATCTCTGTCTTGTCATGGAGCACAGTTTAAACTTTTGAAAAAGAGACAAATGTTTGTTTGCAGTGTTTGAATAACGTTCCTGTCTCTCTACAACCTCCTGTGTTTCTGCGCAAATCTGTGACCCAAACATGACAATCTAAAAATAACCATATAAACATATGGTTTCTACTTCGCGGATTTTCTTATTTTGCGGGTGGCTTTGGAACGCAACCCCCGCGATGGAGGAGGGATTGCTGTACTGCAATTACAAATACACAGATATTACATCATTTGTCATTTTGTTACATGTCACTGTTTCACTTCACAAGAGTATTCGTATGTCCAGTTGCATGTGTGATGTGTTTTTAGTTAGTCAGATGACTGGCACTGCATGGAGTCAACAAGAGAGGCAGGTGTCTGGTGGAGTGGAGCCACTTAGGTTCACTCTTATGAAGTCATTTAAATGTTCGTCTGTCAGTCTTTTCCTGAACTTTGATTTCATGACATTAATGTCATTCATGTCAGACTCACAGAGGTATGGAGACCCAAACAAAGCAGACATTTTCAGAGCTGCTTGGTGAAGATTCTTATAGTTATCTGACTCTACTAACCTCCAGAAATGCTGAGAATGCTGTTGAGACTTTAACTGCACATTATTTTGAAGGTTTACTAATATATAATATATAAAATCCAATGTCTGTCTGTCTGTATGTCTATCCTCTTTTCACAAGAGAATTACTTAATGAATTTAGATCGGTTTTTTTTTCTATAATTTGCTTGAACATTCCGGTTGATTTTGGGACTTCTCTCATTTCGCTATGTATCATAGTTCGCTTGCAGTGCCGATTTATTTGCACAAATCTGAGATCCACTCAGCGGGCCTTCCTCACTCACTCGGCAGCTTCAGGGGGCATGTTCCTTAACTCTGCATAGCTAGTGAATGAGAAAACAATTGAATTCAACTTTGTTTGATAAAGTGTTACTTAGGTCTTGATGAGTTTGAGTCTGGATATATGTCACACTGAAAAGGTGGATTGCAATTCAGATTGTGGATCGTGATTTTGTGTTAAAAGGATAGTGATATGATTTTTTTTGAAAGATCGCCCAGCCCTAATTTGACTAATCAAGTTTTCAAATTTATGTAGGATTCATTAACCCTTTGGCGAGTACCTGGAAAGGGGTTGCGAGCTACCGGTAGCTCACGAACGGCGTGTTGGAGACCCCTGCCTTAGGAGGAAATATTCCCTGTTTTTTTTACCCCAAACAACTTTAAAAACAATTGTGAACTCTAATGGGAAACAAATTTTATAGGCAATTTTGTGAAACTGTATGTATGATGAAACGCCTCACTCTTACAGAAGAAGCCAATGATGTACCAACTAAATGAAAATAAACAACAGTTCATCAGATTCCATTGCTGCCATGTAGTGCTTGAGTCTTGGTTTCATTTAAAGCTGGGCTGCATTCCAGGTCTTACTGGAGTTTGCTTGTTCTCCACTTGCACAAGTCAGGCCAAAAGATATGCCAGCAGGTGAACTGGTGACTTGGTTTAACTTTTTAGTGTGTAACAGAATGCTGCCGTGCCCAGGACTAGTTCCTTCTTTGCATCTGATGCTAATGAGACATACTCTAGTGACCCAATATTGATTTGGATGCCTTAAAATAACACGGATAGATGCCTTCTTCATACCTCTATTAGGTGTCTTTGTTACACTAGATAAATTGAAAGTTTATGAATGCATTAAGATGAATGCAAGGCTAAGTCTATTAATATAATGTTTGGAGAGGCTATCGATTGCCACTAAGCTTCCTTCATACTGTATGTGTCTGTGCACGTGTTTAGTGAATGTGCTGCCTGAGGGGAGCAGTAGGCAAAGGCACTGAAGAAACTCGTTTCCTTTTCCTAATGATAACACTAATGAAATGAAATGATGCCACACTTCAAATGAAAAGCGCTGTTTTTGTGTTACATGCACAACGATGGATTTCACTGTATTCTTTATGGAAACACAAATGCACGCATCAGTTGCAAAATCTGCCCGGCATTTCATTCAGTTAGCGAGTGAGAAGGATTCCAATATTGTTTTAAAGGAAAAACCTATAAATAGATACCAAAGCTCTACATTTGGTAGTCCTAGCTACTGATAAATATAACCCTTTCTTTTTCACAAGACGGGGTCTTTTGTGCATTTTAACTCACTGGGATTATGTCTTTCAAGCCATTAGTTTTTCCAACAATCAGATTATTAGCGAGTGCCATTTCACCACAGAGGCTTGATTTAACCCAGGAATGGGCCTCCCTATGGCTGATACAGAAAGGCAAAGAAAGCGGGCAAGGACAGATGTTCGCACACTGTTGCCAAGGCAACTGGAGGAGCAAACATGCCAGCGAAAGGTTGGAGGTCAAAAGAGCGGAGTCTCAAGGAAACAAAAACATCCAGCAGGCAAGCTTAGCTTTAGGGGCCTGAAGACCAGAATGAAACAAAGCGCGAAACAAAACGAAAAATTACGACCGCAGCAGAGCCCAAGGAGCGACTTCTGTGCTGCTCGATCTATTACATCTAAAAATGACACAGCTGAGTGATTGATTTTTCTTAAATGTCAAACATATGTGCCATTACGATTTTTTACACCATAATGGATGAAAGTAATTTTTACCACAAAATTTATGCGATAATAAAGGAAACCTTTCCTTTGTTTTTGCCATTTCCTGAACTTTTCAACTTGGCGGGTGGAAATACAAATGTAAGTTTTTATTGCCCCAGGCGCTTCAAAATAACCCTCCTGCTAAACAGTGCACGGATGTCAGGAAAGAAGATATATGGGAATGGTGTGTACATTGAGAGCGTGGAACTGTGTGTGAACAAAAGGATCTGGAGCTATTTGTGTTGCTTTTTCAGCATTTTTGGAATACTTTATGATTCTAAGTAATTAAACAAACTGTAAATGAAGTGTAATTAGCCAGCAGCCCCAGGGTTCTCTAGTTATTACAGCAGTGATGTGGACTTGTATTGGCTGATATGGGTGCTAAATAGGATGCTTTTAGTTTTTCTTTTATCCAATACATCTAATTTTGTACACTTGCATATAATGGTCACTTCCTCAGAGACGAGGAGACTATGTGAGGAGCAGTGGTTTAAAAACAGAGATCAGTGCATCATAAACCACACACCTTCACAAAACAGAAACATTTGGACAGGCTGATCAGTTTAGGGGCAGTCAAAGGAATCTAAAATTCTCCTGGTCAACAAACTGAAAACTACGTCAGGAATGGCCAAGGCAGTCAGATCATGGTACAAATCACTGTATGCTCCTATACACAGATAATGCAGAATTAACTGAATAGAAAGTAATTACACCTTTTCACAACTTGGTGTAAAGTTCTCTGAATATGACAGCATTAAATGTTTAAGCGGTTTCAGAAGTATGCCTCTCCAACTGTACCTCGCTCAAAAGCCACATTATTAAACCATATGCCAGATACAACTGTTAAATAAAATAAGTTAACAAAACTACACTGACAGCATCAGAATGTCTGTAACTGGAATGTTATAAAGTAATCCCTCCTCCATCGCGGGGGTTGCGTTCCAGAGCCACCCGCAAAATAAGAAAATCTGCGAAGTAGAAACCATATGTTTATATGGTTATTTTTATATTGTCATGCTTGGGTCACAGATTTGCGCAGAAACACAGGAGGTTGTAGAGAGACAGGAACGTTATTCAAACACTGCAAACAAACATTTGTCTCTTTTTCAAAAGTTTAAACTGTGCTCCATGACAAGACAGAGATGACAGTTCTGTCTCACAATTAAAAGAATGCAAACATATCTTCCTCTTCAAAGGAGTGTGCCTCAGGAGCAGAGACTGTCATAAAGAGAGAGGAAAGCAAACAAATCAATAGGGCTGTTTGGGTTTTAAGTATGCGAAGCACTGCAGCACAAAGCTGTTGAAGGCGGCAGCTCACACCCACTCTGTCAGGAGCAGGGAGAGAGAGAGATAGAGAGACAGAGAAAAACAAACAATCAATACGTGCCCTTCAAGCTTTTAAGTATGCAAAGCACCGTGCAGCATGTCGCTTCACGAAGCAGCTGCACAGAAGGTAGCAACGTGAAGATAATCTTTCAGCATTTTCAGACGAGCGTCCGTATCGTCTAGGTGTGCGAACAGCCCCCCTGCTCAATCCCCCTACGTCAGGATCAGAGAAAGTCAGCGCAAGAGAGAGAGAGAGAAAAGTAAGTTGGGTAGCTTCTCAGCCATCTGCCAATAGCATCCCTTGTATGAAATCAACTGGGCAAACCAACTGAGGAAGCATGTACCACAAATTAAAAGACCCATTGTCAGCAGAAATCCGCGAACCAGCAAAAAATCCGCGATATATATTTAAATATGCTTACATATAAAATCTGCGAAAGAGTAAAGCCGCGAAAGGCGAAGCGCGATATAGCGAGGGATTACTGTATTGTCAAAGACCATTATCAACAAACCTTGAGATGCCTGTTCCCACATAGCGTCACATCTGCTCGTGCTCCACAGAAACTTCCAGTTGTGCACACTATTATCTGCAATAACCACCTGCTCGCCGCAGCACCTTGCACTCTTAACTAAAACCACTTCTTCAGTTCTGAGAACACTTTTGAAAAAAATCAGTGTTCTGGAGAAGTCTAGTCAAATCTTGTACTCGAGTGAGGTTGACAATTGCCCAGACAAAGGCACAATGTTTAATTGCGGCCAACAGTTTGTGCCTAACACCTCAAAGTTACACTCATCCATCCATAATACTCTCTTCCAGTCATCCTCCATCCAATGTCTGTCTTCTTTTGCCCAATTTAACCTTTAATTCTTATTTTCCAATTTCAGATATGTAATTTTCTGTGAAACTCGGAGTGCTGTCATCATGGTTATCTGTCTCAGAAAGATAAAGAACGAAGAGAACATGTAGTCTGGAAGACAGATACGAGTCAGAAACTAGAAAGACACATCTGTGAAAATGCAAAACCCAAAACAAGAACCAGGAATGGTAAACCAAAGATCATAAACGGAGAGATTCAAGTGCTCAGCAAAATATTGAAAGCGTTGAACATATGAAGGGCTTTAAATATTGTAGCTGTTATAGATAACTGCTGGTAAACTTGTGATTGTGTCTAGACAATGAGAGTTCAAAATAGCATCTGGGCAAAAAAACAAATAATATCTTATTGATCAATTATAGAACTTTATGACAGAGCCCATTCCCTTTAAGGCATGTATTCTGAAAGTGTCTACTTGGCCTCAAGGAGTGACAAGCATGAAAATGTTGAATTAATTTAGGGGTACGCAAGAGCTCGCCACATACCCAGAACCTCTCCTCAGGGCCATATCCAACTCAGGTGAGTAAATAATAAAGTTAGGAGTTTTGTAAGAGGGGTATGTACAGTATGTGAGTGCAGATCTTATTAAATTTACAAATGACATTGGTGCACTGAAAATCATTCATCTTCATTGCTGCCCACACTATTTTATTGGGCAAAACTAAAGAGAGCTAAAAAAGGCAACACCCAAAAGTACAAAATTCTTAATTAAAAAATTCAAGAAACACAGAAAGCAAAACTCAGAAGTCAAAAAACAAAAACCTAAGAAAAGAATCTACTCCCTATATATAAAATCCTTAGCCTAAAAGTGCAACGATTTTATGTGATGTTTTTATGTCACGTTTTTTTCATGCTTAAAATTGGGCTAATTTTAAAACCTACATATATATGTTTAGTATCATTCTTTTCAGAATTTATCAAAATTTAATGTGATGTTAGATTTTCAGATTCTTATTTTATTTGTAAATTATAAACTAAAAAATATCAAGAAGTCACATCCTGCGAGACGAGACTTTGTGCCAAGAGATTTAAACACGCCCAGGGGTGGAAATAAAAGACAAAGAGTAGGACAGCTGCTGTACAGGCTTTGAAATATTCAAAGCACTGTGCAAGATGCAGATCACGCGGCACGGCAGCAGCAGCAAGCCAGCAGCTGATCGAGCAAAGAGGAGGTAAAAAAAAACTGTATTTGTTTCCCATTGTATCACCGCTTAAGAGGGGGTTTCAGAGGAGCGACCGCGTCTCCTTGGGATGGGTTCAGCCCCCCTGTTCACAACACAAGAGGCAGAGACGTGAAAGTGGCTGGTGTGTAGCACAGGCCTTTTTGGTTGGCAAGCGTAGCGAGCAGGGGGGAACCCCCTAGTAAAAGAAAAAGAGAAAAGTTAAAGAAAAACTAAAAGTAATTTACAAACAAAGCAAACTCCTCATATTCTAAAGGCAAAAATCCCAAACTATCATGGCCAAAATACCAAAACTAGAAAAGAATTGCTGAAGGGCCACTAAATCTATACTCCAGAAAGTGCATCAGTAGAGGGAGCAGAAGAACACAGCTCAGAGCTAACGGCACTACACTGAGGCAGTGGCTACCTGGACTTTTAATAGTCCTCAGATACTGGAATGAAAATTGATTGAAGCTCCAGAGAGCTGTTACCTAATTGGGGGCCGCTACCTTCACCTTTGTAGCATACACACATTTCTATGTATTGTGGTGGATTGCCGGCATTTTACTCTGGCCCTCACCCCCAGGCTGCCAGGAGGAGCTCTCCCGACAGCATGATCATGCCCCGAGTTCCAGCAGGGCCTCATGGACTATGTAGTGTTTATACACAGCCCTGCTGGATACCTTGGGGGCCACCGGGAGTCGCTGTAGGGGGGCTCGTGGACTCTTATGTGCCCTATAACCCGGGAGTACGTCACGGTCACGTGACAGGAAGGAATGACGTGCTCCCGGGTTGAAGAAAAGGACTGTTTACCCTGACCCGGAAGGAATAAGGAACTGTGGACTGATTGGGCAGGAACACCTCCGGGTCAGGGAGTAGAAAAGGACTGTGGGAAAGCCCAGACACTGAGCTGAGCTGGGAGGTACGGTGGCGAAGTGTCTGGGCGAGGAGGATTGGTTTGAGAGAGAGAGAATTGTGATTTATGAGTGTGGAGTGGAGGGTACTTTGTGCACTGTACTTGAAGAAAATAAAGAAGTCTTGTACTTTTATCCAGTGTCTGGAGTGGTACCTGAGGGTGTTAGAGGTGGCTCCACGCCTCTACTGCGACAGTATGTATTTTTATTTAATTTTTTTTTATACATGTAGAATGTAATTCTGACATTTGCTTTGTATTTAGAATTATATTTAAAAAGTAATTTTTCCCTTAACATTATGCAAAAATAAGACAGCATTTGCACTTTCAGTCATCCCTCGGTGGATGTAAAATTTCTCCTTCTCAGTTATACTAGTTAGCCTTAACCCAAGTAGGTCTTTTTGATTTTCTGGTCTTGAATACTTAAGCTTTTGACTTACAATTTTGTTTTGCCCTCCAGTTCTGGTTGCCTGGTTTTGTGCTTTTCTTTTTCACTACAATTCTGTGCATTCTAACCATCTCCCCGTAATTCTTGCTCACAATAATTCTCTACACTTTGCTTGTTTTAACAAATATATTTAACAAATCACAGAGGGGAATTAACTAAACTAACAGAAGGAAATAAAACAACATGATTCATAATGAATCAATTAATTGAAAAAAAAAAATGAAATAACACAGAAAAAAGTAAAGAAACAAAATTCAAAAACCAAGGCCGTGACTGATGTGGAACTATGACTGACAAAAGTGGAAGATCATCCCAATCCCTAGAAGCCCCTTGAAGCCATTTATAGATAAAGAAGAAGATATGCCCACATCATCAGCAGCGAAATGTGCTGTAGTTGTTTCTCACTAGTAGGGCAATGTGCAGTACGCTGTACTTCTTTACACATTGACTTCTCACCCCTTATATTCAAAAGCTCACCTCGGGGCAAAGCATGAATCCAGTTCAGCAGTACGTGGCATCAGGACTCACATGGCATATTGTTTTCAACAGAAGTTTCAGCATTCTCAGAATTAAACAAAAATGAATACTCAGTGAAGCGAATGGTTCTGCATAGCTATGCAACATTATCAGCGGGGCTGACCTGTGGCAAAGGAGATAGTATGACTCCTAATAAATCTACAGAGCAATTATATGCCTAATATGAAAAATTATTTCAAATTTACCATGGGTTATGTGGATTGGTGACACTTAGTGGGTGTGTGGTGTGTGTAAGTGTGCTCCCCTGTGATGGACTGACGCCCTGTCTAGGGGATTGTGTCTGCCTTATGCCCTAAGCTGGCTGGTTCAGCACCCCGTGACCATTCTCAGGATGAAGAGGCCTTAGAAGATGGGATGGTATTTGCAATCTGGTATCTATAGTTTCAAAGTGACATCTCCACCAGGCTACATTCAAATGGGCTACAGGATATTTGTAGGTGGTAATAGTGTATGTGGATTTGAGATAAATCAATCTTAATACATATCTGCTGGCTTTCATTTCTATCTATCTATCTATCTATCTATCTATCTATCTATCTATCTATCTATCTATCTATCTATCTATCTATCTATCTATCTATCTATCTATCTATCTATCATTTAGTTCAATTCTTTACCTATTAATCTGTTTAATATGGCTTATCCATCTTCACATACTTATAGGGCCCGCACTAAACATGATGAAATAACAATGCAAGGTGTCCTCATTAAAACAAATCCTTTGAAATCCTTCAGAATTTTTTTCTCATTTAAAGCAGATGGTGTGTGTACTTTGTGCATAGTGACTTAATCTGCATCTAAATAGTCTACAAGATTTCAGAACAAAAGTTGCAAACAGTCTAAGCACCGTGAATGTGCCTCTACAAATTGAAATAAGAAACTGTCAATTGCATCAGTAAATGGAGAAATTAAATGTTTTACTCCAATTGGATTTTTACTATCTATGTATGAAACTTATTCTCTGTTGATTGTTTGCCATCCTTGATTACAGTTTACTAAGTCTTTAAGTTGTCTCCTTGATATTCAGTACCTATTAACGGTATTCACTACCTTGTAAGTGTTTTGATCATCATCAACAGTCAATCATAGGGGATTTAATTTTGTTTTTTTGATACTGTTCAAGAGAAAGACTCTTTAATGTCAAAGTGAAAACAGATCATCTACAGAAACTGAGTGATTATGCAAGAAGAAGAATACTGAGGGAGCACACCAAGAGACCTGTGAAAATGCTGAAGGAGTTACAAGTTACAGTGGATGAAATTGATAAGACTGAGCAAACAAATGGTCTCAAGGTGCTTCACTAGTCACAGCTTTATGAGAAAGTGGCAAAGAAAGAGCCATTGTTAAAAAAAAAATACATATATTCTGCCCAGATTTTGCCAAATGACACATGGGAGGCTCTGAAGTCAGCTTATATGGCCTGATGAAACTAAAATTAAACTTTGTGGCCATCAGACTAAATGTCACGTGTGGTGTATGCCAAACACTGCACATTATCAAAAACACACCACCTGCTCTATGAAGCATGGTGGTGGCAGCATCTTGCTGTGGGGATGCTTCTCCTGCTGCAGGTCCTCAAAGGTTTTTGTGAGCATGGAGGGGAAACGAATGCAGCAAAATACTGGGAAATCCTGCAAGAAATCTGTGCTTTGGGAGAAAATGTACTTTATCAGCAAGACAACAACCCCGGGCGTAAAGCCAAACCTTCGCAGGAATGTCTTAGAAACAAAAACGTTAATGTCCTGGACTGGCCAAGTCAGAGTCCAGTGCCCGTATTTATCAAGCATTTCGGAGTAGGAAAACCTTCCTAATGGGCTGAAATATCTCACAGTAACACAAATTTGTGTCTACCCTTAGGAGTAGAAGTAAAACATTTTATCAATTTTCCTAATTTAGGAAACTACTTCTACCTTCACCAGGAGTTAGGAGAGCTCGTGAGCTGTAACCGTGGACATGGCATGTTGCCCAGGATGTAACATGCAAGGGATGTGACATCTGTGATTGTCCTATAGAAAATGGCAACACATAAATAGGGCATCTGATATTTGAATCATAAATGCAAGAGACTTCACAGTTAAAGTAGAACAAAATCACTTAGGGAAAAAAAAAAGATTCTGCCCTTGAAAATTTTCCTTTTGCTTCAAATTTGGATTAATCTTAGTAAAGTTGATGAAAAGATAAAACAACTTTCATGTACTGACCCCTGCAGACTAGCTTCACTATTCTCCTGCTTAGACCTTTACAATCTTTGCCATTCACTGAAATATTTTTCTGGTATGGCATTCCTTCTTACTGAATACATTATAGCAAATATTAAAGCCACAACCACAGCAAATAAGAAACTACTGAAGATGCCATATGCTGTAGGTCAAAAATTAGTCAACAAAAAAAGCTCTTGTGATCAGTCACATTTTGCTGCAGGAGAATTATTTGTAGAGAAAAAAGCTAAAATACGTTGAAGTCTAATGACACTGTGAAGTGCTGTATCTCATCCATGTCTTAGGATATCACAGATCAACGCGCTGCTCAACTCAGTGAAAATGACTTTGCCGTTCAGCTGGATGCGTCTACAGGTGTACATAAAATTTCCGGTCTACTCACATATGTACAACTTCAATGGAAACATCAGTTTACAGAAGAGTACTTCACAATTTCATGTGCACAAATGGAATAAACTGAGCCAACTGTATCTGAGTGTGCATAGATGGAGCAGCAAAGATGAATGGCAGTCAGGTTTGGGCAGTGCAAACAATAAAAACTGTTGATCCTCGTGGTGCTCCAAACCTTAATTTCCACAAGGATTCACTTGCAGCTATACACTTTGAACCAGGGGTTATTACATTTTAATCATTTCCATGTCTATGATTGTTTCAGGCCCGGCCTTAGGCATAGGCGAAGTAGGCGACCGCCTAGGGCCCTGGTGTCCGGGGGGCCCCAGATCGACGGCAGCCAGGCCCCCGGCCCGCCCCTCCCTTCGCATGTTTAAATCATGTGGGCCAACAGGGTGATGACCTCATAACGTTACAAGAAAACGTCTCCTTGGTCTAATTTTCACGCATTTCGCAGAGCTTCCAGGGGGCCCCTGGACCCCCCTTTTGCCTAGGGCCCCATAATACCTAAGACCGGGCCTGATTGTTTTATTGTAAAAAAGTGTTCATGGAAGGCACTATTACTTCCAATGGTTCTTTTTCATTGGAGGTCTTTAATAGTAGTAATGCCTAAATTATTAGCCCTGTTTTATGTGTAATCCCCACAATACTTAATTCTTGACTTTCTATACTTCATTAAACCTAACAATTATAAATATCTAGTATCGCGCGTGTGCAGAAAGGGGAAAGCTTAAGGGCTCATGTAATTGTAATTTCCCACCGCTCCAGGTGTTGGCTCTGTGTCCTAATGCTTTTTCTCTTCCTCCCTCTACAGATTAGAAGACTGACAGCTATAACACCACTGACATCACTGCCAGTGTCCGTCCACCTGGACCCGCCTCTTCCTGCCAGGAGGACTTAAAGCCAGAAGATCCACCATCTTGAGTCAGTTCTGTTATGAACTCGTGTCTGTAAAGATATTTCTGTAATTATTGTATGTTTGCTTTTGTTTTAAACCATTTAATTATATGGGGTTACCTGGGTGGTACCCCAAATCTTTACCATGGTTTTGTCTATTCTATTACACTAGAATACCTTAAAACATAGCAAGGGCCATTTATGAACAGTGCTGCAGACAGGATTCAGAAATATATTGTACCACTCCTGGATTACTACCCCTAAAAGAATTCCTAAATGAGAACGACTTTGCATAACACAACTCAAACCTGAACAAATATGCAAGAAAATAGTCGAACAAAGGCCAAAAGAACAAGCCTCCTGCCAGGATTTACCTAGTTCTTTCAGCTCCCAGGTCATTACCTTTGAAAGACTTCATCAGCTCACTAAATTCACACTCACGACTCATTGTTAGGTGTCAGTAAACAAGGCCATTTTAATCTAATAATATCCCATTTATTTCAGTCATCACTTATGTTTATATATAAGTATATGACATGTTTGACGAAATAACTAGATTAAAACATACAACCTGAAAGATGTAATTCAATGTAAAGCAACAAGCTTCATATCTACAGTTTTTAGATGATGCAGACTTTGTCTTCTTGAGTCAGACATGATGCTTGCATGCATAGGGACCTAGCAGAGGTGTCATCTCTTTCTGGCAGCTGTGATCTCCCTGAAAAATGCTTCTTCTGTAGACTGCCTTTGATGGCTATTTTAGTAAGGCTAAGTTAGTCAAAATCAGGCAACTGACAAATTCCCAAGTTCTGGGTCAGTTTAAGTTCCTTTTAGGTACAGTTGTGGTGAAATGATTACACTTATATAACGGACATGTATGTCGGGCAGTATTGGCCTTTCAATGATTTCTACAACTCTTCTTTTTCTGTGTCAGAATGATTATACAATACCAGCTGTGTCAGCCCGTGCTATAAAAAGCCTGGGGTCCTAGAAACTATTAAAATCGTCAGAAAAAAAATTGAAATGTAGAGATGTCAGGTAATTGAAAGGAACAACTCTGGGCATCTCTCTCCTAGATTTCATATTGCCAACGTGCTCTCCTCGCTTGTGTATTAGCTGCAGGAGGACAAGTAAAAGGGATACCGTTTTGCCGATGTGCTTGTCTCGCTTGCTTAAGAGTTTCTCTCTTTTCTCAGAGGTTTTACTTTGGCAACAGAGTCACTGTCTTCTTCCGACTCATTAACTTGGGGCCACCTTGTCGGATCTCTGAGCTTCATGCTGTAGTAGCCTCGCACTTCCGGGCCAGACAGACAGACGGACAGACAGGCACACACACACACACACACACGCATAGATGTTTAGTTTCTGTTTCTTCTGAGGTGCAGACCTTACCCCAACTTCACCTCTCACTTCTGGACCGGACAGACACACACACTTCCACGTGTAAACGTTTATATAAAAGATACATCTTTATTACAAAAAATCAGACATTTAGAACACATGTTTTAATTTATTGTGTGTTTTCTGAAACCTTCCTAGGGACCAAATCATACATACTGTAAAGGGTCAAAAACATACTGTAAATACACTTGCTTTAATGATTAATTAAATGTTGCTGAAAGTTTCTTGATGCCTACCTGTTAGTGGTCATGATTGATTCCAGCTGGTAGCTTCACTGAGTTGCCATAAAAGCACTTGTTTGATAGCACTCATTGGACTGACCAATGCACATTACAATGGGAAAGTCCAAGGAGTGAGTGCAGATGTGAGAAAGAGGACTGTAGATTTACACAAGTCAGAAGTGTCTCTTGGAACGACATTAGATACCAAGACTATCAGTTTGTAAGTTCAAATTATTTGGAGCTGTGGTCATTTTGGCAAGGTCGGGAAAAGGACACAAACTGTTACCCTCAGCTAAGAGCAAATCGGTCAGATGCAATCCAAGAACCATCAAGAAACAGGCCTGCCATGAACTGGAAGCTACTGTCCACAGTCAAGTGAGTTTTACATTGCCACGGGCTGCCATCCAAGAAAACTGGTATCTACCATCTCGAATAAATTTGTGGATTTTAACATTGACAAAGAAAAAGCCTTCTGGATGAAAGTTTGATGGTAAGATGAGAAAATGATTTGGTTGGCCACAATAACCAGAGGTATGTTTGGAGGAGAAAAGGTGATGCATTCAACCCCAAGAACACTGTGCCAGCTGTTAAGCAACATGGTGGTTGCATTATGATCTGGAGCTGTTTTATTTTAAGTGGGACTGGTGGAGAAGTGCCACAGAATCCTTCAGCATAACCTCAAACTGTCAGCTAGAATTTTGATGGACACAATGACCCTTAACACATCAAAACTGGTTTTGGAATGGCTACATTTGGATAACATCAAGCATTTGGAATGACTTTCCCAAAGTCCTGAACTCAATATTTGGATTGTATTTAAAAGTCAAGTCCATGACAGGCAACCGACACATTTGGTTGAACTCTACTAATTCTGCCAAGAAGAGTGGTTGAACAGTTGTAGAAATCATTGAAAGCCCATTGCTGCCCTGACATACATGCCCGTTATATCAGTGTACACAAACTTTTCACCACAATTGCAACTATGAAAAACATGCTGACTTACAAAATCCCAAGTCCTTATTTCATAACCTCTTACATGCTTATACACACTGTTTATTAGTTGTTTAAGCTTAAACATATACATTCTGATAACTAATAACATTTGCTTTATATTTGCATATATTTCCCAGAATTCTAGTCTTTTCTGTTTCTCTTGAAGAACATCCTATGAATCATTGGTCATGTGGCCTTGGAGCTGACTGTCTGCGGTTTACTCTTATAAAACACACACTCAAAAAGTTATGCAAATGTTTCCTTTCTGAACTTTATGGACATCTTTATTTAGTCATTTAAAACTACATTTTATCTTCTTCTTCTTCCTCTTAATATTTTTCCACTGCTGTGTGAGGTCAATGTGCTTAATCAGCCTTCTTCATACAGCTTAGTACTGCACCTCCTCACCAGTCAAGCCCTTTTTCCTTCAGATCTTCTTTTACTTTATCCATCCACCTCAACTTTGACCAACCTTCTCCATACAGCACAATTCTGCCCCTCACCTCCTCCCCAGTAAGACTGTTTTTCTTCAAATCTTCTTTTACTTTATCCATCCACCTCTGCTTTGGCCTCTCCCACTTTCTCTTCCCTTATACTTCCATTCCCATCCCTCTTTTTCCCACATATGCATTGTCTCTCCTCATCACATGTCCGTACCACTCCAGATTACATTCCTGTACTGTCTTAGACATCTCTCCAACTTTTGTTGTACTTCTGTTTGTCTCATTTTTTATTTTGTCCTTTTTATAACTCCACACATTCATCTCAACACTTTCATTTCTTCAACATCTGGGCTTCTTCTCCTGCTCTCCCTTTACTGCCCATCTCTCAGCTCCATACATCATTGCTGGTCTTTCCACTTTCTTGCAACCTTTACCGTTGACCTTTGCCTTAATTCTTCAATCACACAATACTCCTGATACCTTTCACACTGCACTCTATGGGTTATCTCAGCATTTAATTCTCCATCTGGCTACCAATGATCCTGGATTTTTAAACGTATCCTCTCTATTCAATGGGTCTCACTGCAGGCTAACTCCTGAATCATTATTAAACCTCATATTTTCTGTCTTCTTCCTATTTATCTTCAACCCTGTATCTTCAAAAGTCCATCACCATTCTTCCAACTTCCATTTCATCTTTATTGGTACTACATAACACATTGTCATCTGCAAAAAGCCTGCACCAGGGGATTGGTCTTTTATTCCATGACCAAATACAACATCCATAACCAGATCAAAGAGGAAAGGGGTTAAAGAAGATCCCTGGTGCAGACCTCCTCTAACCGGGATCTTATCTGTTATCCCAACACCACTTTAAACCCGAGTCCTCATTCCCTCCTACATATCCTAGACAATCTTCACATATGTCTCAGGTCTTCATTTCTCTCTCATGCACCTCCAAACATCCTCACGTGGCACTCTCTCACAAGCCATCTCCAAATCAATAAACACCATATACAGTAATCCTTCGCTATATCGCGCTTCGACTTTCGTGGCTTCACTCTATCGCGGATTTTATATGTAAGCATATTTAAATATATATCGCGGATTTTTTGCTGGTTTGCGGATTTCTGCAGACAATGGGTCTTTTAATTTCTGGTACATGCTTCCTCAGTTGGTTTGCCCATTTGATTTCATACAAGGGACGCTATTGGCAAATGGCTGAGAAGCTACCCAACCAGAGCGCGTATTACCTATTAAATAAAACTCCTCAAATATATTGTGAGCAGGGGGTCTGTTCGCACCCCTAGACGATACGGACGCTCGTCTAAAAATGCTGAAAGATTATCTTCACGTTGCTCCCTTCCTTGCAGCTGCTTTGTCAAGCGACATGCTTCCCGCACGG
Organism: Erpetoichthys calabaricus; assembly: GCF_900747795.2. Taxonomy (NCBI): domain Eukaryota; kingdom Metazoa; phylum Chordata; class Cladistia; order Polypteriformes; family Polypteridae; genus Erpetoichthys; species Erpetoichthys calabaricus. The sequence goes on from NC_041399.2 coordinate 186,085,326, forward strand.
TGCTTCACATACTTAAAAGCCCAAACAGTCCTATTGATTTTTGATTGTTTGCTTTTCTCTCTCTCTCTCTGACATTCTCTGCTCCTGACGCGCACTCCTTTGAAGAGGAAGATAGGTTTGCATTCTTTTAATTGTGAGACGGAACTGTCATCTCTGTCTTGTCATGGAGCACAGTTTAAACTTTTGAAAAAGAGACAAATGTTTGTTTGCAGTGTTTGAATAAAGTTCCTGTCTCTCTACAACCTCCTGTGTTTCTGTGCAAATCTGTGACCCAAGCATGACAATATAAAAATAACCATATAAACATATGGTTTCTACTTCGCGGATTTTCACCTTTCGCGGGGGGTTCTGGAACGCAACCCCCGCGATCGAGGAGGGATTGCTGTACAAATCTTTGTGTTTTCTCGATGCTTCTCTATGAGGTGTCTCAATGCAGAGACTGCACCAGTTGTTCCTCTCTTTAAAGTTTTCTTTTTAATTTAGTCATTTAAAACTATGTGTTATCTAAATAATCCTAAACAAAAGCACAGTAAAATAAACCCAGAAATTAAATATTACATGTCATGTTTTGCAAACCTTAAAAAGCACCAGTTTTCATCAGTATTACAATTATGTTGTTAGCTGCTTTCTCTGAGGAAGTTCATGCAGACCACCCCTCCATGCTCATGCACACAGGTGCGATGTTTAATTTGAGGGGGGAAATGTGCACTGCTCTTCCAGCAAGAGCCCTGATTTGAGTCGCTGATGGACAATAAATGATGCTGGCTTACTTAACTTATGCAGGGTGCAGATTCAAACAATATTGCCCAGAGCAATTGAGTTGAGGCCTTCAACAGAAAATTCAAAAGTTGAAAAACATGAAAACCTGGGACTCACGGACATGTGTGAGCATTAGTCCAGGATGTTGGAAGAATGCAAGTCTCATTTCTTGGAAGCCACAGAAGAATACACAGCTGATTACCCGTGAACGGCAGACTTTTTCTTTCTGCACAGTGAGGAAACCTTCCTGTCACTTTCCCATCCAAACTCTTTGAAAAAATAATTGACGTTTCAGCTGTTGGCATCCTCACAGCTCATCAGAGTGAAGTGATTTGATCTCATTATCAGCAGGCTCCAATAACTGTTATCTTATGAAGACATTAATCAAGCAATGTGCACATTTCATGAAGCTTTGTTTATGCTGCTTAGATTTTATTTCTCTTATTTTTGGCATATTTTTAATGATTATTCTTATTGTTATATAATTTTAACATTATGCTTTTGATGTCACTGCACTATCATTTTGGGAGTTTTACTCGTATTTTGGGTTCCATCATCATGTATCGTTTTCATCCTGGTCACAGCCACCTTGTTTAGAATTACTAAGCAGGTGATTCATATTATTTGATTTGTGATGTCATCTACTGGTAAGCCACACCACGCATAATACGTGCTTATTCTGGAGTCATATATTGCAGAGGCATCAGTTGTTCACAAAGAATCACCCAGGGCAGGGGATGTGAGCCCATGGCCCTCCTATAATGAAGGTACTGGAGGTACATTTATGGCTATGGAACATGTAAAGCATCTATAATAAGGGGGCTGTGGCTGGTAGCATTGGGGACTCCATATTCATTAGAAAACAGTGGTAACTTCATATATAATACACTACCGTGGCTGTCCGTTTGTCTGTCCAGGATTTTAAATCACCTGTAGCTCGCAAACCGTTTGACCTATTGACCTGAAATTCGGTACACATATACTACGTGATGTCTACTAACTGCTTTCTGGGTGATGATTGACCTCCAAGGTTATTCCTCCTTTTATTTTTTTTTATTTTGTTGTAGAATCAACTCTCGGAAGCGTCCAGTAGGGCGGCCATGCAGTGCATGCATACAAGCGACGTTCTCATTCCCTACCATCTCGGCCGTCACTTCCCCTACCTCTTCATACCTTAATCATTCTTGAGGCAGATTGAAGACTTAAGTGCCAGATTAAGTGAAAAATTAAAGAAAACATACTAAGTAATTGCAACACAAACACTGAATTAATCAGTTGTAACGCAAAAAGATGCAGACGAAAGAAGAGAAGAAGCGGTCCACTATGGTGGAGAAAAGAAGAGCTGCTCAGGAAGCAGCAAGCGTATCAACCTCTGAGCAAACGAATGCTAAATGTACAGAGAAAGAGTATGAAAACTATGAATGTTCAAGTCAAGTGTATGAAGTGTGCCATTACTGGTAAAAATAATATTATAAAAATGATTCAAAGTTGATATAAAATTGCTGTAAATCACAATACTGTATATCAAAAAATTATAAGTGCCTCATCAAAAAATGGACTTGAGGAAAAAGCAAATTATTAACAGCGTCGTTCTAGTCCTATTATATTCTGTTCAACAGCATGCACTAAAAAATTGTGCTTCATTCTGTTGTCATTTTCACAAATGCAAGGCTTTGCTCTGATAAAAAACATGTCGTCAGTTCATTTCCGATATACACACTGCACCTTTGATCAACACACACCAGGCCACCACTGTCCTTGTCAGGCGGTTCAGATGTTACAATGTAAGGTGTTTGAAATATAACATCACGAAAATGTATTAGACAGTTATGAGCAAAACAACTGTGTCTGCTTTCACATACAGTTTTGTAAAAGTGACCCCAAAGTTAGTTTCATTTTTACAACTGTAGCTTAATGAAATACAAAGCCTGTGAAGTGGTATAAGAAAACAAAAAAAATATTTTTTATGAGAACATATTCTATGCTCAACAGATTGTTTCATGTGCTCATGAGATTTTTTTGTTTACATACAAGAAAGTTTTGTAAGATCTCAAGGTATTTTCTGCATGTTCATGTGAAACCTTCTCATATGCATCAGAAATAGCAAGTTGTTTTGGCTCATTTTCCTTTAGGGGTTCCATACTAAAAAGAGTATTTTTGTGGTTTTTAGAGTTTTATGAAAAAAATTTTAAGAGTAGAAAGAAAGGTACATACTGCTTCATAAGAGTTTGGCAAAACCTTACACTCCTTCTGTACTCGTAAATTTCTCAGAAGAGGGAAAGCATGTTTTTGAAATTGAACACAATCTATGATGAGACAAAATAAATTATTTGTTCTAGACAAAAGTTGTGTTAGACTGCTGTAGCTCCAGTCTTGGATGAAATCCCACTTCCGCAAGTGCAATTTCAACTTTGTATGTGATGATAAAGTGTTCCCCCATCAGCCATAGAGCACTCCTGCTTCCCGATGGAATTGTAGTCCCTATGCCAACACTGCCATGTGGTTGTAGATAAGATGAAAATATAGGTCTAAAAGTTGTTTTTTTTTATATACTATACTAAATACACTTTTTTCTGGGTCAATGGTGCAAATTTCACTGGGCACAAATGTATTTATTTAGTGAAACTTGTAAGTTTTGCTGCAAATTCAGTTTTGCTTGAACTGCTGGCTTGTCAATAATAGGCTAAAAGTAGTCAGAACTGCAAATCCCTTAAACACCCTTCCCTGTTTCCATGGTTTATGGTCTAAGCCACCGCTGGTATTTTGGATTAACAATTACTTCCTGATAAACTACGTTCTGAGTAAAAATTTTGCCTGACTTTTCTGCTAATTTCCTCTGTAATGATGTCTGAATGAATAAAAATTGTATAATCTTTAATGCAAAACCACCAAAAGAAACAATCATGCTAGGCAATACCGCTTAATGACAGTAAATGAATTTGTAAAAACAATAATATTGAATTGACAATTGACTGTCGTACAAAGTAAACAACTAATTGCACTGAACTATATGCGTCAAATTAAATAAATCAACGCAGTAAGTGAAATAGAATTGCGAATGATTAGTCAATTATTCGTGATGAAATGCTTATTTCAGTATGGTGGAGGTATTATTATTAGAGGAGGTATTATTTTGAAAATAATGATAGAAAAACATCCAGAATTTATGGTTGTTGTGCGATTACTACTCACTACTGACTGACTGTTCTGTGTTGTGCTCATTGCCATCAGCAGCCAAGCTGATTCAACGATTTTCCCCACACTAATGTTCATTTCATGTCATGTATATGTAATGCATTTGTTCCTTCTGAGCTCAGTCTACATGAATACTTACATTAGGGCATGATGCAATATGAAATGTAAATAATGCACTCCAAGCAATAGTAAACTAGTATGTAAAACGCGTGCAGTACTTGACTGATATTAAAGGTAGTGGACCTAGTTACTTTCCTATCCAATAAAACTCTAATGTGGATCCATATTTACCTAACCAGTAAAAACTCTTGCATTGATCAATATGGTGGAACCAGGAACACTTACTTATCTATCCAGTAAAACTCTCGGGTACACGCATGGAAAGTGGTATGGCAATATGGACATCTTCTTGTTATGCTAGTCATGAGTATCAAAGTGCCTTGGTTGGACCACAGCATAGACAAGGTCTGTTTGCTTTTTTAGTTCCAACTGACCTCACTGAATTTACTGAATCGTCTGCTAGCAAAACAGTAAGTGAGAAACCACAAGGATGGTACTACATGGATCAAGAGATGCATGTGTATTTGAGAAACTGTGACGAGAGACAATATTTAAAATTCTGAAATAACATCATCTAAAGTCAGAGCCAAATCAAGAGAAAAGTCTAACCCAGAACTGTGAAAACACGTTAACCCAAGGACTAGGTGTCACCAGAACCAAGACACTAAAACCATAAAAAAAGCAGAGAAATTAAATGTCAGTGGGTTGTTATTTTGAAAGCTTTAAACACTGCGAACACAAGACTGAGACCATTTAAGGGTTTCATCCGTAATTTCGGACGCTGTACTAAACACTGTCCAGGATTAAAACACAGAGCATGTGGCACGGCTCATGGTCTCTCTTGGGAGGTAGCTCCCGGTAGCAGTGCTGTGCGTCCTAGCAACCGAGTAACAAAAGGCTGAAGCTACAAAATCACAATGTGATGCACTTAAAAATATATAGTAAAAATATTTATATGTATCCCCCCAACTAACAATTAAAGATCTCTGAGCCCAGCACTGGGTGATGGAGCTTTAACTGATTTAGGACACCCTAAGCAGGCCTGAAGCTCCAGTTCCTTTCATCCTTTCAATTAAACCCTCTAGACTGACAATCCTCCAACTGAAACTGTGAGACCAGACACACTTTTAGGCCAGAGGAATGACTAAAAGCTTTATTCTTATTCATTTAATCCCACAGTAAAATACAATGAAACACCTTTGTCAGTTGAATGATGAAAAGCTTTATTTTTAGTTATTTCATCACACATCAAAATATGATAAAAGAACTTTGTATTATGTGACTATATTCACAAAGTAAAACAAGCTAAATTCTTTTCTAATTAATAAATAGCCTCAACAAAACATTAAAAGCATAAGTAAAAAATAGGCCTTTTACACTTTTATAGCATTGTTACAGAAATTGTGTCCTTCTCTTTTGTCTTCAAAGAAGGAATGTGTTAGTTCATCAGGTCTTCAGGATATACACACCTTTTCCAAACAAAATATGTTAAAATAATATCTAATAACTAGTATTGAAAAGAAGACAAAACATATAGAATATCTCAATCAATCATATTCCCTAAATGAGAAACTGAAGAGGGAGTATCTTAATACAGCATTACACTGTGCATAGTCTTTTTAAGGATATTTTAAATAGTGACAAAATACCATACTGTATATACTCGCGTATAAGCAGCTATTGACATGACCACTTTGGTCTTGTGGTTTATACTTTTCTTTTTTTTTTGGATTTCTTGGTTTTGACCCCTAATTTCAAATTAAGATACTATTTCTGTTTTTTGTTCACTTTTAGGTTTACTTTTTAAACAAGCTAATTTTGTTCTTTGATTTTTTTTTTTGTGGCTTTGTTTTTAGTGATTTTTTGTAATCCTTCAGTAAACAGTTTGTGACTTAAGGAACTTTATTGTTGCTGAGCTTGGTTTCTTTTTTTCTCTTTCTCTTCTCTTCTCTCCCTTTTTATTTGCTGACTTTTAAGCATTTGTCCCATTTTGCCATAAGCCTGCCTGTTAGGTTTGGGGTTTGGTTAACTAAAGTGATGAGGCCTACTAGTTTGGTGCAGACCTGTGATGAAGAGACAGTTCTGGCTTGTGTCTTTTGCCTCCATTTTTGAGCTTTGCGAGTGGCAGAATCACAACAATTAATCTGTATAGGCAGAGGCATTTTTTATGAGACTGATTAGAAGATAAGATGTGGTCAACATGTAGCCAAAAGTCAAAAACTGAAAGATTGTAAGTACAGGCAACCAAAGCTGAGACATGAGACAAAAATCAAAGTCAAAAGGTTCAGAAAGCCAAATCGATACCAGGAATTTGAAAAGCAGTTATTTTAAACATAAAAACTGCATGCAAAAAAAGGGGGTACTCTGCAACTCAGATACAGAAGATTAGAAAGGTTGATGTTTTATCCCATTATGAATGATCACAGAGATTGCAAATTATGGAACTGTGTCCCCAGTAACAGTGATGGCATCCCATAGAATGGGCACAGAGAAGAGCAAACAAGGCAGAAGACAAAATAGCAACAGAAATGGTTCAAAATAAACATAAAATCAGAAGGAAACATTGAAGCATGATTTTTATGAGAGAAACAGATTCCTTGGACATAAAAAAAGGAAATGAGTTTAATTAGATACTATTGTAAATAAACAGAAGGGCAAAAAACAATTAACCTGTTTCTTAATAAAAGCTGCAATTTATTTACTTTAAAAACAAAATCTGATTATTATACTAAAATATATTATTTAAACATTTCATTATGTATTGTAGGCAATATTATTTAATATAATTTAACAGAGTTATATAACATTACCCTATTGGTTATATGTACTTTGTGAAGACCAACTCTTGGAAATTTCCCAATGGTCAGACTCAGCTGGTATTTGCATAACCTTTCTGTCTGAAATTCTATTTCTTATTCTTTGTTGTTCTTTTTGAGTATCCCCCATTTTCTGACCTGAATCTTTTCTTGGACCAAGCTAGTGAGCTAAGGCAGCATGTCTTCTTGACCGTAATCATTTCTTTCTTGAGTACAGCTCAATATTCTCCTTTGATCATTGAATGTTGAAAATGTTCATTTCAAGAGTAAACATTCTTGGCACTCTATGTGGACAGGCTGACCTCATAGAAATTAGTTCATACAGAAAGAATTCAACTGTCCCATATGTAATCACTATAACATCTACTACGTCATGTACTAGCACTCCTCTCCATTATGATTCACCCATACTGTTGTTAATGTTGAAGGCCAGCTTTGAGTCACCTATTTGTGAGATATGTGCTTTCATGACAGAATTAGTTAGCCAATCTCTTTACCCTGGCATAAAAAAGAGACTCTTCTTAGTAAACATTTACTAGGGGACAAAAAGAATATCTTTATATATAATCTTCATTTGGATCTTGATCTTTGTTTGTCCGCGAATTCACTGCCTTGTGTGGTGTTCCTGGTGTGTTCAGTAGAGGGCAGTAGTGATGGAGGAGGAGAGGAAGTGAGGGGGAGGATCGTTGGATGAGGTTGGAGTGTGGTGATTAAAGAGGATTGAACTAAAGGAGACTACGTGCTGTTTGTACTGGCTGAATACACAACACCTTGGTTGTTACTTTTGTTTACAAACACTGTCAATACCACTCTTTGTGTTTAGATCTGGGGGGTATTTTTCGTACGTCGCTTAAACCATCTGAGATCAGGTGCCTCATCTTGGATGAGTTAATGCCAGTGAAACTCATCCAGATAAGTTGGTTTTTCCAAACGCAGCCGTGTATTAGATTAGTTGAGCTGGATCTAATCATACGAGATGAATGCGCGCGCCCGCGCTGAGTGAAAAGCCCATATATATTGAGTCTAGAAAACATGATCAGCAACAAAATGACGAAAGAACGGGCCCATTTTTTTTCACACATGCGGCGCAAGACCTTTTATTCGAAGGACACGAAGAATTTCAAGATTTAATATACACAAGGGGTAACACTGCAAAAGCAGCCCAGACCAGAAAAGACGGCTGGCAAAAAGTGGCCGAAAAAATTAAACGCTAAGTAGTGTACATTGTACTTACTGAATGCAGCGTCTCATTTCCTATGTGTCAGATTAATTATTATTTAATATGTCATAATTCCAGATCAAACGTGAGCACAAGGAGAACATGGGAACAGGTTAAACTGAAGTACAAGAATATACTTCCAACTGGTAAATATTGATATATAACTATTTAAAGAATTGTTGACATAAAGAATCATATATAATATAAAAAACATTAATTTTAAAGCTAATAAGGAGGCAGACAAGCAAAAAACAGGTGGAGGTCCACGCGGTCCAGACCTAACCCCTGCAGAAGAGTTGGCTCTCCAGCAAAATGCCCATCGCCCTGTTTCTGAGGGCATTCCAGGGGGAAGCTCCTCCTCAGAACCAGTGGCAGGAAGCAGCGGTCACTTCATTTCAGGTAAAGGATGGTCATTGCATATTTGTCCTCCATTGTGTGCTATAGGTATGTTCCATATAGCCCTCTTTTTTTTTGGGTCAGTTGCAGGGAATGTCATATCCCTTGAACCTGTGTCTGACCAACGAGATATTAACGAAGGTCAAATATTTGATGAAGACACTGTGTCTGATTATTCATCAGGAGGAGAGATACATTTTCCAAATAATGTTTGATCAAACTCCACTCTGATCAGTTCCATGTGCCCCAATCACATTTGGAAATCCTGGTAATGAGAATGTTAGGCTGATTGTGAGATTCTTCATGGAACTGTGGGTGTTTTTACCTGTGTATTACCTACCTGCAATGGCATGAAACGCCTCTTTTATTGCCTGCACATGCAGGTGTCCAGGAAACACAATGAAAACGTGAAGGAAATGTTTCAGAGCCAAACAGACTTTACGAATTGCCTGGCAAACTGCACTTTTCGATAGATGTTCCGCATCGCCTACAGTATATAAAAAAGTGCCGCTTGCAAGAAACCTCAAAGCAATGCCTACTGTCTGTGTGGTTGTGAGAGCCCGACTTCGCCGAGTTTGACTTTGAATATACGGAGCTAATAAATCTTTGAGGTACAATATTCCCCCTCGGCTAAAGCGGTATCTTTCGTACAGAATTTCCTCTGGGGGCAATAAAGGATCTTGCCGATCGCACAAAACCCTCTTTATATGAAATTCTCTTCGTATAATTTGCGCACCAATATCAATTGGTCACTCATTCATGAACGGCGAAGCCCTGACTGGATGACTTCCACGCACCGTCACTGATTACGTGTGTTAACTAATCCTTGTTTACGTAGAACAAACCTGCTCTGAACAGGTTTGCGGATTTGGATGTGTTGCTATGACAACACTTCCAGCAAGAGTTTCAAAAAACCGACAGATCCAGGATCAGGCCAAATCGTCAACAATTACATCCGGCTAAACGACTAATCCACGTACAAAAAATACCCCCCTGGCGTCGACACCGTGCTTTGTGTTTAGATCTGGCGTCGACACCTGCTTCGTTGTCGAGACTGTGGTTTTTTGTGTTTCTATCGACCGTCGTTGGCAGCACTTCGTCCAAATCGAATGTTCACCCACTTCTTGGAGTCGGCAGTCAGAGTATATAAGTCGGGCACACTTCTGTGATTTTCCATCAGTCGGCGTTTGGAGTTCAAGAAAGAAGCATTGGTTCTTCCTTACTCTTTGGATTGCCACAAAGCAACCTGCAAGATTGGAGAAAGGTTGAGAAGAGATCGTGAGAGGAAACGACAGCGTCATGAAAACGAGACGGACTGTGAACGGACAGAAGCAGAAATGCTCCTCCACCACCACATAATTACTATTCGGACAGTGATTCCGAGTAGGCCGTTCCTATCAAATCAATGTCCAAGGGTTTTGTTTTGTAATTTTGTTTCCCTTATAAAAAATCATAATGCTGTGCGACGAAGGGCCCAGTTCACAACTGGCAGCCGCGTTTAAACAGGGAGCCCTTCACAGACAACTTTAACACGCGCAACACAGTTGGCTAGTGTAAACATAAGAAGTTTGACAAACAAGAGAATATCATTCAGTCCATCAAACTTGTTTATCCAGATACTATTTAAAAGGTTATAAAGGTTTCTGCTTCAAGTCCATGACTCTGTAGTTTGTTCCAGATTTCCACAATTCTGCGTGAGGAGAGTGCTTTCTGGCTTTAGTCTTGCAGGTGTATCTAATTTATACTGTTGTCCCATATGATTATTTAAAGAATTCTACAGGTTGGACTTTATCAGTGCCATTTAAAGTTTTGAAGACCTGAGTTTGGTCCCTAAATAGCCTCAGTTTCTCAAGAATAAAGAGGTTTAACCCTCTGAGCCAGCCCAGGTTGTTCCCCTTTTCACTTTGGATGGTATTTTATGTTTTCCTTGGTTGTTGTGAATTTCTCTTGGGTTCCTCCACCTTTTCAATGGTTATTGCCCATCGTGTTATTAACGACATAATATAATTTAATTTTTTTCCTATAAAAGACGGTGACTTGTCCACAACCTGTAAGTTTTTGGATAAATGATAACTTCAGTTTAACTCAAGATTCAAATCTTTGGATAGGGATTTGATGTGTAGTTTTGGTTTTGAACTCCTGCTTAAGGTTTCTTTAACTTACATTTTCTGGTTCCTTGAGTTTACAATTTCAGAGTACAAACCTCTGTCTGTCTACAGACTGCATTTTTTGCTTTGCCCTTTTATTTTTTTGGGATTTTATTGATTTTATTAAAATCATTCCATACAAAATAAGTCAAGTTTTACAAAAATAGGTTTGAAACAAATCATTCCCCACCCATGAGAAAGAGAGCTAGGCCAGCAGAGTAAAACTTTAAGCTAGTAAAAATAAATAAATAGATAAATTAATAAATAAATAAAGATAAATGGGTTAAAAAAAAAGAAAAGAGGGGAGAGAACCTGCTCCTCAATTTAAATGCTTATTCTAAAATGATATTGATTTGATCCTGGCAGGTTTTCAAAATGTTTTGTACAGATCCTCTAAGTGAGAATTTGTTCTTTTTCCATTTCAAATATTATATAACATCAGTTACCCACTGACTTAAAAGAGGTGAGTTAGGATTCTTCCAGTTGAGCAAGACAAGTCTACGTGCCAATAGTGTAGTAAAGGCGATTACAGTTTGTTTGTCCTTCTCCACTTTAAGCCATTCTGGGAGTCCACCAAACACAGCTGTTAGTGGATTAGGAGGGATTGTGACACCAAGGCTATCTAATAGGCATTTAAAGATGTTGGTCCAGAATGATGTTAATTTGGTACATGTTCAAAATATGTGGCCTAGTGAGCTGGAGCTCGATTGTAAAATTTGCAGGTTGGATCTTGACCTTGTAAACATTTTGGACAATTTTAAACAAGAGAGATGCGCTCAATTTATAATTTTGAGTTGAATAATTGTATGCTTGGGCGGCACGGTGGCGCAGTGGGTAGCACTGCTGCCTCGCAGTTGGGAGACCTGGGGACCTGGGTTCGCTTCCCGGGTCCTCCCTGCGTGGAGTTTGCATGTTCTCCCCGTGTCTGCGTGGGTTTTCTCCGGGCGCTCCGGTTTCCTCCCACAGTCCAAAGACATGCAGGTTAGGTGGATTGGCTATTCTAAATTGGCCCTAGTGTGTGCTTGGTGTGTGGGTGTGTTTGTGTGTATCCTGCGGTGGGTTGGCACCCTGCCTAGGATTGGTTCCTGCTTTGTGCCCTGTGTTGGCTGGGATTGGCTCCAGCAGACCCCCGTGACCCTGTGTTCGGATTCAGCGGGTTGGACAATGGATGGATGGATGGATAATTGTATGCTTTGCACATATGGAGCTCGAGTGAATTCTGTGCATTGTTACCTTCCATCTCTTTTCTGAGATGTTGACTGAGAGATCCTTTTCCCACTGTGCTCTTGGATCTTTGAAAGGGAGGGACTGTAAAATGGTTTTATTTATTATGGAAATGCTGCCTGAGTCCTCAAGACTGATCAATATTTTTTTCGGCATAGAGGTAGGTGGAGGTGAGGAAAATTGGGCAGGTTTTGTTTAACAAAGTTTTTAATTTGAAGGTAATGAAAGAAATGTGCTGCTGGAAAGTTAAATTTGGAGTGTAATTGTTCGTAGGATGCGAAGACGTTATCTAAGTGATTTAATCCTTAATGTTTTCCAGATGTTAAAAACTGCATATGTTTGATAGGGTGGAGAAAGGTGGTTCTCATGCAGAGGTGCCACCGATAAAAGCTTCTCTATCTTAAAATACTTCTTACATTGGTTCCATATTCTGAGTGAGTGAAGCACAATTGGGTTGTTAGTATATTGGCAATGAATTGTATTTATTGGGGTACAAAGGAAAGAATATAAAAAAAAGTACTGCAGGATTTTATTTCTATTGTGGACCAAGCAGGCCCTTTTAAAACACCTTCTTTGTCTTCCAGTCCTCTCTGTCACTATGTTTTTCCTTTGGTGCATACCATTCTTACAACTGGCCACAACAGTAATTGGAAATTAACATATTTTTGGTAAACAAGATATTTGGTAGAATATATTATATACTGTATGTATATTGATGTAGATTCAGTTTATGTTTGCATAAAGCACATATAGCATATTAATTATTCATTTTTTCTTAATCTTTCATAAGGGAAATGAATGAGATCCACATCATTTATTTCTTCATTGCTTGCTAATGTACAAAACATCAGCATCAGGGACATTATAGTAATAAAGAAGCTATTTAGTTCAGCACATATTGTGATCAGTATTAACCATTTGATGGCACTGTCAGCAACTCGGCAGAGGTCAACACACAGACAAGTTAAAGCAGATTCTAGGTGGAAAATGTAAACATCTTTGACTTTTAGAATTTAAACACACATCAAATATTGCCTGTTTTCTCCATTATCTAAACTGATTGTCCTGGTGAACATCAGAGTGCAAAGAAACAGGACAAATTTCTTTTTTATACCAACACGCGATGCAATTTTTCCCCTTATTCAATCTACCTGACTGATTTTTTGCTAACTGGTATACTTCATCTTCACTTACTAATACTAATACTTCAAGGAAAACTCAGCAGTAAGCATAAAGAAGAAAGACACATTCCTACGATGCAGTGTGTTCGAATTGAAGAGAAAATTCATAACCAGTGAATAGTAGGGGGAGAGAGATCTTCAGTTCAAACAGACTGTTACTGTGGGAATGTGCCTTTTTTGTTTATGTTTTTCAGAGGTAAGTATGAATAATATTTTACTACAAAAATGCAGGCATTTTGCAATTTCTGAGAAATCAGAATTGATAACAGACATGTGGATTATGCAACATGAGTCATGGGAGTATTTTTTGTTTCCATGGATGTTTTTCACATTTTTGCCATCTAAAAGAACTGTTCATTTTTATGGTCCATTATATCATAATGTGTTTTCTCTTGTTCTGCATGAAAACATGAGATTAAAAGTTCTTCACTATCTCAACCACAAAATACACGAGGTAGGTAGCACATTTCACTTTATCTCACTTTATTTTCTATGTGAGTGTCTTCTGCCTTATAGCTTATGAGATCCTGCTTTTCACCTACCATACCTATGCAAGTGGAATATACATCTACCGTAGTCTTTCTGGGGACATAAAATCTAACATTTGTTTGAATTTTCGGTTAATTACTACCTATCTTTGCCATTTTGTATTTTTTGAAGAACTTATTCTTACTTTACATATTCCATTTCTATTTCTTTGCTCTGCAATCATGTTTAGTTAGTATTACCCAGACTTTGGTGCAGAATTTTCAAGATGACTTCATTGTCAGTTCTTTTCCTAAGCTTTGTCCCTAGATCTGTAAATCTGTGTTGCAGTTATGGCAGCCTATTTTCACTTACATACAGTAGTTTATTCTGATATGAACAATGACAAGTGATTCTATCCAGTGTGGCCCAAGCATCTAAACACAACTGAAACAAGCAAAAGTCTCAGGGTGAAAATAAAGTTTCATTTGCTACAAATACCTTCTGCAATGGCTCTGATGAAAGTAAGTAAAAACACAAACACAGTAATCTTTCTGCTTCTCCTCTCCAGGGCCCTCCTGCATAAATGGTGCGTACGCACAAAGATGTTGCGTACACCCGTTTCCACGCTCAAATCACGATGTATAAAAACTAAACTTGGCATAAAGCCACACACATTTTCACGCCAGGTCAAACCCTTGTATACGCAAGTTCTCCACTCGGTTTTGGAAACTGGCGGCACCCAGAGTCAAAACAGTGCTACTGTTCCTGTGTGGTTCCCCTTTATTTTTTAGATTCATATCCCTGACGCGGCTTTATCAAATACACTGAAATTAACCATATAATTTTTTAGTTTAAGGCATTTGATTGTAATCAACCTGCAGCCATATAATGATGCACAGAATGGCCAAACTATTCCAAATGCTATAGCTGCTTTAGCGTTGTCACTGTCAGTGCACCACTCAGAGTAATTAACCCACTGTACCTAAGTGTGGAGTCACAACTCTACAGCAGCTGATCGGAAAGCTCTACCAGAGATTGTGTCAAGAGCGGGGAGAAATATCAGGATGCAGCTTCTAGCACAGCCATGCGGACAGTCTATTTGAACTTCACCCATTCGGCAAACGCTTCAGAGCCTTTCCTGTACGGACCTCGCGGTTCAGAAACAGTTTCATCCCAAGGGATATAAAGGCAATCAGTCCATCAAGTGCTCCTGGTAGAACTGCTTGTACTTATAAGGACAATTGCCTCACTGTAAACTTTCTTTATAGTTGTAATATCGCACAACCTGAGCCACTTATGCTTTCATATTGTATATTTTCACTGTTTTTTATCCTATTATTATTGTTGTTGTTATTTTACCATTTTATAGGGAAATACGTTTATGGAGGATTTGAATATTGAATCTCCTTGTACTATACAATAACAATAAAGGAATTCAATTCAATTGAGAGAGCGTATTTACAGATGATGATGACTGGCTTCTAAGTCGATTTAGATTTCCAGACGCTATCTTCGTGGAGCTCTTAATATCCTCACAGGTGGCGCAGTGGTAGTGCTGCTGCTTTGCAGTAAGGAGACTGTGGAAGATTGTGGGTTCGCTTCCCGGTTCCTCCCAGTGTGGATAGCGCTTTGAGTACTGAGAAAAGTGCTATATAAATGTAATGTATTATTATTATCATTTTAAAGATGAAATGCATTAAAGTATATATACAGTATATTACATTATACAGAAACATTTTAAACTTCATTTAAATAATGTGTATTGTTATTGATTAAATATGTGGGGACTCGATGGCGAACCCCGTTCAGGGATTGTTCCTGCCTCGCGCTGTATGCTTAATGGGGTTGGTGCGACCCTGGATGGATAGATGGGTGGAATAATTAAACATGTACTATGAATATATTTTAATATTCCTTAAAAGTTTTGAAGAATCGGCGTTCTACGCTTACAGATGGCTTGACATTTATTAAAGAGCTGAATGTTTGGCGATTGGTTATTTGGAAAAAGAAAAGGAAGGACAGGAATAGGAGGGTTAGTATGTTTGAAAGAGACAGTACTGCTGCAATAAATTATTTTATTGAGGTTCGTGCACGGGCAGCAAGCATTTTGTGGGAGGCAGGAACAATCCCTGGAAGGGACGCCAGCTCGTTGCTACCACTGCACCAACATGCCTCAGTGTTTTATACATGCTTTAATTTCTGTCATAATGAAAATGATATCAAGTATACATATTAGTATTGAATTTGTTCAGGGAGCTGTAACATCATGAATGTAATGTATTCTGTGTCCTGTTGGCGTAAGAGAAAGCCCATTTATGAAGCATGTACTGATTTACACACGTAAGAGTACACAGAATACTAAGCATTTAACATGCTACTTTAGTTACAATGGCATTTGAGAAACTATTAAATGAAACAATTTTAAGATGAAGTTTATGATGTTTTACTTTAATGACTTTAAACTATGTGATTAAAATGGAAATTTCAACATTTTTTCACACTGTGTCCCAGTTTTTTTTCTTTTCTCTGTACCCTAATACACTTCCATATGACACTCACACGGTGGGCTACGACTCGCCTTTTCATGGCAACTTTGATATCTGTCCACTTCTTATTTATTTCGGGCACTGTTCGACTTTATGAACTTTAACTTTCGACTTTATCCGGCACTCTGCCACTCGATCAACTTCCTTTTGTTGTTTATATCACTGCTTAAATCAACAAATAGTTTTTCCTTGCCTCTACTTGGTATTCGCTGAAATTCTTCTTTTTCCCTGTGCTTTTGCCATTGTCTTTTCACAGAATGCAAAACATAAGAGGCTTTTATATTGATTTGCATATTCAAAGAGGCGTAATTCTGGGAGGAGTCGGGGAGGAGTGACAGGCGCATGCACGAACGTTACTTTTCACACTGACCGAGATTTATGGAGTTCAAGAACATGGAAGTTAGCGTATGCACAGATGTATGCATCTGGATTTTTTTGTGCGTACGCACATTTCCACTTTTGTCTGTACGCCATGTTTTAGTGTGAATTCTATGCACAGCATTATGTATGAGGCACCAGGTGAATTTTGCCCAAATAAACCATTTGACTTTGATTCCCATTGGATGAGGAGGAAGACCTTATTATCACATTACTCTCAGGAGTGCTTCCAGTAGACCATAAATGTACCCAAGGAGCACTTCCAGGTCAGATGGATAAGTACATGGAAACTGCCTCTCTAAAGCTCCCTCCAGCAGCTCTGGTGGCCCATAACGGGACTAGTAGTTGTCAGGATAACAAATTCCAGACAGAGGACAATACAAGTAACATACTATATTCTTAGCAAAATGTATGTGAGAATTCTGAGTTGGGATTTCCAGACCATGGACCTTGAACAGAAATTTTGTTCATAATCTAATAGATCTCTAGGTAACTGTCATTTTGTGGTAAATTTTCTTATTAAATTAAAAACAACATAACAGGAGATACTATAGAACAATGAACAATCATCAGAAAGAAAGAGCCTAACCCCCACCCTGTTTTACCTTACCCTGCCTCATTCCACCCCTTCTGTGAAGATAAATATCACTTTTGCTTTCAGTCCATGTTATGATGCACACAAAACAGCTCTGTGGAAATTAGAATGGTCCAACTATCGAAAATTGCCCGAGGTTTGTCTTGTTTTGCCTTGTGTTGCTGCTCTTGCAGTTTCAGTATGGTCAGAGTATTGTAATTAACTTCTTCTACCCAGTTATCAGTGGTACGATTTCTATTGCCTGTATGCTTATTCTCATTTACAGTTATGAGACCACAGTCTTAGTTTGTTTAAATTACTCTGGTTGTCGTTAAGAAAAAGGATGTGTCATGCTATTGATTTTATTGGCTCTTTATGGTTTTCTCCATCCTGTTTTTTACTTCATTAATAAATCATTTTATTAAATAAATTTGCTACTCTCATCCATCTGCCAAGGTCACACTCCTCTGTGTTCCTGAAAGGATGTTTACTTACCAAAGAAATCAGTCAGTCTTTATTTTATGAGACGCAGCTCACAGTACGCAACACTACATGGAGCTTTACAAATCAAAACATTTTTATGGTTTTATTGAACACTAGTAATGGAATATTTCAGCTGATAGTGTTCTGGATAACTGTTTAAATCAAGGCTTTCTCAACTATTTTTTAAATTATTTTACTCCAAAATGTACTCTCTTTTTCATTTTTTTGTACATATTCATTTATTGCTCTGATCTCTTGGTAATATATTGTATTTGTTGTAATTAGAGCACTATGTAAAACAATTTGATTGATTGATAACACAAGTATTAGAACATGGAAGAAGTGACTTTAGCTTTTGTAAGAGCATTGTTATATTAACACATTTTATATGCGTGTTTTTGTAATGTGGAGAATCCATTTTTGAAGTTTATTCTTCGTTTTGATTTTTACAAAGTTTATTTTTATTCATATCTTGTGCATTTTTTTGTTTACACAAAGCAGATTAGAAGTATCACGTAACTGTTCTCGCTGCGCTGATGATGGGACGAGGGTGACAATATAAATCTGCAATACTTAAAATATGTTTTATCCTGTGGTATATACACAATGTGCTGAAAGATCTATTAGCATAGTTATCTACTGTTCTAAGTTGGTCCTACTGCTAGCTTTGAAATTCTGTATTGACTTTTTTGTACTTTTGGACTTTGATTACTGTCTCTTCATTTGAGGTCCTGGTTGCTCAGTTCTATTCTTGATTTCCTGGTTTTGACATTGACTTTGTCTGACTATGCCTCAGCCTTCATCAACTGTCTCATGGTTAACCTTTAATTTCTCTTAATAATCCTCAGACACATGACGTGTTGCAGTATAGGTGTTATCTGTTTCATTTTACTTAGTAGTTTGAACAATGTGATGGACTAGTCTTTTACTCTGAAGTTACATTCTGCCTTAGGTCCCTGTTGTGCTGGTTCTGACTCCATCATGACATTGACTATGATTAAAATGGTGGATACCAAGCAGTGTGTGTAGATTTCTCATTTCCTTTTCGCTAAGTTACAAAAAATAAATGTTGCTAGTAATTATGAGAAGTAAGAACTTTTCCACAAACTCATCTTAACAGACCTCAACAACCAAAACATAATTAGACATGAAAAATATTATTCATATTGATGATTCCTTACAGTTAATAAAAGTGCAAAAATTTGGAACATAGCGGCTTTGGGAAAAAAATTAAATTTTTTTCAAAGTTTTTTGGCATTGTTAAATACTTTCAATGGCAGAGTGGAAATTTAGGATGTCTTTAATTTAAAAAATAGTTTATTTTGCCAGTTATCCTGTTAGAAATTACTTATTTTGAGTTTACCGTAGTGATTGACTAAGAATACTATGATTATCAATACTCATATATGGGTTTGGACTGCTGAACTTGTTTGTTCTTCCCTTTATTTGGCTTTTTGTAGCCTTCCCCTAAACCATGATACTGAACAATCTTTGTTTTCAGATCTTTTGAGAGTTGCTCTGAGGATCCCCATGCTGTCACTCTTCAGAGGAGAGTCAAAGGGAAGCACAACTTGCAATTCACCACCTTAAATACCTTTTCTCATGATTGGACACAACTTTCTATGAAGTTCAAGGCTTAACAGGCTAATCCAACCAATCTGGTGTTGCAAGTAATCAGCATTGAGCAGCTACATGCATTCAAATCAGCAAAATTACAAGGGGGCCCAAATTTTTGCACAGCCAGTTTTTCACATTTGATTTAATTTCATACAACTAAATACTGCTTCACTAAAAATCTTTGTTCAGAAAACACCCCAGTACTCAGATGATAATTCTTAATATTCTGCTTGAAAATATGACATTCAAATTTTTTCTCAGCCACCAGTTCAAACTACATGGGGTAAACAACATAAAATAATGTCATTTTTTAGGTGGAGTATTTCTTTAAGGGAGAGATTTTCCTTGGAACACTTCATGAGAAGGCATATCTCTGATAATCTATTTGTGAAGAGGCTACAAAATACAAAACTAGGAGATCATTTCCAAGACTCCTAGAGGTTACCCTTATGCCAATTAGCACTGGACTGGAGTCAGCGGGCAAAAGGCCTAAATTGGAGTGACATTGGAACTCCTTCCATCAACATTTCCTTTGCTGTTTTGAGCTGATTAATCATCACTAGTGGAGTGTATCTATATTCACAGAAGCTCTAGAGCTGATTGCTTTCAAGGTTTTTAGGAATGTTGTGTTAAAAGGGGTCAAATTGCAGAGCTAAGGAGAATGAAAGCATTCTGTGTCTCGAGCTGTTTTAAGTGGGCATCTTGAACTGATTCTAACAGCTATCATCCTATTATCTGAATTTCCAAGTAAACAGAAAGGCAAACATCTTAATAAAATGTTTCTAGATTTCAGAATGAAATAATGTATAAAATGTTCTCTCAATAAACTGCTTTTTTGCTCTTTAGCTGCCTGCCAGCTCAGACACTTACCTGGAAAGAAATATTAGAAAAAAAATCTTGGCCAATTGAAAAGCAGCCATCAGTCGTACATTCATTAATGGTGACAAAAACATCTGCTTGAGGCTTTTATTTTTGTAAAATGCATTAAATGTCACTTCATTTGGTAAAATGGATTGAAGTAGAGGAGAAGTGTTTCATACCTAGCAAAAAGAAAAGATCTGTTGTGGAGTGGGTTGTGTGTTGGTGTGTTATAGAGGCTTCTGCTGAAGGGTTTTCTCTAAAGTAAATATTAGTAAATTAAGCAGCTTTTTAATATACATTAGACTAAACTTGATTAAAACCTGTCAATGAATTCTAATCTGAACAATAAAAGGAATGTTTAATTTGCTAAACAGTTGGAAAGTAATGGAAAGTGTGACGGTAAATCAAAAAGTAAATGCAATCTGGAAATGACATAGCAACCCCAATGGATAGAAGCTGACACAACACAACACGTTTGCAATGAGCTTATGGGTAGTTCAGACACACACAGAGCAGCGCCCTGCCGTTCATCTAGTTGAACTAGGATACTCCACTGTGGGATTGCACCATTGTTGAACAACACGCCGTAGTGAGATTTCTTTGGGTGGAGGCAGTGAAACCTGCTGAAATTCACTGAAGGATATTGGCACAGGAAAGAAGTGAAAATAGCATGACTCAATGGAACATCTATGAACAGGTAGAAGGGTTTAAAGAGGGACGAACGAGCATAACCAATAAAGCTGGATCTGGTTTACCATCAACATTATGCGCACAAGCCCACACCAACATGGAGAATGACTTCGTCACAGAAGACCGGCGGATTAGGTTGATATCTAAACATGAAGTACAGTAAAGAAACCACTTGAGTGTGATAAACTGAACAGTCTCCTTTCATTAAAGGTTTGTTAAAACTAAAATCTTTTTCATTAATTGAAGATGAAAGATATTTAACAAGATAAAACATATTTTGAACAGTTTAGAATGCAGTACATCCTCGCTATCTGCAGATTCTGTTCCTAAGGATTTGCTTTTCCACTATTACAACATTTCATGACACCTGTGGTATAATCTCACCTATTCACTTGAGTAACATGTGAAATTGAGTAATGACATGTCTGTGATGCCCTCCGATGTCCTGGGTTGTACACATGCTACACTTAAAGGATCAACATGTGTCTAACCAGCAGTGTGGTAAGCCCTTGGCCCCATTTCAAGATGGGGACTGGGATTTGCAATTGCTCCCCGTGAGCAAGGAATTCCTAGCAAGTGCTGGTCATAAGCTTGTACTGATTAAGTCCAAACCGTCCATCACCACTACTGACTTGGATGCTTTACTCACATGCACTAAATTAGTCCTGTTGTGAATGATGTTTGAACTTGACTACAGAGGAAGTGAAAGTCGTAACAAGGTTTCCTATGGTGAACCGTCAGAAAGATCATCACCAGGCCTCAAGGTGTGACAGTGGAGGATTGATGTGTTTGCCCAACCCTTTCTCTGTTATGTTTCAGCTAGGTTTCTCCCCTGGCTGGAATTCAAATGTCTCTTTTGTGTCTGTTAATTTTTTTATGTTAACACTGTTGGTCATTTATTTGCTATATATTCATGTATCTTTTTCTATGTGCCATGTGTTTTGTGGGTGGTCCCCCAAGAGGCATGGCTGCCTGCCCATCACCATCAAGGGTTGTCATCAAGGTTCTGAAAAACCACAGTTCCTTGATATTCATTAAAGTTATAAGATGTATGTTTCTATTCTGTTAGTTGTGTATTTACTTGATTTTTTTTTTACCTTATATTGTGTTTTTGACTTTGCCTTCTGGATTTGGGTAGTGGGACTTGTTTGCTTTGGATTTTGCCTTTGTCTTAGCAGGCAACTCCTCACTTTACTTTTTCAGAGCATTTTTGTGAGAATAAATATAAAGATTTTACATTTGCCCTTTTTGTGACTAGCGGAGATTTGACAGTTCCCCCCTCTAGTTAGGCATTTTGAGATACTTTGGGACTTTGTGATAGGAACGCCAAATTCACAACAGTCTCCCCCAAGCCGGTGTCCGGCCAGAACCCAACCTATTTTCCCATTGAAGCAATGCTTCATTATTCACAGTTTCTGCAAATAATGAAACTTCACTTCATCTCAGAATTCTGAGGGCTTTTAACTAAGCTGCTGGTCTCCTATATTGTCACACTAGCAAAATACCCGCGCTTCGCAGCGGAGAAGTAGTCTGTTAAAGAGGTTATGAAAAAGTAAAGGAAACATTTTAAAAATAACGTAACATGATTGTCAATGTAATTGTGTTGTCATTGTTATGAGTGTTGCTGTCATATATATATACATATACACATATACACACACATATACACACATATACAGATATATTATATATACATATACACATATATTTTTTATATATATATTTTTATATATATATATATATATATATATATATATATATATATATATATATATATATATATATATATATATATACACATACATACATACATACATATACACACATAGATGCACTTACAATTACATAGAAATCAATATAAACAACATTAACATCATTATCATATGAGAATATGAAGTAATATATAAGAAGCACATTTCATATAAATATAAATTATTAAACAGTAAAATCTTCTTCTATAATTTGCTACCGTGGCTTTTCGTTGGTCTGTCCAGGATTTTAAATCACCTGTAGCTTGCAAACTGTTTCACCTATTGACTTGAAATCTGGTACACATATAGTACGTCACGTCTGCTATCCGCTTTATGGGTGATGATTGTATTACTCTTTTTATGTTTATTTTATTTTAGAATCAACTCCTATCTGCGCACACCAGGGCGGCCGTGGGCAGATGCGTATGGTGTATTCACTCCATGTTATCGTGCATTGCGCTGTCACTGGTATTTTGATAAAAGAATTTGAACAATATATAAGAAGCGTATAAATTATTAAACAGTAAAACATTAACATTTAAGAAGTAAAGTTACATTGAGTACTACTGCAGTGCCTTCGGGTATACCTCATTTTTTGTTTGCCCATTACATGCTTAAATGTATACATTTTTTGGTGTACCTACCCGAGAACACGCGACATATAACCGACCGTGGGAGAAGCATGGATTTTAAAGAAGCGTTGAGTTCATCTGCTGGTCTCCCTCGTGGAATAACTGGTAATGTTTCAGTAAAATCTACAGCGAGTAAAACGACATTACCTCCTTTTTTTTTTGTACGATCTCTGAGATGTTGCTTTTTTCGGTTCAAGGCTTCATAAGCTCTTTTATGTTCCATGGTGTACTTAATAAGTACTAATTATCCCAAAACATCATCTTTGAATGTTGCAAGACTTTCGCCTTGTATGTAGATCGGGGTAATTACATTCATTGCATTCCTAGTCTGAATCACAATCTGATTGTATGGGTGGTTACCTGGCACTGTAGGGTTGCCACCCGTCCTTTAAAATACGGAATCGTGCCGCGTTTGACAATGAAATTGCGCGTCCCATTTTGAATCAATACTGAACGGGATTTATCCCGTATTTTTTTAATCATTTTTTTTTTAAAGCAGCGTCTCATGCAAATCATCCCACACGCATTTTATGAAGATGCCTCCTTTCCTACTTTTGATTGGGTAATACTTGATGTCATCGTTAGTTTGATTGGTGTTTTTAACTGTCCAGTGAGGAGGGCGTGTCTTTTAAGTACAGTCTGCAAAGTGTTGGCACTGAGATGTGGCGTCAGCGCCATACTTGAAGCCCCTAACGTTGCGGTCAGCAAGTCGGCTAACATCCGCCATGTGCCGTCTTTCAGTTGCGAGAAGCAGATCATAGAATGGTTGAAACTGTTGCCCCTAACGTTGCGCCACGGCGTGTGGTTCGTTTATACCTCGTGTCTTCTCATTAAACTTTTATCTCGCGAATATGTTATTGCAATCCGCAGCGGGAGCGTTTCTATAAACTTAATTTAAAGTTACGTTTTACACCGTGCTTTGTTTCCCTTATGAACATGCTTGTATGCTTCACTCGCTCCGTTCTCAATTGTTTAATTAATTTTTTGGTCTTCGCTGTTTCCGGCTCTTCCTCCATTTCCCCCTACTTCGTTCTTTTATCTCGCGAATATGTTATTGCAATCCTTAACGGGAGCGTTTCAATAAACTGATTGAAAATAGTTTTGCAATTACCTTTTTAGTAAAAGGCGAGCTTTTAAGCCTGAGAAATCACCCCGTAAATGCACACGTTTAATTGCACATGTGTTAATATGTATGCTTACACAGTATTAAAAGACAGTCAAAAATTAACGTCATTTACCTTTGTTCCCGCGTGTGACTCGTGCTGTAAATCTCTTCCTTGTTTTTAGTTCACGTGATTACGTAGGAGGCGTGATGACGCGATACGTGACTCCGCCTCCTCCATTACAGTGTATGGACAAAAAATATGTTCCAGTTATGACCATTACGCTTTGAATTTCGAAATGAAACCTGCCTAACTTTTGTAAGTAAGCTGTAAGGAATGAGCCTGCCAAATTTCAGCCTTCCACCTACACGGGAAGTTGGAGAATTAGTGATGAGTCAGTCAGTCAGTCAGTCAGTGAGTGAGTCAGTCAGTGAGGGCTTTGCCTTTTATTATTATAGATAACCCTCATATTTGTAACTGACATTACCTATGCCGATTTTAATTTCTAATTCTGGTAGAGTACTTTATGCATTTAATTGGTTGGTCATGAGATGTTGTTTCTTGGCTGTTATGGGAGAGTGCTGTCCATACCTCGGTTTCGCCATGGATTTTAGCACAACTCACACTGCTCTCGCTAATACTATTATTTATGATATGTGTTTCATATGAGCAAAAATTACATTTTTTCTGTCATTTTGTGTTTGTGTTTTGTAAACTGTAAATGCAAGAAGCCTTTTTTGCTAATTATTTCAATGTTTGTTAATTTGCCAAAAGGCATTCAACTTTTTCTGTGCACAAAAAAGCTCGAACAAAACTGTGACACAAAAAATGAATGAAACTGTTACACCGCAGGGATTTACAGTTATAATCAAAACAGCTTTCTTGTCATTTTTCTCTTGTATGTATTCTGAAGGGCAGCACGGTGGCGCAGTGGGTAGCGCTGCTGCCTCGCAGTTGGGAGACCTGGGGACCCGGGTTCGCTTCCCGGGTCCTCCCTGCGTGGAGTTTGCATGTTCTCCCCGTGTCTGCGTGGGTTTCCTCCGGGCGCTCCGGTTTCCTCCCACAGTCCAAAGACATGCAGGTTAGGTGGATTGGCGATTCTAAATTGGCCCTAGTGTGTGCTTGGTGTGTGGGTGTGTTTGTGTGTGTCCTGCGGTGGGTTGGCACCCTGCCCAGGATTGGTTCCTGCCTTGTGCTCTGTGTTGGCTGGGATTGGCTCCAGCAGACCCCCGTGACCCTGTAGTTAGGATTCAGCGGGTTAGAAAATGGATGGATGGATGTATTCTGAAATATTTCTGATGCAACTCTGAGTCATGGTTGTCCCCCCATTTATTGACTACTGGAAGCACTCCTAAATTGAGCGGTGTTAATGATGGGTCAAGGCTCAGTTTTTTGAAGCTCATTCTTCTCCCTGATTGTGAAATTACATTTTCCTATATACAGTGTAATTTCTAATCCGAATATCCTTATTGCCCAAAAAAATATTCTGTTCCAGTTACTGACCAGCACTGTTAAATTTATGGTGGCAGAAGTGGGATCATTTTTAGAGAGTGGACTGTATCTGTAAAGATAATGAAAGGGATATTTTGTGACATTGGCAGTTATGCCATCAAAAGTCAGAAAGGTGATGGATACAAGAAATATTTAAATTGCCAAATGCTTCAAGGGGTTCAACTAATGGAAAGGAAGGAAGTCCAGTAGTGAAAAGGGAAAAGTGCATAGTACTTTTTAAGTGTATTAACCACCCCATAGAGCAGCCAGGGACCTCGTTTTGTGTAGATAGGCCTTGAAAGCGTAATCTTTTTAAGGTTTGCACTCTTGTTTATATGCCTTTTTTTTAGCATGAAATTATTCTTTGTTAATTACTTCACCTTTTCTGTTGTTACTTTAAGTTTTCTGGTCATTATTAGATCTCGGGATGGTCCTTCAGTCTAAAGTTATTAAGTTTAAAACAGTTAAAATTAAAAATATAGAAAAGGACTAATTATGTTACATAAATATACACATGACATAACATTTAGGAGTGTTCAGGACGTTAGTTAACTAATTTGAAAATTTGTGCATCTTACACTTTTAAGTAATTTCATTTAGAGTTGGTTATCACATTTATATTTATTAAACATTAGCTGTGTAAGCCCAGGCTGTAAAAAGCCTGGGGTCCTAGAAACTATTGCATTCGTCAGAAAAAAATTGAAATGTAGCGATGTCAGGTAATTGAAAGGAACTACTCCGGGCGTCTCTCTCCAAGGAGGTTTTGTTTTGCTGATGTTCTCACCTCACTTGTGTTTTAGCGGCTAAGCGAGTGTCTCTTTCTTTGGAGGTTTCGTTTTTGCCAACGTGGTAGCCTCGCTTGTGTATTAGCGACTAAGCGAGTTTCCGTTTCCTCGGAGGTGGAGCCCTTACCCCAACTCACTTCTGGGCCGGACAGACAAACATACACTTCCACGCATAGACATTTATATACAAGATTTTTGTAACAGTAGCAACAATAAAATGCAAATACCTGTATTTGTAGACATACATTAAATAGAGTGTCACAGTATCATATAGTTATAAAATGTAGCCCAGATTACATTACAAAATATTTAAGAAGTCACTCAGTGAAGTAAGTATAATATTTAAAACAATCTAAGTTTATATTTATACTAGGGGGTTCACCCCCTGCTCACTTTGCTCGCCAGACCCCCGGCCTGTGCTACGCGCCAGCCACTTCATGTCTCTAACGCTTGCGTTGTGAAGAGGGGGGCTGAACCCACCCCAAGAAGATCGCTCCTCCGAAACCCCCTTGTAAATGGTGATACAATGTGAAACAAATACATTTTTTTTTTACCTCCCCTTTGTTCAATCAGCTGCTGCTACTGCTGCTGCTGCTGCACCACGTAATCTGCATCTCACGCGGCGCTTTGAACATTTAAAAGCCTGTACAGCAGCTGTCCTACACTTTGTGTTTTATTTCCAGCCCCGGGCGTGGTTAAATCTCTTGGCACAAAGTCTTGTCTCACGTGACGTGAGTTCTTGATATTTTTACTTTATAATATAATTTAAAAATGGAATAAGAATCTGAAAATCTAACAACATCACATTAAAGTTCAATAACTTCTGAAAAGAATGCTATCAAACATATATATGTAGGCTTTAAAATAAGCCTGATTTAAAGCGTGCCAAAAAATGTGACATAAAATTGTTGCACAAAATCTTTGCACTTTTAGGCTTAGGATTTTTTATATATAGAGTAGATTTCAAACAATCCAACTTTAAGCAATCCCAAAACGCACCTGATACGCCATTCACAAATTTTCTAACTCATTCAAAATATATCTTCATTCAGCCTAATTATAAATTCTAAAATTAATTATAAAACTAAAAAATGAAGTTTTCTGCCACTTAAATATCGTTAACAGTATTTGTGACCTTTTTCATAATTTCAAAGCTTTAAATTTGATAGCATAAGTGAGATTTACTTTGTATTGTAACTTTATACTATGAACAATTTATATTATTTGAATTGGAATATGATTTAAATATGTAGCAGTATGATTCTGGCTATGAAAAATGCATTTCTTCTTTTTCTTTGTGGTACATTTAGCCCCAGCCTAAATTTTAAACTCCGTCTATGGATGGACATATGTATCATTGATGTATTTTATCAACTTAATGAATAATAAACATGCTACAAATGTATCACTCATATGATTTTTAATAATGGACAGTATGACAACTACTAGCCCAACACTTTCTATACTGTTTTTCGGGGGCCCTCTACCTGTGTCTGCTGCTATGTAGTAGTTAATAGTTAGATAATTAAATAGGCTGGAGAAATCAAAATGGCAGCTGAATAAGTGGTTTTGCTCGAACATTTCAAGCCCTGATCTTGTGAAAAGACAAAGCAGACTTTCCTAAATGCTTTTGATGTTCCCCTAGTGTTTGCCTCTTTAGTGTATGATCTTCTGCTTACATTTTGGGCTCTCTGAAACTTATTATATGAATATGATTGTTTCACAGCCTGGATTTAGATTATGGATTTAAATAATATACACTTGTTTTTATTTTAGTCTACTCAGATGCCTCTCTTCTTTGCAATCCATCAATCGTGCTTTAACACATGTAGTTTGCCGAGCTCAGTAAAGGTGCCGCTTTATATGTCATCCTCATTGCACAGCTTCCTGGGGGGGGGGGGGGGGCATCTCTGAAAACGCTGTCTGGCTGCACACATGTGACAGATAGTAACTAAAGCCAGAGAACAAAATTATTGGAAGGGAAACAGTATTTGGGTAACATCCCAGAAGTTATTCTTTTAAAAAAGTTTGCTTAGGACAAGAAGCCCAGCTAGTAGGCAGTCAGCCGGTGTCCGCTCTTTAACAAGACCAACAAGCGGACTGTGCAACAAGCTCCACGTTGACTTTGCCAAAGTTTTCATGAAGGGTTACTTTCACATGAAGCATTGCAGTGTTCACCTCTCTGAGCAATTCATCACATAAATGGGGGACCACTTTAACTAACTGTGAAGAACATTCTTGGCAGCCAGTCCTGGCATCCAAAAGGAAGAAATAGGAATGAATAAATAAATAAATAACATGAGCCCAAAGAAAGAAAGCATGCTTGAAAGGTTGCCTACAATTCAAATGTTGCAATCTTTCCTGAGAAGAACGTTTTCCTGGCAGATGCCCAACCCCTCCCTTTCTTCTTCAGGGCTGACCACAGGGCAGGGCAGATGTTGGACTCATTTGTGTTGCCCAGCGGCTTGGAATGTTATCTTGTTTTGTAGTTAATTATGCTTTTGGGGAGGTGTGGGGGCATTTTGGTGTCGTTGTGTGCAAAGAAAATGCAAATGTAAGGCAAAAAAGTACAGAAGTGGCATAATTCAGGACTCTTACATCTACTGTAAATGGTTCATTAGCCAAATGATCCAATAAAGAAGCTGTGGTCATTTGAACACAGCATGCTTTAGTTGCTGTAAACAATATTTAAAAATGGAACTGAGATTTTAAAATATTTTACATGTTGCATTTAAATGTGAGAAGATAACCACTGTTCATCTCCAGAAAAACATCACCTGGCAGAATGAATACAGAAAAGAAACAGTACAAGAAAAATTAAAATATGACATTGAAATTGATTAATATTGAATGAATTAATAATTCATAAATCAATACTAGTGTAAGTTTCATTTATGACCTAAAATGCATTTAATATTCATAATGTATTAAAATTCACAAATGAAACAAAATGTCTAAAGAAGGACTAAGAAAATGACGCCCACATATTTGATTCATCTAGTCAAAGAGTATTTACTGTCCTCACCACAAAAACTACAAAGTACAGGAGCACTTTCAAGTGGAAAAGAAAAATAATAAATAGATTTAGCACAAAAAAAAGAAATGACGGCTGGGCTGTGAGATGAATGTCTGCAGAAAACATTTCCAAGTTTATGGTAAACCTCACCGATCCCCATAACTTACCAACAGATGTAGTCCCCCCTCACGTGGACCAAAGCTCTGAATGAGTGCGTCCGCCGTGGACAAATATCTGTAGATCACCAGAGGTGGCGATGAGAAGTTAGGAAATGGAATAAAAAGGAGTTGATCTTGCCACTGGAAGCTTGGCATCACTTATTCATGGGTGAAGCGCTTGCAAGTCAGTGAGCTGTCACACTCGGTGCTGCCAGCTGACAGTAATTTGACAGACTGTTCATAAATGTGAACGACTCTACGACAGCTGTTTGTGTATCCCTCAGTGCAGCAGCGGGCACACTTATCAGGTCTTTTTCACAATTTTGGAATTTATGAATATTAAATGGAATGGGTTACATTCAGTCTCAGAGCCAGAATAATTGTACCATTAACAAATAGTACATTAGATTCCTAGGAGTTCTGTTCAGTAACAGTCATAAAAACCACAATAACGAGTGAAATAACCAGAGAAGTCAACATTAGTTTTTCTTCCTTTGGCATAGAATCATTTTCTTTTACAGTTAGGCTGGCCACTTTAGCCAAAGCACAGCTGAAAGGATTTTAACCTTCTGCTTCCCTTTAAGATATTTAAGAACTGAACAGATTTAATAATTTGTATCCACGAGAAAAATCTGCTGACATTACTGAAAAGCTTCTGCTTAGTGGTGGGTCAGGGTATACATTAGGGAGGTATTGTTTGGCACCTCTCTAGGTGGGTTGGGCTGAGTATATCTAGCATGGGCTTCCTTTGATTTCTCAATTAACCTGAGCTAATCTTTTTGGTGTAGACATCAGAAAAAAGATTTATGCTTCCCTCTAAAAGAATTCACTTTCACTAGAATTACAAAATGGTGGTACAATGTGTTTGTGACAACTGATATGAAGAGTGTACTTCTGCATGAAATGTGATGGGAATAAATAAAGAATCCAAAATGTTTTCAGTGGTCTACTTCCACATTCCAAATTGATTATGCTTGTTGCTTTCAAAAGAATGTTGTCATCTACTGACAGAACTTTAAAATTCTCAAATTACTGCACTTTGCTGTTTTAACCTTTATTGACATATGCTATATGGTCAAAAGTTGGTGAACACCTGACCTTCACATCTATATGATCTTTTTAGACATTACATTACAAAACCATGCAACTGATATGAACACTGGCTGCGTGGCACAGTCTTGGTGGAGCAGAAAGTTACATTCCAAAATCTATTGCCACAAAGCTGGAAGTACACAATTACCTAAAATATCTTTGTATGCCATCGCACTAACACTCTTCAAATACCAAGGGGAGTAGCCCAAACTCTGAATAACAGCCCCAGATTAGTATCTCTCCTCTACCAACCTTTATAGCAGGCATTATGAAGCCCAGAAGGTAGTGTTCTCCTGGCTTCCACCAACCCCAGATCTGTCCACCAGACAGCCAGATAATGAAGCGTGATTCATCACTGCAGAGAATGCATTTCCACAGTCTTGGCACTTATGGATCAGGTGGGGCTAGCTTTCTGCACACAATAAATATTTCTGCAGTTTGGTGTTTCTTCTATTGAGCTCTTTGATCAAGAAGCTGTACATTTCAATGAAACAAAATATTAACATAGCTATAGTACATTTTATAATAAATGTCCCCAGATTCAAATGATGGTTCAATTCCCTTGTCTAACTTAAGCTACTATTAAATTCCATCTATTAATAATATTCTTTAAATGTACTGTGCACCTAAAAAAGTGTTTTCTGTCAATGTAAACCTCAAAATCATTATTTTTTAATTAAGACAAAGTCGATTTCAATACAATACCAAAGAAAAATGACCTTTCATGTAATGTTGGTAAATAACACACATCTCTGGTGATGCACTGACAGCCTCATAAAATGTAATTCTTCCTATGCTTGCGTGAAAACAGTCTGTATATGCAGTGGAAATCGGACAGGAGATGTCACACTTGCCCCCTTGAATGTTACGTGAAATGGGATCTCAGCCCTTCAAGACATTTCCAACATTTACATATTATTTGTTTAGAAACATATACAGTATGTAAACACAAGTAACATCATTAACTGTAATGAATTGCCAGTATTTAAACAGTAACAGGTTACATAACTTGGTTATCTAGAGAGATGAGCCAAACAGCCAAGTTTTGATTCGCATACAGATGTGCAAAATTGATACTATAATGAATGTGAATTTAGCCACTGGGGTGGGAAATGAGCCCAAGTTGGTACCGATCCCAACTCCAGATAAATAGAGAGGATTAGGGTCAGGAAGGGCATCCAGCTGTAAACCTGTAGCCCAAACCTTCTCCACCAAAACTTACCCCCGAAATTCATGGGGGTTACGTTCCTAGAGCACCCGCAAATTGTGAAAAAAACGCAAATTGTGGATGTGCTCAAAAAAATGCCAATAAAGGGATATTTTTATAGTTTAAACCGTAAATATGCACCCAAAACACTTTAATTTCATTTCAAACATTTCATTTTATTACCCTAAAAAAAGAATGTAAAGGTAAACTGTATAGTACTGTACTGCTATGTCTCCCGCAGTGCTAGAAGGAAAAATACCGATGTTACTCCTATATGTACTGTAATTCATGTAAGCGCATTTTCTTTGGTATACGCTGTCGTTTTCTTTGGTATAAGTAGGGTAAATACGTAATAATTTAATTTAATAAAACTACAGTAAAATGTACGGTACTCACCAATAATGAATGATATTGATTGAAGATGATGATGATGATGAATTAGCAGTGCAGCACAATGAAGGTATGTAATGAAGATAATGATTGCACAGCAAAGCAGAGGATTTACAGCTCCTCGGATGGCTACTGCGGCATAACTTTTTAGTTCTGGGAGCAAATCCAGTAGTTCAACCTTCTCCTGGACTGTCTTAAACTTTTTCTAGCGCTTAGGTTCATTGCCAGAAGCCTTAGAAGGTGAAGGGAGTTTGGGCGGCATCTTAGGGCGTTAAGAAGAACAAAATGAAAAACATGAGAATGTTTAGTGATACACTCAAGATAGATACACACAGTAAACTGTTATGATATAGGAATGCTGGGCTGCATCTGCCGGAGATACGTCATAGAGCAGCAGCCAATCGGTAGCAAGGAGAAATGAATAACGCTCTCGGATTGGCTACTTTCACCATCACAAGCCACCTTTTCCACTATGGTTGCTTTGTGTTCTCTCTACCATGCAGTATTGCCACGGAAAATCCATAAAAAAATTGTGGAGGATATTTGCGGCTTCTGCTAACAATTATTAGTTAGGTTCTAAGGAAAAATCAGAGAATGACTGAGTCCGCGAACTCTGAACCACGACTTTGCAGGAGTCTACTGTAGTAGGCACTATGAAGTCCAGAAGGTAATGTTCTTCTGGCATCCACCAAGCACAGGTTCATCTTTCAGACTGCCAGATAGTGAAGTGTTTGTTTTTTTGTCAGGCAGAGGAACAACTGATGCAGTGTTTGCATTAATACAGCTCATAGAGAAACATTCAGAAAAACAGAAAGGGCTGCATGTGGTGTTTATTGATGTGGAGAAGGCTTATAATAGAGTGCCATATGGGAGATGCATGAGAGAGAAACGAGTAGCGGAGAAGTATGTGAGGATTCTCCAAGATACAGTATGAGGCAGTGAAGACTCAGGTTTAAAGCAGTGTTGGGGTAACAGACAAGTTCCCAGTTTGAGTAGGTCTGCACCAAGGACCTTCTTCGAGTCCTTACCTCTTTGATTTGGTCATGGATGTGTTGAGTCATGGGATACAAAAACAATCTCCCTAGTGCAGGCTTTTTGCTGCGATGACTATGTGTTGTGTAGCACCTGAAAGAGGAAGTGCAGAGGAAGGTGGAAGAATGGAGAAGAGCTTTTTAAGATAAAGAGTTAAAGATAAACAGGAAGAGGAGAGTACTGTATATCTGAGGTTTAATGAAGATAAGGATTCAGAAGTTAGCCTGCAGGGAGAGCTGAATAAATTTAAAAATCTAGGCTCAGTGGTAGCCCAAGACAGAAACTTAGATGCAGAGATAACCCATAGAGTGCAGTGTGGATGGAACAATTGAAAGAAGGTATCAGGAGTTATTGTGAAATCGAAGAATTAAGGCAAAGGTTAAAGGTTAGGTTTTTAAAATAGTGATAAGACCAGAAATGGCATATGGAGCGAAGACATGGGCAGTAAAAGGAGCGCAGGAAAAGAAGTTAAGTGTGGCAGAAATTAGAATTTTGAGATGGACTTTCTGTAAAGGAAAAGGGCTTGACTGGCAAGGAGATGCAGGACTAGGCTGTGTGATGAAGCACAACAACCCCTCATAGAAGTGGGAAAAGAAAAAGAAGAAGAAGATACTAAAACTATACTATACAATACTAATTTTGCAGGTGATTTTCCAATTGTGAAACATAAAAGTCAAAGTCTCGTTCACACTATTGTGTTTACCTACAGTATGCTCTGTTCTACACCTGCAATAAAGCATGTGTGCTGTACCACATCAGTAAAATTGGTTTTATTTATGCTTCTCATTCACATCACTACGGAGGAGAGTGGAATTATTATTTTTTAAATGTGACAGGCTGCATGCTTTCGACATGAAAACACACTAAAATGCACCATTGTGCACATGACGATTGTGTTTTCTCCACATGAAAATGTCACCACATAGGAAGCTGCCCCCCCGTTACCTAGCAGCTGCCTAATCCTAGTGAATGATCTGAACACTTCTGGTGATTTATTTTTCTTTTATAAATTTAAATACTAAATGACAGATCACATGAGTGATTAATGCATGAAAACACTTTCAGACAGGAACTACACAACTGTCTTGTGTGAATGGCACCAATTTTGCTGGAAGCGAAACACAATTTCTTTTGTGAATTTTATTGAGAAGCGAAATACTGAGTTTTGCTGTGAATTCAATTTCACGTAAATCATTTTACTCATCACTAGTTATTGGGAAATGTAACTGGATTACAGGAATATGTTACTTTGGACCATGTTACCCCCCCACTCTGACCTAGATATTTCATATCCCATGCTTGAATTTTGCCCTAAAATATCCTGAACAGTGTATTGATTTTTTTTATATTATACTTATTTATACTTCAGTATGACACTTTGGAAAAGTTATCTAAATGTCAATTGTTTTAAAAATCATGACCTACTTCTGGATGGTACAAGTCTACCATTTAGTCGTAGGACATTTTCTTTCACACTCGCAGTTTCTGGGATGAAGCAGCTTCTGCTTAAGACAGGAAATGAGAACTAAATTGCTCCCCAGCCGCAGACCACTTCTATCATTTTCAGATATCACACACTGAAATTTAGAAGCTAATATTACTTCCACCATTTTTAAACATAAATTGCAGAAAATGTGACTTTATTTTAAACTTCTAATGTAACTTGTAAAAAAAAAATAATTGTGCCGTGACTCAATTTAGAATTGACAATTGCTGCCATAAAATGGAGCACAGGGAGCATTGCAAGGTGTGTGAAATATTTAATGAATCAGTGTCATTTAAGATAATGACATTGTGTAATTTTGAGGGCAAAGGTATTAAAATAGGCCATGGTAAACTGTGTCATGAGCCCATGTCTCAAAAACAGTGAAATTCTTATTTAAGAGGCTGCCATGGCACTCTTAACAGTTTCTTCATTCTACCACTAGACATCAGAGAAGTTGTGCCACTTGCTGGATTCCCTACATCATCCCAGATAAATCTCACACTGAATAAACAGTTTTGAAGTTGCACTTCAGTATGTCACCTAACTATAGAAGAAACTGTCGTATTTTAAGATGGTTTCAAGCTCAGTTGCTGGCTGAGTAGAGTTTACAGCTTCTGCTGGTATCTGCCTGAATCACAAGTTTGCACAAGGCAGGTTCATTGAGTAAAGGTAAAGGTGAACATCTGAATGGGCTGGTGCCCCATCCAAGGTTAGGCCTTGTTTTTCAGCTAACGCTAAAGACCAAGGCTGCAGCTCCCACAGCTTCTAAAATTGGATTAATGGGTTCAGACCAGAAATTGATGGATGGAGAAGTGTTTTGGGGATCTTCATTCTTGGACAAAAAAATGAGGCACAACCAACATGAATAATGACCAAGTTGTCCTAAACATCCCCTTTCATAGAAGGGCTGTATCCAGAAACAGGGAAGAGGATGCTGGCATGTTGTTCTAAAAGAAAACACAAACTTAAGAAATAACATTTTCCTCGGGTGTAAATAGCTGTTTCTAAATTATGTACAGAAAATGACAGACAAAGTAGGACTGTCCACCTCTTGGACTTTCTTTGAAAAGTAACAGCAGGAGCCAAAATGTCTACAAAAACATCTACTGTTTGTGAATGTTTAGTTTAAATCATTTTTCTGCAACTTTTCCTAATATACAAATTATCAAAATTTCCTAGGCTATCTTGTGAAATGCAGAAAAAAATAGATTTTTCTATTTCTTTATCCATTGTTACGCACGAGCGGCTTAAAGACCCGACAAGCACCACGAAATCTCATGTCAGGGGACAACGGCAGGGTACTAACCTTTCTCTCTTTGTTCCCTCAGGAAAAACAAAGCAACACCACCGTGAGTTCACCCAGACTCGATAAAACTCAAGCCACTTCCGGGTTCCTTCCTTCCCTCTGGTCCCCACATGATGACGTCATTACCACCCATCTACCACCACGGCTCCTTCCCAGTATTCCGTCTGTCCACTCCCATTCCCACCCCATAAATTGTCTGCCTGTCATTGTACCAGTTGTCAGTTTTGCAAAGAAATCTGTACAGTATACGGGGACGGATACCCCAAATCTTTATCATCTCTTTGTCTTTTTATTACACCATTTAGATTCTAATGCTCGTTCAGTTACAGCAACATATGAGAACACAGGCAGTAACTGATGGCTGAGTGTGTGAATTCCGTTCAAAGACAAGGTTGCAAATATTCCATACTTAAGTAGCTTTGAAAGCAGAGTGGTGGTCTTACCAGATACACAGGTGCAAGAGGCTCAGGAGTCCAGCTAGTGTTTTCCGACATCATAGAGTTACAAGTGAATTTTAAATTTTAAAAGACTCCCTACCTATATTGGATTCAGCCCATACTGAAAAAAGACCAATGACAAAACAAGCCAATAGATAATGGTTTAATATTCGGGCACAGATATGGCAGAAGATGACAAGCAAACAAGAGGAGGTGTGGTAGCAATCTCTCTATATATAAAATCCAACATCTGTCTGTCTGTCCATTTTTCACTTAACAGTTTTAGATCTGTTTTTTTTTCCAGAATCTGCTTGAACATTCTGGTTGATTTTGCGACTTCTCTCATTGCGCTAAGTATTATAGTTCAGTTGTGGCACCGTTTTATTCACACAAATCCGAAAGACAGGCTGCGGGCCGAGGGGAAGGGGAAGCGGGATCTCAGGTGTAGGGAGCTGAGCGGGCCCCTCCTCACTTACGGGTCAGCCTCCGTTTGAGTTGCTCTACCTCTCGTCACGTGTTGGAGCGTACCTTACCTCTGCTTAGCTAGCAATACCTGTTTGTTCAGCAGACATTATCATCTAGAGATTGTTAAAGAGTAACGTTTGACGTTTTTGAGAGAGAGATCACAGCTAAGTGTGTTGTAAAGGGTATCTGCTCATTGGCAGAGATATCACAGTGACGTGCTCTCCTGTCAGAGCTGAACACGATTAGATACAGTGGCAATGTTTGAGCGTAACTACCTTCCGCTTGGCCAGAGATACCTTGGCAACTTTTTACATTTTTGGCAAAGAGATCACAGCTACATTCTCACCCCTGATAAAAAAACAAAAATATTGTATATCAAGAGACCCTTGAATATGAAAGCTATCAATATAAATTCTTCTCAATACAAATGATTACATTTTTTTAATGTTTTTTTATTGATTTTTAAAGTTTGTCTTGTTTCACTACTACACGGGCAGAGTCGTGGGAGACAGCAAGTCTGCAATAAAACAAAAAAGAAATTGACTATCATGAAGAGGTTTCCCTTTGGCCGGATTCCACAGCATGGCCACCTTCGATATCCAGTTGTGATGCATCTGCAGAACATGTCCAGCAAATCGAAAACCTTCATTCAGTGGCCACAGTGGAGAGTGGGTGGGAGTCCATTTGGTGATATACCTCTACATTTGTTATATGATCACGATAGGTGACATGATAGGTGACTTTCAATATAAACATTGTTGGAAAACATTGAGTTTTCGGGCTGTGGTTGTGGTTTCCATGTCTTGCAGGCGTAGATGGCGGTTGGAATTATGACTGAGTAGAAAAGTTGGTTTTTATTAGGCAGAGATAGAGCCAAGTTTAAAAGAAGTGTTGAGGCGGCCTTTTGCTGTTATACACCTAAAATCTGGAATACTTTAGCTGTAGAAATTTCCCAGGCTAAAACTGTTGAACATTTTAAAAAAACTGCTTTATCAAAGCTACATTTCAGTTGTATTCCTTATACTTTATGACTAAGACTTTATGGGTGTAGAATTATGATATTCTTCAGGGATCCGCAATCTGTACTAATCCCTACTATTCTCTGCTGTCTTTTCCAGTTCTTCTGTGGTGGCGATCTGCACCACCATCACCACCTGATCAAAGCACCATGGTGCC
Organism: Erpetoichthys calabaricus; assembly: GCF_900747795.2. Taxonomy (NCBI): domain Eukaryota; kingdom Metazoa; phylum Chordata; class Cladistia; order Polypteriformes; family Polypteridae; genus Erpetoichthys; species Erpetoichthys calabaricus. The sequence continues at coordinate 186,123,467 of NC_041399.2, forward strand.
CTCTGAGATGAAGGAATGAAGGCGGGTGTCCCAGCTGTCCATGAGACCAATTTCATCAAATCCTATCATGTGAAGCATGAAAATTAAGAGGACTGATTTAGGAACATTTATGTTAGATAAAATGCCCAGTATAGGCTGGGAGGTCTTTTGGCCTTGGAAACCTGGCAGAATTTATTTTTGTCTCCAGCCTACTAGATTTTTTTTTGTTTTTCCTGTCCTCCCAGCCATCTGACCTTACCTTGTTTTGTGGTTATTTATTCCTTAATATTACTGCCTCATCTTAATTGTTTTTCTTTTCTTGCAACTTTCTCTTTGTCATCTTGTAATGTATTTTGAGCTACATGGTTATATGAAAATGTGTTACTTAAATAAATGTTGTTGTTGTTGTAGTCATATGATACCTAGTGGCATATTGGATTACTACACCCTACCTACATGCTATTGACCGATTCTGGGAATTTTTGCCCCCCCACCCCATGATAGTTCGCTTTACATAGTAGAGCATCAGTTTAAAGTCTCAGGACATTTCCCTGCTAGTGCTGATCAATTTGAACTCTTCATGGCTATGGTGTACCTATCTGTGCCTGTCCATAAAACTAGGAATGTTCTGGAATTTAAGAACATTATTATAAATTAATACTAATGCAGTGACCTTGTTAGCCACCAGACTTCTGTCAGATTGAACATCAGTGAGATGAAATTACTTTAAATATTTACAGCAGAAAATCGCCACTGAACCTAGGATGCATATGTTTGGGTAGTAAAACCCACGCAAACACAGGGACAACATGGAAGTTCTACATAAACAGGGATCCAAGAACTGTTATATTTTTTTACCAGGATGAACGTGGACCTGTAATAATCCCAATGTGTGCTGTGACTCACATGACGACTGACATGCATTTGAGCTTTGAACAATTCCCTTTGCTGTGGCCCAGAGGGTCCAGCTAACAATATATTTGCCTGGAATCGAGAATAGCCCAAGGTGCGAAGGCATTTCACATTCAGCATGATCTCACTTATCCAGTTTATTATTCACAAATATCTACAGTGACACCTGTAAGAGGATGCTAATGCATTATTAAAGGATAATATTATGACTATTATATTACAGGCTCTCACAAACCTTGGTGGCATCGAGGCAAACACAGTAGTAGAAGATTATTTTGAAGTTTGGGCCCTTTGCAAACGGAAGACTAAATCTGACTCTGCAGCAAGGTGACAGAGCTGTCATCACGTATTAACGGGAGATTCTAGTAAAAGCTGTCTAAACAAAAGGAATGAGGGGAGGATTTAACATTGAGGGTGGTCTGCTTTATCAATCATATCGATGTCACACCCTGTTTAAAGTCGCTTTGAAGTTCCTGTTTCCTCTGAAAGGCTCCCTAAATGCTTCCTATATTTAGCCTTTAGCTGAAGATTGATTAAATAATAATTGCAAACTATATAGTGCATACTTCAGCATTTTAATGCTCATAGGGTCCTGTTTATTGCAGTTTAACTGGAAGCACAAAAAAGTATTTGAAATAATATCTTAATTTTCTCCCTGCCAATACTGCTATATTCCAATAAATTCATGAATACTCATTTCCTCATTAGAACTGCATAAGGCAGCCCCCATTAGAACCTGGTGCCCTTCAGAAACACAGACTAATCCTCTCCTTCAAGCCCTGCGTCATCGGTTTTGGAACTTGTCTGTGCTTTTACTATGAAGAGCAAGGGCACCAAACTAATAAATAAAACAAGCTGTACATTTGAAGGTTACCCACTGTCAGTGTCATGCAGGAGCGCAATATATGTTGGGAGTAGCAAGGATAGTGCCAGTACAAATGCCACCTTAATTCCTAGTGAGTGGAATGACATGTTTAATATTAGGATAAACATCCTCATGGAGAAATCAATGAGGTGGTGACATTTGCACTTGCTTTAGTTAAGAATGCTTAAACCAGAATTCTGCAAATATCCACATGTAAATCAAGTTGTAGAGAGAAAACCGGGGGTAGAGACTCGAGCAGATAAAGAAGCAGGAGTCCTCCGTTGATTTCAGAATGAGTTTGAACCAAAAAAGAGAATGAACCAGTAAAGCTCAATGTGATTTAGCAACTTTTATAAAATCAAAGTGAAAATGTTTGTACATACTGTAACATTTACATTGTAAGCTCTATGCTGTAATCAATTAATATTTGATGTATGAATTGATTTTCCGTATTTGTTTGGCTGATAATTTTGTCCAAGGCAATATACGTATATTTCTTTCTGTATTTTTATTATTAGAGGAGTGATGTTTGTGATTCCTTCAAGGTCACAAAGTGCACCAGTACTGGATATTAAATTGTCAGCCTTCTGGATTACAGTTCAATACCTTGACCACTAAGCCACACTGCCCTGACAATTCCTAACTGCTTCACCACCTGAGGCCACAGGTCCAACATGCCCTCGACCCTCTGCAGTTCGCATACCAGGAGAAGGTGGGAGCGGAAGATGCCATCATCTATATGCTACATCGATCCCTCTCCCACTTGGACAGAGGCAGTGGCGCTGTAAGAATTATGTTTCTAGACTTCTCTAGCGCCTTCAACACCATCCAACCTCTGCTCCTTAGGGACAAGCTGACAGAGATAGGAGTAGATTCATACCTGGTGGCATGGATCGTGGACTATCTTACAAACAGACCTCAGTATGTGCGTCTCGGGAATTGCAGATCTGACATTGTGGTCAACAACACAGGAGCGCCGCAGGGGACTGAACTTTCTCCGGTCCTGTTCAGCCTATATACATCGGACTTCCAATATAACTCGGAGTCCTGCCACGTGCAAAAGTTTTCTGACGACACTGCTATCATGGGCTGCATCAGGAGTGGGCAGGAGGAGGAGTATAGAAACCTCATCAAGGACTTTGTTAAATGGTGCGACTTAAACCACCTACAACTGAACACCAGCAAAACCAAGGAACTGGTGGTGGATTTTAGGAGACCCAGGCCCCTCATGGACCCCGTGATCATCAGAGGTGACTGTGTGCAGAGGGTGCAGACCTATAAATACCTGGGAGTGCAGCTGGACGATAAATTGGACTGGACTGCCAATACTGATTCTCTGTGCAAGAAAGGACAGAGCCGCCTGTACTTCCTTAGAAGACTGGCATCCTTCAACATCTGCAGTAAGATGCTGCAGATGTTCTATCAGATGGTTGTGGCGAGTGCCCTCTTCTACGCAGTGGTGTGCTGGGGAGGCAGCATTAAGAAGAAGGATGCCTCACGCTTGGACAAACTGGTGAGGAAAGCAGGCTCTATTGTTGGCATAGAGCTGGACGGTTTGACATCCGTAGCAGAGCAACGGGCACTCAGCAGGCTCCTATCAATTATGGAGAATCCACTACATCCATTAAACAGTGTCATCTCCAGACAGAGGAGCAGTTTCAGCGACAGACTGCTGTCACTGTCTTGCTCCACTGACAGACTGAGAAGATCATTCCTCCCCCAAACTATGCGTCTCTTCAATTCCACCAGAGGGGGTAAACGTTGAACATTATTCAAGTTATTGTCTGTTTTTTACCTGCATTTTTTATTACTCTTTAATTTAATATTTTTTGCTGCTGGATTATGTGAATTTCCCCTTGGGATTAATAAAGTATCTATCTATCTATCTATCTATCTATCTATCTATCTATCTATCTATCTATCTATCTATCTATCTATCTATCTATCTATCTATCTATCTATCTATCTATCTATCTATCTATCTATCTATCTATCTATCTATCTATCTATCTATCTATCTATCTATCTATCTAATCTCTCAGCATTGAAATACACAGACTATGCCATAATTTAAAACATATTACGCTACATAGCAGCAGCCCCTTCATAAAGTCAACATTTTCTTTTGCACATATCTCTGTATTTTGTGCTCTTCTACAAATTTGTTTCTTCACTGTCAAAGCTGACAAATTGCTCATTTGGCAAGCTATTAAAGAAGGAACTGGAGCATAGTCTGAGGGGCTCTGCATGTCTGAAAGAGCCTCCTTTCTTAGTATCGGTCAACAATTTCAAAAAACAAATTTTATTAATGCAGTTGGGCAAATCTCCAAATAAATCTCCACCTCAACTTTAAGCATAGTAAATTATGCTAGGTCCAAAACATATACATTCACTGAAATATCATTGTTGTGTTCGTGCCTAATGAGGCATACAAGAAAACTGAGATTCTTTTAATATTATTATATTTCACATTTTCATTAGCAACATACACTCACTGAGCAAATTACTAGGAACACGACACTAAGACTGGGTGCACCTGGTTTGGTTCTGAAAACAGCCACAGTTCTTCGTGGTATGAATTTCACAAGATGTTGGAAACTTTCCTTTGAGATTCTGATCCATGCTGACAGCATGACGTAATTTCTGCAGATGTGTCAGCTGCACATTCAGGCTGTGAATCTCCTGTTCTACCACATCCTAAAGATGTTCCATTGAATTCAGATCCAGTGAAGGCCACTGAAGAACACTGAAGTAATTGTCTTATTCATGAGACCAGTTTGAGATGACTTTTGCTTTGTGACATGGTTCATTATCATACTAGAACTAGCCATTAGAAGATGGGTAAATTATGACCATGAAGGTATGCACATGGTCAGTAACAATACTCAGATAGGCCGTGACATTCTAGAGATGATTTATTGGTATTAAGGGGACCCATGGATTCATGTTATTGTCACCAAATTCTGACTTTACCATTTGATATAAATGTGAGTAACACTGGAGCACAATAAGGAACATTCCTGTCTCCTCTTCTCTTCACTCTTTATATCTGGGACTATAAGTGTCACACCAGGTCATGTCACTTGCAGATGTGCTGTCCACATTGATGACAAGCTGAACTGTTCTTGCAACAGAAAGGAACTGAGTATAAGAAAGGGCAGATTAGACTCTTTTTTTTCTTTATTCCTTTAATGTTGGCAGTGACAGCCTTCACATGTTCATTAACTCTTTGATGGCCAGTGTAATTTTCTACACTGTAGTGTGCTGGGCTAGTAACATCACTTCAGTTGAGGCCCACCGAATCAACAAGCCAATTAAGAAGGTAGGCTCGGAACACACTCATGACCTCCTGGAGGTAGTTGGTTACGAGTATGTGCTGATACAGCACATTGCATCACCCGACACATGATGGACCACCTCAGGATCCCAAATTAGGACCCAAGTGCAGCCGTGCAACGGGTGACACCTCAGCATCACATTAATTCAAATGGAAAGCAACAAATGATGTGTTAGCAGTGTGTCAAGAAATGCGGCTGGGACTCCAATAGCAATACGCCCACATGGTTCACTGCGACTGTAAGTGCTCCTTTTTATCTTAAGCCAAGTCTGAATTGTTTTAGTTTTCTTTATTTTAGTCATTCTGGTGTGTCAATTTTGTCAGTCATAATACAATAACATTTCTTTTTTTCTTTCTTTCTTTCTTTTTTTATTGAGTGTCAATAAAAAGGCTAAATTTCCCCCTAAGGACAAACAAAGTGCTATCTATCTACAGTATCTATCTAGTAAAATGTTTTAAAAGCCAGCATCACACATACAGTACCTAATCATCTAAGACTGGATTCATGAATGAAAAAATCTTCGGCTCATTTCATGTTGCTAGTTATTAATTTAGTGGTTATGAAACGTCTTTGTGCCCTGACTACGATTAGCTCTGGCTATGTGTACCCTTTTCCACTTATAACTCACAGTTGTGTTCTTTGACTACGATTCTAGCTACATGTCCTGAGCTTTGTTATTTAATTATTGTATACCTGTTTTTGACCCCTGCATGAATTTTGACTTCTCCATACTGACTCCTTATACCATTCTCTCTCCAAGCTTCTGTCACCTTGTGCAAGCAGTGCACAAAGAAAAAGAGAGCATCCTTTCACAACCCTTGGGAGGATTCAAGAAAGAGGGTGGAGGGTTTTTGAGAAAAAAAAAATATAAATAGGAGTCCCCACACAAGACTTCAATTTTGTTCTCGTCTCAGTGATGTTGGGGAGTTATGATGGTGGAGAGCAGAAAGTGATGGATGCTGTTAATTCAATACCGACATTGTTCACATTACAGAAGAGCAATGTCTTATCCTCGAAATGACCTGCTCCTGACTAACTAGAGCTGAGTGCTGGTCTGTGATAGGGTAGTGAATTGGTTAACAGTGCGCAATCGTCTTACCCCATCCGCATGATGAAACAACCATCAGAAGTACAGCACAAGGTGTACAGTAATCCCTCCTCTATCGCGGGGGTTGCGTTCCAGACCCCCCCGCAAAAGGTGAAAATCTGCGAAGTAGAAACCATATGTTTATATGGTTATTTTTATATTGTCATGCTTGGGTCACAGATTTGCACAGAAACACAGAAAGTTGTAGAGAGACAAGAACTTTATTCAAACACTGCAAACAAACATTTGTCTCTTTTTCAAAAGTTTAAACTGTGCTCCTTAACAAGACAGAGATGACAGTTCCGTCTCACAATTAAAAGAATGCAAACATATCTTCCTCTTCAAAGGAGTGCGTGTCAGAGAGAGAGAGAGAGAGAGAAAAGCAAACAATCAGAAATCAATAGGGCTGTTTGGGATTTTAAGTATGCGAAGCACCGCCGGACAACGCAGCTGCTAGGAAGGGAGCAATGTAAAGGTAGCCTTTCAGCATTTTTTTAGAGGAGCGTCCGTATCGTCTAGTGGTGCGAACAGCCCCCCTGCTTACACCCCCTCTGTCAGATGCAGAGAATGTCAGAGAGAGTGAGTGAGAGAGAGAGAGACAGAGAAAAACAAACAATTAAAAATCAATACGTGCTGTTCGAGCTTTTAAGTATGCAAAGCACCATGCAGGAAGCATATCGCTTGACAAAGCAGCCACATTTAAGCCCAGCAAGGAAGAGAGCAATGTGAAGGTAATCTTTCAGTGTTTTTTGAGGAGCGGCTGTATCTTCTAGGGGTGCGAACAGCCCCCGTGCTCACAATATATTTGAGGAGTTTAATTTATTAGGTAATAAGCGCTCTGGTTGGGTAGCTTCTCAGCCATCTGCCAATAGCATCCCTTGTATGAAATCAACTGGGCAAACCAACTGAGGAAGCATGTACCAGAAATTAAAAGACCCATTGTCCGCAGAAATCCACAAACCAGCAAAAAATCCACGATATATATTTAAATATGCTTACATATAAAATCCGCGATGGACTGAAGCCGCGAAACTCGAAGTGCGATATAGCGAGGGATTGCTGTAGTTTTGTACATTGTGTGTCTGTGCTTGACATGATTTCTCTCGTTAAGATATGCATATTCTGATTTTTTTTGCAATCTCCACAGTTCGTTTACTCGAGTATAAGATCCCATGAGTACCACTAATTATTTTGCACATTAGATACAACTTGTTCATACATAATATCATCGGTTCAGGTATTTTTTAATCGTTTCACCACTATTTTTGTATTGACTTGGCTAGGTTACTAGACAATTAACACAGAATTCATGTGTTTACACTTCCAGGCTCAAACATATAAGGTTCACCTCCATTTGTCCCCTCGCTATCCAAGTTTGCGGATATCTAAAAGACTTTGCAACAACCTTTTGTTACATTTGTGATAAAGGCGCTATATATGCGCCCGACCCGACACAGACTGACAATGGAGGCACGTTAAAATCAACAAAATTATTTATGGTTCTTCACCTGTGTGGCACGTTTTCCCCGTGTCCCACAGGCAGTACACAGTCCCAAAGCACATGAAATAAACACAGTTAAAGCACACTCTTCACCACCACTCCTCTTCTGCAAGTGTTGTCCTCCTCCTCCCGACTCAGCTTCCCCCAGTAGTGGCTGCTGGCTCCTTTTATAAGGCACCTGGATGTGCTTCAGGTGCTTGATTGCCAAGTTCCGGCTGCACTTCCGGGTGTGGTGAAAACACTGCCCATAAGGGACCCAACAGGGCTGCACCAAACTCCAATTCCCATGGAGCCCTGTGGGAGACCGAGGCACAGTTCCAACCCTGGGGGGTTGCCACCTAGCGTCCAGGGGGAGGTATTGAATAGTCCATGGTTTCTCCCCCTGAACATATACTGAAGGGGCGTCCTGGCCAGGCATGGGCCCTGGCCGTCCGCCACACATTGTTTCTACGATACATCTGTCTCTTTTTCATGATTCTGTGACTTTGATTCTTGCATAGCTTTTTGGTATTTCTGAAAGATAGAATGGACAATCATTTTTTGATCATTGAATGTTCTCTGATGTATCTTTTATTTCCCTGATTAACTATAACAGGTAAACACAAAAAAAACAGGATTAATCTCAATGATTAATATAAATAAATCATGACAATGTAAAGTCCATTTTAACATAAATATGACTAATACATGACAAAGGTGAAAAAAAAGCTCCAGTCAAAAGCATTCCACTAGAAAATAAACCTCTGGTGGGGTCCACAGTTGGTTATATAGAAACAGACAATGTCACAATTCTGATGGCCGACCTACAGATTATTGCCATTCTAAAATAAGAACAATGTGCATATCAGATTAATAAAAACAACTGTGGGTGTGAATATGAGTATGAGTATATAAATGGTGGTGAACATCTACAGTAATTTACTCATGCTTGGTTCTCATATTGTACCCAAAGCTGCTGGGATAGGCACCACCTTCCCATGCCTTTGAACTGGTTTAGTTTAGGTTAAAAGTTGAATGGATAGTTTGTGATTTAAGTTCTCCAGTTCCCATGGATCACTCCATTCCACTTCTAAAACATGACACATTCACAATTGCCTGTTGTAAACTGGAGGCTGCACAATCATCTTGTAACTTTACCAGATTATACTGAAGTGATAAGCCCTGTAAACACAGAACACAAGTCTCTTGCCACAGTTTTCCTGAAAATGTCAAAACAGTCTGTGTTCAGTGGAGCACACTAACTCTTCCCCTCAGTTAGCCAGACTAACTGTCCCTAAGAATGAGTTTCGGCTTCTTTTAAGTTTACCGTCACAACAGGAGCTCATTTGAGTTATTGATGGCTCCTTGTGTAAAGCATTAAGGCCTTCTTCTATTCTGCACTTGTCATTCCTCTGCTTCAGCCTGTTGTCTATGATTTATCATTCACTGTGGAAAAAAACCCACAAACCCGAAAACCCCAACACTGCTGTTAACCTTGGTAATACTTTTCATTAATTTGAAAGCATCTATTAAATCTCCCTTTAATCTCCTTCCTTTGAGTCCATTGAGGTTTGAATTTTACAAGCCTATCTAGATAATCCAGTCCCTTCAACTCAATAATTAATCTTTTTGTAATGTTTCCATATCTTTTTACAGGCTCCAGAATAAAAGTGAAAACAGTTCTTGAAATGCCGGCCCCGCTATTTATGGATAGACATGCAACCCGCTGGTGCCGCTTTCACTTATTGCTCTGTCTCCTGCATTATTGAGCTATAGATGACCAAAATCAAGATTGTTCATGTTGTCCTGTAAAGTACACAGCATTTGGGATTTCACATAAAAAATTACACAATATTAGTAGAAGATGTCTGGAGACTTGAAAGTTTTTCAAGCAGCTCCAGCTCTACCAGGTATTCCCTGTTTCTCACCCACCCCCCCTTTATTTTGCAAATTTTCCTTATTTCTTATTTAAGACTTAGCAACAGAAATATGTCTTCTGGTTTAATTAGTAAGAAGAAGAAAATGATCTACTTGTACAGTATATGTGTTCTTTCAAATCTTAACAGGCCAACTTTTTCAATGTTAACACTCAAAAAAGTGATAATTACAGTGTGTGATCCTTACTTAATATACTGTAAATATAACTAGCACTTTGAATGTGTTATAAAGTAGTCATTCATATTCTTAAATTGCTTCTTCTAATGTAGGATTGTGGTGAGACCAGGTGTACCTCAGCAGCATTACAAACAAAGTACAGTACCTATCAATACCAAAGATAGACACCCAATCCACTATGGGGCACACTTACAGACAAAACCGCAGTTAGGCAAATTAACACACATCTGTTTGATTTGAGAACAAAGATGACTATCCAGAAAAAAACTTTACCATTTTCTAAGCCTGCTTACCGCTAGAATTCCTAACGCCTATGAAAATACTTGTAATCATAGGTCACCTTAAATTCCTTCGCACCTCTCCATCGCCGTCTTTTGTTTTGCAAATGTGTCAATCAGTGCAAGCAGCCTGCTATCCCATCCCTACAAAGAGGCCATTTGAACATGAATTGTCATTTGAACATGTTTTTTTCTTCGATCTTGCATGCTCTCCGCATTGTGGTGCATGATACTGAAATGCAGTACAGGCAAGATAAAAAAAAACATGTTCAAATGACAACTCATGTTCAAATGGCACAGTGTTTTCAAATAGTGTCATTTTCATGTAAGAATGTGTGTGTGCATGCGCGAGAGAGGCAGAGACAGATTCGATCTCATTCACGTGGTTACTGGAATGTAAAATAAACACTTTCACAAAGGTTTAAAGAAACAAGTGTGTTTTTAGTCAAGAATATAAATGAATAACAAATAATTCAAGTAACAACAAGATACCAAGAAGACATGATTCACCAGCATTTGTGTGTCTGCTTATATGCCTTCAGCGATATTTTTACAGGTAGCAAAACTTTACAGCGGCTGTTACAGACTGAAATCAAAGGCTTTTTCTTTTTGAGCGCATACACCGTCAGCATGGCACTGCCAGATCTAAACACTAGTGTGACGAATTGCTTGTGTACTGAAGTGACTTTAGCTGCTGGTGGAAGTCCTATTTTACTTTATGGTGCCAAGCAGAGTTGTGTTGCAGTGCAGCAGTCTATTAGCCAGCAAAAGAACTGTGAAGAAGCTATATGTTGTTACGGTTCTGCCTTTGTCCAGAAACAGATCCATGAGCTTTATGACCACAGACTCAGAAAGTCTTTGCCCTGAGTTGTAACTCAAAACACAATTCTCAATAAAACATTGCCAGATGTCCATTTTGCCTGAGTGTCTTTGTTGTCAAAGCGCAAATGCCACATGGTAGTCTGATAGCGGTCATGGGATATCATATCTTTGATTGCCGGTACAACAAATAGTTCTGAGTAGGCATCAATCACAGCACCAACTGCTCTTGTGAAAAGAAAGGAGATAACGCCATCAAATCAGAAAGGGAGAGGCAAGTTCATTGTACCATGTGAATGCCACTGACAGAATAAAACTGAATAATAAAAAAACAAGCACTAACTTTTACAAGTAACTAAAATTTACACCGGGTGTTACAGACTCAAATCAAATGTATGTTTTTATTATATTATAGTAATAATAATAGCAGCTCACTACTCAAAATGCGGAGGTCCCATTTAAGTTATAAGGCAGCAGTTCTTACCTCTACACCATCCAAGAATACAGTAATCCCTCCTCCATCGCGGGGGTTGCGTTCCAGAGCCACCCGCGAAATAAGAAAATCTGCGAAGTAGAAACCATATGTTTATATGGTTATTTTTATATTGTCATGCTTGGGTCACAGATTTGCGCAGAAACACAGGAGGTTGTAGAGAGACAGGAACGTTATTCAAACACTGCAAACAAACATTTGTCTCTTTTTCAAAAGTTTAAACTGTGATCCATGACAAAACAGAGATGACAGTTCAGTCTCATAATTAAAAGAATGCAAACATATCTTCCTCTTCAAAGGAGCAAACAAATCAATAGGGCTGTTTGGCTTGTAAGTATGCGAAGCACCGAGGCACAAAGCTGTTGAAGGCGGCAGCTCACACCCCCTCCGTCAGGAGCAGACAAAGAGATAGAGAGAGACAGATAAAAAAATCAATACGTGCCCTTCGAGCTTTTAAGTATGTGAAGCACCATGCAGCATGTCCTTTCAGGAAGCAGCTGCACAAAAAATAGCAATGTGAAGATAATCTTTCAGCATTTTTAGACGAGCGTCCGTATCGTCTAGGTGTGCGAACAGCCCCCCTGCTCAATCCCCCTACGTCAGGATCAGAGAAAGTTAGCGCAAGAGACAGAGAAAAGTAAGCTGGGTAGCTTCTCAGCCATCTGCCAATAGCGTCCCTTGTATGAAATCAACTGGGCAAACCAACTGAGGAAACATGTACCAGAAATTAAAAGACCCATTGTCCGCAGAAACCCGCGAAGCAGCGAAAAATCCGCGATATATATTTAAATATGCTTACATATAAAATCCGCGATGGAGTGAAGCCGCGAAAGGCGAAGCACGATATAGCGAGGGATTACTGTACATATCAACTTCCTGTCAATTGACATTTACAGCAAAATTTAAATTGAATGATATTTTTCTACTTTGGCTATATTCTTGAATAAGCGCACATGTTTATTGCATATTTGGACTAAAGTCTTCACACATTATACACTTCATGTCATTATTAGTATACCATTAAAAAAGTTTCTGCTTAAGCTATATTTTCAGCAGTTCTTGTCATCCTACACTTACACAGATCATTGTAGACATGGAACACACATGAAATGCATGTATTCCAAATAACGATATATTATTTACCCTATACAATTCCAGGCACCATAAGTAAAATTAATTTTTTGACGGACTCAGCTCCGGCGGTTGGGGGATGGGATAGCAGGCTGCTTGTGCTGATCGACACATTTACAAAACAAAAGACACTGATGGAGAGGTGCGAAAGAATTTAAGGTGGCCCAGGCTTCAGGGATTCTAGTGTTAATCCTGTTTCAGGATGAATGCACCCACAGCCAATTTAGCATCACCAATTCACCTAAACCGCATTTCTTTGGACTGTGAACGGAAAATAGAAAACCCAGAAGAGTCCCACTCAGACACCTAAACATGAACCCTTGGTCCCCTTACTGTGAAGCAACAGCACCACCACTGTCCCACCCCACCACCCAGCAGTAACATTAGATCATTAGAAAAAGTTTTGATGAGAACATGCCATTCAACCCAACAAAGCTTGCCAATCTTATCCACCTAATTCCTTGAAAACAACATCAGCTCAAGTTTTGAATGTTCCTTGAGTCTTACTGTCCACTGCACTGCATGGTAACTTATGCCATGTGTCTATAGTTTTCTGTTTGAAGAAAAACTTTATTTATATACTCTATAATTTATTGGCAAAGCATCATGATAAGGACATAAGAAATTTGACATACAAAGGATCATTCTGTCCATCAGGCTCATTTGTTTAGCACATTAGAACAACCTAAACGAGAACAGGACATTCAACCCAACAAAGCTCCTATCTACTTAATTCTTCCAAAATAACATCAAGTCTAGTTTTGAATGTCTCAAATTTCCTACTGTCTATCACGCTACTTGGTAGTTTATTCCATGTGTCTATGATTCTTTGTGTGAAGAAAAACTTCCTAACATTTGTGCGAAATTTACCATTAAACAGCTTTCAGCTGTGTCCCCATGTTGTTTTTGAACTCATTTTAACATAACAGTCTTGATCCACTGTACAAATTCCTTTCATAATTTTAAACACTTCAATCATGTCTCCTCTTAATCTCCATTTGCTTAAACTGAAAAGTTCAAATCCTTTAATCTTTCCTCATCACTCATACCCTGCAGTCCTGGAACCAGCCTAGTTGTACTTCTCTGGACTTTTTACAGCGCTGCTATGATTTTTTTTGTAGCTCAGAGATCAAAATTGCACACAGTCCTCCAGGTGTTGCATCCCTAGTGTGTTATAAATCTTAAGCATAACCTTCATGGACTTGTACTCTATGCATCATGGGACTGTATACCCTAACATTTTGTTAGCCATCTTAGTGGCTTCTGAACACTGTCTGACATACTGATGTCCCAAAGAGAAAAATATTTTTTTTTTATTGACATTTCAAAATAAGCCCATTATATTGAAATTGTGGATGCATGACCGAGTGTTCTCATAAATTAACTGGGACACTCAGGATTGGTTCCTGTCTCCTGCTCTATTATGCCAAGAACCTTAAACGAACAAGCAGGCATGGAAATGAATAACTTAATCATATGGTATGCAATTAATGCTTATCGTAATCAAACTGTTCATAATGACACAGTAACAAAGTGGTTAGACAAACTGCCACTTAACTCCATAGTTCAAGGTTCATATCCTGGCCTGATCACAGTCTGTGTGGGGTTCTCTCACAATCTCTCCCTGTCTTTGTTATTTTTTAATGGGGCCATCTTTGTGTTTTTTCACTTCCAAATTATATGCCTGTTCATTAACATCTCATATTATTAATGTATACTGTAATTACCAACTTTAAATTTTAGTGTCCTCTGAAAGTTTTTTTTTTAAACCTATTTGCTCCAATACAGGGTTGTAGTAAATATTAACATTCTGTGCTGCATTTGCTTTCTGTCTTGTGTCAAATGCCACATAGAAAGTTAATACTTACTACAACCCTGCATTAGAGCAAACAGGTTTAGAAAATAAAAGACTGAATCATTTTATGATTTCATACAATCATAATTATCTCAGAAAGATGTAATTATCCATAATTTATTTATCTCATAAAAACATAATTTTATTTTACAATTACATGCCACTTTATTACCTTGTAAAAGCATCTCATAAATACTTAACAACATCCCCTCATTTTCTTAAAAAACAACTCTTGTATATAATTGTATTATATTATGAAACCACACATTTTTCTTATAATATCACTTTATTAGTTTAAAAAAACAACTTAACTTTCTTGCCTAAATTTACTGTTACATTATGGTGTCAATGTATTAAATTTCCATTTTTGTTTTACCACTGAGTAAAACAGAAAATCTCTATTATTACAAAGTGAAACTATAATGCCAGATATTCTTCTTGGGAAATTGTTGACTCCCAAAGTATTCACCGTCCTTTAATAAATGCTAGCAAGGTTAGCTGACCCTGCCCAGGGTTAAGTAAAGTGTTGGTGCAGTCACCAAATTAACTTCACCAGGGCAAACATTTAGGAATAAAACATATGCAATGGTCTTTCCCTTTATAAATTGGGAATTTGTGCAAAAGGTGGATTTGCATACCAGATGCCCAAATGCAAATTTAGATTTATATATTACATTAGATCTGGTAAAGACTGGTAAATTTTGACAGAATTTATTACAACCCGCTCTACTCTGCTAAACAATCAAAGTTCTGTCCATTCACTTTCCAAAATTGCTCAAGCTCCCCCAGACCTATATTTTATAGTTCCTAATTAAATTGAGCTGTGGATGACTACTTGTCCACTTCAGAACACCAATATTTTATTTAAATGCTACAAAGTTGTGTCTCTTTATGTCATTGTCTTCTCCATGGTGAAATATCCTTAAACTCCATTTGAAAAAAAAGAGCTTGAAAGAAAGCTCTGTCTGGTTTTCCTCCAAGATTACTTCACTTTCTCTGTTTTGCCTTTATTTTCCCCTAATAAAATAACCAAAAATTATCAATAGCAGCTCAAAGAGTTAAGAAAGGTTAATTTATTTACAAGGACTGGCCTTTATCATTTACTGTAAGGTGGCACGGCGAAACTGGAAATTTTGGAACTAGGTGTTGGCGACCGTAGGGCGTCGGCAGATGTTTGGGACAAATGCGACCTCGTTTAGAACCCCTTGCCATTAGTTATAATGGAGCAGTGGAGTGGTACGCAATGACCGTTTGCTGAGAAAGCCTTTTATAAGAATGGTGACTGGTGCAAGAAGGGAATTTCGGCATCATTATCAGTTAGGACGTCATGATCGTGTCCCATCTGCTCATGCAATTACAACATGGGTGTGTAATTTCGAAGAAATAGGTTCAGCCTTTAAAAAGAAGTCCCCTAGTTGGAGTCACTTTGCATACTGCCTGACAATTAATGGCAGCTATTAGACAATTGTTTGGAAGGTGCAACATTCCATGGCCTCCAAGATCCCCAGATTTCACTGTTTGTGATTTTTTTCTGTTGTGACATCTTAAAAGCCAAGTGTACCGCATACGTCCTGCAACCATTGCTGATCTAAAAAGGAGGACTGAAGAGGAAATCGCTGGCATTCTTCTTGACATTGTTACGTCGAGCAATGCAGAATTTCCATAGCAGGCTGTCAGAATGTGTACAGAGAAATGTACAACACCTTCATGATGTTTTCTTTAAAACATAAAATGAATATTGAATGAATATGATTACCATTATTAATTACATATCCTATACAGTACATTTCATCATTAACTGTATTTTGTAATGTGTTTATTCGTGCATTGAAGATCAATTGAAAATTTCCCGTTTCCCTGTGCCACCCTGTATTTAGTAAAACACAATGTCAGGCGCTTGCTATATTCTCAAACACAGAATGCCCAACATTCTGTTCAATCTGATTAAATGTTCTGTTCTCTTTCACTAATTAGACATGTTCCTATTCATGTAGCTCTCATGTTGGGCAATAAGTTAGTCTTTGATTGTCTCAAGAAACACCAAACTTTGCAAACAATATTATAATGTAAGTATAAAATGATCTGCCATAGGAATAAGGTGGTATTCCATGCTGGTGAGGTTTGCCACCATAATTTTATTCAGAGGAAATAACAAAATATTATACGTTTGTTAGCGTAAATACATGTTACATAAGATTAATCGTTAAGGCATGGAAACGTCTTGGCTGAGTCCTCTACTTCTAGCATTCCAACTGTGGGTGCAGAAAAAATTCTTCTGGTCAGACTTGAACAGTGAATAATTCATGCGTCCTGTGAGAGATGCTTTATTGCAGTAGGTGTACATCTAAACTGCTGTGCATGGTCTTCTGAAAAGGCATAATACCAATGAATGATATCCTGTCTTGTTTAAAGTAATTTCTTAGCCAGATGAGAAAAAAGAACTACATCTTGCTGTGTGATACCTTCTGCTTCTTTTCAACTTTTTCTGTGCCCTCAAAGAAGACTATAAAGAGAATAGTAAGGGGAAAATTACAAGTGCGCTTGATCGGAGGACTTTAACATTTATTAATAAATAAATAAACATGAATGGCTTTATGTAATAGATAGATAGATAGATAGATAGATAGATAGATAGATAGATAGATAGATAGATAGATAGATAGATAGATAGATAGATAGATAGATAGATAGATAGATAGATAGATAGATAGATAGAGTGGCATAAAGAGTATGTGAATCCTTTGGAATTACCCGATTTCCTGTCATAAAATAGTTGGTCATAAAGTTTCATCTGATCTTCATCTAAGTCACAAGTACTATCACAATATGCTTACACTAATAACACAAAAACCAATTATAATCGTTGAAGTCTTTACTGACCAAACCCATCAAACGTGCTGTGGAAAAAATAAGTGCATCCTTAGATTTAATATCTTGTCGAACCTCCATTAGCAGCAATAACCTCTAACAAGTACTTCAGGGGGGATTTTGAACCATTCCCTTGATACAGAACTGCTTCAGCTCAGCCACATACACAGCATGTGTGGTGTGAAAGGCTCTCTTAAGGTCATTCCATAGCATTTCTATTGGGTTATGGTGTGGACTCTGACTGGGCCACACCAAAAGCCAGATTTTTCTTTTTTGGAGCTATTCAATAGTAGATTTATTTTCTTGTTTCCTGTCATGTCCTGCTGCATCGCCCAAATTCTGCTCAGCTTCAACTGGCGGATGGCCCCTCTGACATTAACCCGTGATAAACTTAGAAATTCATTTTTCTCTCAATGATGGCAAGCTTTCCAGGACCTGAGTTAACAAAGCAGTCTAAATCATAGTGCTCCCTCCAACGTACTTCACTGTTAGGTTGATATTGTTGTGTTGGTATGCAGCGCCCCTTTTATAACTCATATACTGCTACATATTCTTCCCAGACAATTCAACCTTAATTTCATCAGTCCACTAAACATTTTTACAATGGCATTTTGGAGTGTCAAGATGGTCTTTAGCAAACTTCAGGTGTGCAGTGATGTTTTTTGGAAAGCAGTGGCTTCCCCCTTGGTGCCCTGCCATGGACGCCATGCCTGTTCAATATTTTGTATAAAGTAGACTCATGAACAGAGATATTAACCTGTTCCAATGATTTCTTCAAGAATTTAGCTGTTACTCTAGGCTTCTTATTAACCTCACTGAGCATTTGGCGTTGTGCCTTTTGAGTCATCAAGATAGATGTTCACTTCTAGGGAGAGCAGCCACAGTGCTAAGTTACCCCCAGTTAGATAATTTTCTTTAACTTCCGACTGACAAATATTTAAACTCATTGAAATTACTTTGTAACCCTTTCCAGCTTTATGCAACTCAACAATTCTTGATCTTAAAACTTATTAGATCTCTTTTTTTATGAGGCATGTTTCACATCAGCAGATGTTTCTTGGGAACAGCAAACTGTAAATGTAAATAGATAGATACTGTAGATAGATGGAACTTTATTGATCCTGTCACACACGTGCGACTAGGAAGATGTTGTATGGACTAAGCAAAGGTAATTCCACGCCAGGCCAGGGGGTGGCGGGGTACACTAAACTTTCTCCTGTTATCTCTGCAGACCAGCCGCAGGAAAACCTGTCTGATTTAGAACAGAAGACATCACTTCCGGTTCCGGCACCCAGAAAAATATCACTTCCGGTTCCGGCGCCTAGAAGATGATCACTTCCGGCATCTACTCTGACTAATGAAGAACATCACTTCCGGTTCCTTTAGATCACTTCCTGTCCTATCCCTTAAAACCACCATCTTCACAAACCATCGACAGTTCTGTTTTGGACTCGGTATAGAGAACATCTCTGTATTTAAAAGACTCTTTTGCAGCCAGGAATAATATACGGGTGGCTGCCCCAAACATTGTTAAGTGTGTCGAGTCTATTCATTTTACAATCCCTAAATGGAAATTCACTTGGTCCAGCAACTACATCAGACATAAAAAACAAATGACAGAACAGTACAAAAGAGCGTGCAAAGTATTATTAGATTTGAAGACTTAGACCTATTCACAAATATCATAAAACTAGCCAACATGCTACGCCGCATAATTATGTATTGATGGGTGAACACTTCCTGAAAGACACAGTTGTCCAAATGGGGTGGGTTTGAGGATACGACTGTAATTGAATGAAAAGATGGAACTCTGGAGAGAGCAACATATAATTGTCCGTGACTGAAAACTGGGTTTGGCAGATACAGGCATATCGTTTTGAAAGTTTGCCCCTGTGCCTTATTAATTGTCATTGCAAAGGCCAATCTAACAGGAAATTGTCTGCGTGTAAACGTAAATGGCAAATTTGAATCTGATGGGGTCAGGGATTCTCTCTCTCTCGCGCCTGTGTGTGTGTGTGTCTCTCTCTCTCGCGCGCGCCTGTGTGTGTGTGTGTCTCTCTCTCTTGCGCGCCTGTGTGTGTGTGTGTGTGTCTCTCTCTCACACGCCTGTGTGTGTGTGTCTCTATCACGTGCACGCCTCTCTGTGTGTGTGTGTCTCTCTCACGTGCCTGCGTTTGTGTGTCTCTCTCTCTCATGCGCCTGCGTGTGTGTGTGTCTCTCTCTCTCTCGTGTGCGCCTGTGTGTGTGTGCGTGTCTCTCTCTCACGCGCCTATGTGTGTCTCTCTCTCGCGCGCCTGTGTGTGTGTATCTCTCTCACGTGTGCGCCTGTGTGCTGTAAGTGAATGAAAAGATGGAACTCTGGAGAGAGCAACATACAATTGTCCGTGACTGAAAACTGGTTTTGGCAGATACAGGCATATCTTTTTGAAAGTTTGTCCCTGTGCCTTATTAATTGTCATTGCAAAGGCCAATCTAACAGGAAATTGTCTGTGTGTTAAAGTAAAAGGCAAATTTGATTCTGATGGGGTCAGGGAAATCCGGGGAATATGGACAGTTTGTGAGGTAGGAACTGTGATTGTTTTACACCCCAGTACATTGCGGTGAATACTGAGAACAGTCAGTCTAGTGCCTTTACAGAGACTTCTTGCTGGCATGAGGTTTCTGAGAAGCATGACGACTGAACCAATTTTAAGTTTAACTTTATGCGGAGGCATGCCAGTGGGAGTAATGGCTGCCCGGCGGGTCATGGGAATAACGCCGCCGGATCGCCAGTCGG
The DNA here is from genome assembly GCF_900747795.2 of Erpetoichthys calabaricus. Lineage (NCBI taxonomy): Eukaryota > Metazoa > Chordata > Cladistia > Polypteriformes > Polypteridae > Erpetoichthys > Erpetoichthys calabaricus. The sequence goes on from NC_041399.2 coordinate 186,143,463, forward strand.
CATCGTTTATGGTCGGAACTACGATGGTATGTGATCTTCTTCGAACCTCCGACTTTCGTTCTTGATTAATGAAAACATTCTTGGCAAATGCTTTCGCTCTCGCGCGAATTGTTGGCTCTGTAGTGCGTGTGCCATGGTCGGTTGCTTAGTGAATTGTTGGTGGACGGGGCTCAGTCTTGCGTGCGTCTTGCTTGCCATGGGCTTAGTGAATTATATATATAGATGATACAATAGTGTAAAAATGTTGATTAATTGATTTATTGATTATTTGTTCTGTGAGTCTTTGTCTTTATTTTTCATGTTTCTGCTGCTATATGCATCAAAATCTAATCTAATCTGCCAGTATGAATTTTGTAATTGACGAAGTGTAAGAAATGCAAAACATGAAGATACATCATACAGTCTTCATAGCCTTGGGCAAAAAAAGACCCCAGTAGTGTTCTTTACCACAGCATGTTGGATGGTGGAATTAGCCAGTGGCTAACTGTAATCGAGGACAATGCATCATGGAGCGGACAGGCAGCAATGACTTGTAGTTTACTATCATCCTCTGTTCTGCCACTGCCTCCAGTGAATCTGAGGTCATGAATCATTAACATATATGAAATTAATTCAATACATTTTATTTAACATTTCATTTAAATGATTCATTAAATATTCCAGAAAATTATTTTTCACTTTCACAAACCCTGCAGAAAATTTACAACATGATAATTATGCTCAATTAGGCTTAAAATGACTCTTTATGACTAGCTATTTGTAGTCTAATAGAAGAGCAAGGTGCAAAGAAGCAAAAGGTAAAATTGCATAATAATAGTTTCCTTAGAACACCATTATTACTAAAAAGAGAAATAATAAATTGAATTTTTAAATAATTATTGCAAAGTAATTTTTTTTTCATAAATATGTAAGATCTACATTTGTATCTGTTATTATGTACTAATTTATTTGAAAACCTTGTACATTACGTGTGCTGCTCTGTAGACTTGAAAGCTTTTATGAGACATGTGTTCTTACGCTATTTCTATTTGATATATTCTAGTGTAAATCAAGGAAAGGAGAAAGTACAGTGCATCCAGAAAGTATTCACAGCGCATCACTTTTTCCACATTTTGTTATGTTACAGCCTTATTCCATAATGGATTAAATTCATTTTTTCCTCAGAATTCTGTACACAACACCCATTAATGACAACATGAAAAAAGTTTATTTGAGGTTTTTGCAAATTTATTACAAATAAAAAAACTGAGAAATCACATGTACATAAGTATTCACAGCCTTTGCTCAAGACTTTGTCGATGCACCTTTGGCAGCAATTACAGCCTCAAGTCTTGTTGAATATGATGCCACAAGCTTGGCACACCTATCCTTGGCCAGTATCGCCCATTCCTCTTTGCCAGCACCTCTCAAGCTCCATCAGGTTGGATGGGAAGCATCAGTGCACAGCCATTTTAAGATCTCTCCAGAGATGTTCAATCGGATTCAAGTCTGGGCTCTGGCTGGGCCACTCAAGGACATTCACAGAGTTGTGCTGAAGCCACTCCTTTGATATCTTGGCTGTGTGCTTAGGGTCGTTGTCCTGCTGAAAGATGAGCCGTCGCCCCAGTCTGAGGTCAAAAGCGCTGTGGAGCAGGTTTTCATCCAGGATGTCTCTGTACATTGCTGCAGTCATCTTTCCCTTTATCCTGACTAGTCTCCCAGGTCCTGCCGCTAAAAAACATCCCCACAGCATGATGCTGCCACCACCATGCTTCACTGTAGGGATGGTGCCAGGTTTCCCCCAAATGTGACGCCTGGCATTCACACCAAAGAGTTCAATCTTTGTCTCATCAGACCAGAGAATTTTCTTTCTCATGGTCTGAGAGTCCTTCAGGTGCCTTTTGGCAAACTCCAGGCGGGCTGCCATGTGCCTTTTACTAAGGAGTGGCTTCCGTCTGGCCACTCTACCATGCAGGCCTGATTGGTGGATTGCTGCAGAGATGGTTGTCCTTCTAGAAGGTTCTCCTCTCTCCACAGAGGACCTCTGGAGCTCTGACAGAGTGACCATCGGGTTCTTGGTAACCACCCTGACTAAGGCCCTTCTACCCGATCGTTCAGTTTAGATGGCTGGCCAGCTCTAGGAAGAGTCCTGGTGGTTTTGAACTTCTTCCACTTACGGATGATGGAGGCCACTGTGCATAACCTTCCCCAGATTTGTGCCTCGAGACAATCCTGTCTCGGAGGTCTACAGACAATTCCTTTGACTTCATGCTTGGTTTGTGCTCTGATATGAACTGTCAACTGTGGGACCTTATATAGACAGGTGTGTGCCTTTCCAAATCATGTCCAATCAACTGAATTTACCACAGGTGGACTCCAATTAAGCTGCAGAAACATCTCAAGGATGATCAGGGGAAACAGGATGCACCTGAGCTCAGTTTTGAGCTTCATGGCAAAGGCTGTGAATACTTATGTACATGTGCTTTCTCAATTTTTTTATTTTAAATAAATCTGCAAAAATCTCAAGTAAACTTTTTTCACGTTGTCATTATGGGGTGTTGTGTGTAGAATTCTGAGGAAAAAAATGAATTTAATCCATTTAGGAATAAGGCTGTAGCATAACAAAATGTGGAAAAAGTGATGTGCTGTGAATACTTTCCGGATGCACTGTATGTCTTCACTTGAGAATCAGTCAGTGAATACACCAGTGCTTGCTTTCTTGCTGCTAAAGTGGGAACACTGAAGACAATTCCAAGTGGTTGAATTATTAAATGACAGACAAGTAGGGGAAGAGCTCTGAAAGCAAGATTCATTAAGCAGCATGGTAAAAGAATTAAAAAGGTGTAGCCTTCAAGGCTTTACCTGTTAAAATGACAGAAACACAATCTGTGTGGTATTTTACAGCCAGCCTGACTGAACGGTGTTTTTTTTTTTGTTTTTTGGCCGTTACTAGTAATACTATTGAATAAAATAACAGCATCAGCATTTATTTCTATAGCACATTTTTATCACATAGTGAAGCTCAAAGTGCTGTGCAAGATGTCAAAGAAGTAATTACATGTTTAAGAAAAACAAAGTAAAATTAAGAAAAAGAATGCATAAATATTATACAAAAATGTATTATTAATTTCATCACCATCAGCACTATCTCTGTCCTGTCAGTTTTAGGCACATTCACATTTAATGTGAAAAGCACTTACTGTCATCATCATGTCTCTCTGTCCATCTGGCTGTCTCTTCAAATGAAACAACTCGAACTTTGTTTGAAATTTGGCAAATATTCTTCAAGATGATTTGTGATTAAAGTTCAGTTTATGTTGAAATGTCTTGAATAGAGTGTGCTGTACATGTTGGAAAGCATTGCCATATTTTCAAACTAGTCTATCTTATAACAGATAAACATTCTGTGTGACTTTAGTTACAGATTAGTTTACTGTTTCGAGTTTACTTTGAGTGAAATCACTTCATCTTGTACTCCATCACATCAGGGTGATATATACCCTAACATTCTGTTAACCTTCTTAATGGCTTCTGAACACTGGAGTTGATAGTGTTGAGTCCACTACGACTCCTAAATCCTTCTCATAACCAGACATCCCACCGTGTATTCAAACATAACATGTTTACTTCCTACATGTAATACTTTACATTACTGACAATAAATTTCATCTGCCACAAATTTGCCCAAGCCTGTGTGCTATCCAAGTCTTTCTGCAATGATATAACAGATTCCAAATGATCTGCTAATCCACCTATCTTGGTATCATCTTCAAACTTAACAGCTTGTTACTTATATTCCTATCTAAATTATTTATATATATTAAAAACAGCAGCGGCCCTAGCACTGACCCCTATGGAACACCACTCTTAATGTCAGTCAATTCTGATGAGGTTCCTCACACCATCACCCTCTGCTTCCTGTGTCTGAGCCAATTCTGCACCCATCTACAAACATTACCCTGAACTCCCACTTCTTTGAGTTTGATGCCCAACCTCTCATGTGGCACCTTATCAAATGCTTTCTGAAAGTCACAATAAATTGCTAATAACTAACCTGTCCCAATGTCTCATCCAGGTACTTTTTAAAGGTTATCACCGTTTCTGCTTCATCTACATGTCTTGGTTGTTTTTCTAGATTCCCACAACACTTTGTGCTTCCCAGTTTCTTTCCTAAATGCACTTCCCCTTAATTTCCACTGGTGTCCTCAGGTACAGTATATGATATTTCCACAATGACCTGCAACCCACCATCGTTCATTGCAACCAACAAATTTTACCTTGAGACTTCAGCATAGAGTTTAACTGCATTGGGTGCTTCTTTAAAGCATTTTATGTTCAGGATAAATAAACCCTCCACAACGAAACAGCTAACAGTATTCCTAAACTCAATTTAATTTTTACGCCACTAGGAGTCTTCGCCCCCAGCTCGCTTCACTCGGATACGCCTCTTCATTGGGAAGAAACACTACTTTTTTTCCCCTGATGGCAACACGAATTATACAATCTACAAGTCTCCGACTTAAAGTTTAAATCCAAACAATATATTCGATCTCTTTTTGCTGTTCTGTTATTTCACCAAGCAATAATTTCCGTTTGTTTGCACTAATGTGATCTTTACTATTCTTTTTCTGAGATTTTCGAATTTTTGTACTTCCATTATCTCTAACCTCCTCTGCATGTGTACCACACCAACGTTTTTGATTTCTTTACGACGTTCTACGTTGTCATCTACTCTTTGTTTTATTTTCGGCCCATATTGGCGTGGTTAGATTTCGTGGCATAAAGACTCATCTTGCGGGACGTGAAAGTGTCTCTCTGAGAAAATCACGTCTCATCTCCTTCCAACCTTCCAAGATTTTTTTTTTTTTTTTTTTTTAATAGAGAGATTTGAATTGAAATTTATTACCCATGAAAGCTGTCTCAAAAGTGAAAGCCTTTTTGTGACTGTTTTTTTTAATAACATAATTGTATTATTGTAGTATTTCCCTCTACTTACTCTTTACCTGTTTTCTCAAGGGTAAATGTTCTCGTCGGGTTCGTTATCGGGTTGGTCTACTGTTGCACTTTAAAATGAACACACACACACAGACCCTAACCACAACAGTGCCCCATGAATGACACACACACGCTGATTAACCCTTAGCACTTTAAACCACACATCAGCCTGTCACTCAGCACTTCAAGAGACTTACTTATTATCATCATAAACAACATACAATGTTTTAGTGATATCTCAGACCTAAATATTACTTTTGGTCTACAAGAATACATTTAAACATACAAAAACTCAGCACTCTTGACTATAAGCCATTTATCAGCCAAGAATACCTTCTTTTTATCATACTGTCCCTTCTTTTGAGTGGCGCCCTCACTCTCAGCCTTATAAACCTCGCAGCACAGACAAAATGGCAAAAATCTGGCTACACCAGGTGCTCAAAGAAATCTAACTTATTAATTCAATCACTCTAGACATTAAGACAAAGCATAGAAAGTTAAAAGCAGCATGGTATTTATTACAAGAATAATAATAATACCACTGGAACAAAGAATAATAGAAAATAGGTACTGATAGGAAAGTCTGAATATATATAGTCTTTAGGAAAAGCTTACGAAAAAGTTGAAACGACAAGGATGAATGTCCCAGGGAGGCGTTTGATTTAGCAATGGATGTTCATGATGCCTTTCTGACGACCAATGTCGTCTTCGTCTGTTCCTCTTCTTCTCCTCCTTCTCTTTGCTTCTTCTCCTTCCTCCTCCTCTTCTCTCTTTTCTCTTTCAAACCAAGGCATATTTATTGTGAAATGTCATGCCTTGGTTTCACAACACATGCACCTGATTGGCTGGCTCTCAATGTGATTGATGAATTTTGCTCAAACTCTTTCCCAGATAATAAAGTTCTTTGATATTGCCTCAGTTTCCCTTTTCCCAGGCTGTAAACGACATTCTTGTCCCAAATGTCCATCCATAAAGTAATCAATAGCCTGGGGTGTCAGCACAGCATCCTTTCCCAGGTTATAAAGTAATTGAACCACCAGAAATGTCTTCCTTTCAATGTTGGAAACAGCTGTTTTAAAAGTGAGGTGTAAAAAAACCTGCTTTGATCTGTCTTAGTTCATCTGTTGTCTTGTCTCGAACAAAATATAATGGAAACCAAAATGTACAGATTTTATACAGCATAACAACAATATTAAATATTAAATATAAAATGCTACTAAAAATATATACTTTATGTCCTCCACCAATACATTCTGTTATCACTGTTATTTTTTGAATATGACTTATCGTGACAAAAATAGTTCATGAACAGTAATGTCATAATTAACTCTTGGATGAAACAACTAAACAAAACTTAAAAATGTCCTAACTTTCAAAGATGCTAAGTTTATAAATACCTGAATTTTAGGCCATGACTATATTTCTTTACTTGTTTCAATTTACTGATCAAATTATATTACCTATTAGCACAAAATGCACTGTTGCTCATTTTACAATTTTAATGTACCATGAATTCATCCATCCATTTAAACTTCTGTTTCAGAACGTACCTTCCCATACCTTCTCATCCTGCCAAGTTAATTTCCTCAGTGCTTCTTTATATATGATCAGTTCTCCTAGTGCAGATAAGCATGATTAAAATGGAAAAAGGCCGTCCAAGCATGCATTGATTCAGTTCAGTTCAATTTAATTTATTGTCATTATACTGTCCCTTACCAAGGATTCATAAGTACTTGTGCATAAACATCAAAAATGCAGGTGGTATACAGTGCATGAATATAAAGTCATAGTGTTCCAGAGCAGATCATCAAACAAAGCAATAATAAAAAAATCAATTAATATGCCACAGGACCTAACTATGCAAATAGGCATTAGTACAGGGAGCTGTGGAGAACCTTGGAAATACAGCTGTTTTCTAATATTTCAGGCAAGGAGTAATTGAAACAAAATGTAGAACTTGATCATTTTAATCACTAGTTGTTATAATACTGTGATGAGCTGGCATCCTCTCCAGTCTTGCACCCAGTGAATGGCAGAATTGGCTCCAGCTTCCCTGCAACTCTGCTCATGATAAGCACATTTGGAAAATGGATGAACAGTTGATTCTAATACTCTAACTCTAACTTAAATTAATTGTAGGCAACTGATACTATACAGATATTTTTTTTCCTTGTGACTAAAGCTTTCACAATAGGCTTCATCTCCCACAACCTTGTAATAGAAACGTGAGTTCAGAAAATAGATGAAGTTTGATGGTATAAATTGTGTAATGACTGGGTAACGTTTCATGCATGACACATTAATTTCACTCAGTTAATGCTGTAATAGCTTTTTCCTCCAACTAAACAAAAAGAGTGTTTACACAAACAGAAGAAATAGTCACCTAAGGGCAATGGGCATAATAGAAAAACAAACAAAACAAGAAAAGCTAAAGCCTCAAGGTCTACCTGCACCATGGTGGTCCACTTATCAACTGCAAAAAGCAACAACATTTATTTCTATAGCACATTTTCATACAAAAGATGTAGCTCAAAGTGCTTTACAGGATGAAGAAAAAGAAAAAAGACAAAATATAAAAATAAAATTAGGCAATACTAATTAACATAGAATAAAAGTAAGGTCTGATGTTCAGGGAGGACAGAAAAAACAAAATCTGCAGGGGTTCCAAGGTCATGAGACCGCCCAGCCCCCTCTAGACATTCTACCTAACATAAATGATCTCAGTCAGTCCTCATGGTTTTCAGGCTTCACATGGAGGAATAAGACGATGATGGTCATGTGGACCTCTGGCCTTCAATCCATCAATGTACGATGCTTTGATCTAGTGGTGAAAACCGGAAAAAGAACAACAGAGACAGCAGGGGTTAGTATGGATTTCAGAGCCACCAAGAATGATAATTAAATGCATATACAGAATATTAGGGTTAAACTAAAATGAAGCTATGAGAAAGCCATGTTAAAATAAATAAACCTCTTACTTACCTTCAGTATGGCACACTCCTTATGCTGGCCTTCCTTCCTCCCAGCAGCAGAGCCATGTTCTATCACTACATCTCAATTCTGAGCTTAACACTAGAATTACCAGAGCCGTGTCAACAACAATCTAGTGTATGTAAAAACATTGTTAACACAGAAACATTTTTCATGTTTTAGTAATAATTGACAAAATGTAGACATAAAATGTATGATGTGTGAAGTCTGAAATACAAATATGAAATAAACACTTTCACAAAAGGTACAAGTATAACAACACAAGTGCACTTTTCTTCAAGAATTTAACCGAAGACTGGTTGTCTTTCCCACTATTCTCCATATATTGCCCTCTAGGGATGTGGAAATGGTAACAAAAATAAAATAATGTATTATTTTTGGGGCTTGTCTGACCTATGTCTGTTGTGGTCGCACCCTCCACATCATTATATGTGTTCTGCTAGCCTTGTTACTTTTAAGAACTATTGATTGCACTTTTCCCTTTTGGTTTTACTCTTCACGTCTGTAAAAGATTTTGTTGTAAGTGGTATGAGGTTTTAGTTTTGGTTTCTAATAAAACTTATAATATCACTAGACAAAGAGGCCATTTCGACAACGTAAGATGAAACGGGCACGAGTGGAATAGTAATAAGTATAAGCAGCACAAACCTGATATAAGTGTATTGAATGAATGCGTAATTAGGCCTCGAGCTGTAGTCGAAATCGCCTTTCAGGCCTCTAGAGCTTTAATCGAAGTCGCCTTTCTCTTTGAATTTTCGCGGCCGTAAGTCCACCGCCTGCCACGATGTTGGTCTCATAAGGTTTTTCGGGCAGCTGCGCAGAAGGCAACTGCGCATTCGGCTTCAGACGTGCGCAGAAGGCGACTGCGCATCATGGGACGGAAGGACAATCCCGACCGCTTTTATATAGTGAGATTATCATTCTGTGTTTATCCATAGGCATCTTTAGGCTACTTTTCAAGAAAGAGTATTCAAATATTATTTCATATGATAATTAGAAATAATAACACTAATGTAACATTCTCAAACCCATTGGGGGGACAACACCCTATCCTAGCAGCATCAAATGCAAATTGTACTGAATCTGAGTTTTTAAACCTTTCAACTCTTTTATCTTCATTTCAAGCTTGTGCAATGTGTTTTTGCAGTTGATTAAATAAATATTTAATCATTATGAAAATGACTGAATGTTCAGGCAGTGGTTATTAGGACTTTTGGTTACACAGTGGCCAAACCTAAGCATCCATGCTAATTTGTGGTTCGATTCCACTGCTCAGTCTCATGATGCTCTTGCTGAGAGACCCCACTCCTGTCTCCCCACATTCACATTCTACTCTTCCATGTGCACTGCCCACACCAATTCAGAGTCTCTCAATGTGCACATAAGGGTCTCTCACTTCCATGCATCTTTGAGTCGATCCATGCCAAGATGAAAACTGCTTGGGAACAATGTGTCAAGTTAGATGGATTTTTGTGACTGAGACCGTCTCAAATGAGTATTTTTTTTCCTCCACCCCTAAAATCCACAAGAGGTCTGATCTTCAAGTATTACAAGATTTTTAATTTTGGTGAATTTGTTTGATGAACCATCATTTTTTCAGAAATTGCCAGACTAAGGCAGAAGAATATACAAAGGTGAATTTTAACAATCTACTAGTAATAAAATGCATCGCAGTTGTCATTCCAACAGATGGCACATTGAAAACATGAACACTGATTTTTATGAATCCCATTCCAAATGGCATGTAACACAAACATATGCATTGCATTTGTCAGTCTAACAGATTATTATTATTATTTCATGCATTATAAAAAATACATACTAAAAGATGGTGCACAGCACCATGAGGTCTATGTTGATTACTTAGATTTCAACCCATCAAGTCTACTATATAATAAAATGCTAAAGCCTGTGTGTCCAGTTTATCAGAGCAATCTGATTGGTCAGTTTAGTTTTGACAATGTGATGAAAGAGGAAAGAACAGTGTTGAGACACACATGGAGTAAAGTTTTATGAGCCACTTAGAGAGCGTCGCCTTTGAGTGTAAAACCTGACAGGAGTGGAGTAAGGTGTCTCACAAATAATGAAAGAGTATGACATGTAGGCTTTACAGGAACATGTTCAAGTGAGGGAGCACTAGTAAAAAAACATTCACACACATGTGGATATGGAGGAAAGGTACTGAAGGTACACACAGAGCAAGAGATAGCAAAAATTATTTAATTATACTATTACCTATCTGCTACAGGTACCGTGGCCAGTTATTAATAATACTAAAAATACATCTCACATTTCATTTTGGTATCCCTATATATATAAAGCAATCAAAAATCCTCCTGGCCCGTGTTTATGCTCTGTCCCAGGCGTAATGTCATCCAGTGTCCATGAGAGGGTGAAAATGTTCGATGATCAAAGACAGGTGACCAGCATAAAATAGTAAACCATGTGCAGATGTGTCACATCATCAGGCGTCCACAACAGGGTGAGAATGTCTGATGAAGAAAGGTGACAAGGAGCACAAAGAAAGAGAGACCTATGGCATATCTGGTGAACAGGGGTTCAAAAATGCACAACACGAACGAAACCTGTGTGTTGATACTATGATACTGCTTGTGATTCACATATTAGATTAGATTAGATTAGATTAGATATATTTTATTAATCCCAAGGGGACGTTCACTCTGCATACAGCAGCTGAAACATAAAAACAAGGATACAGACTGACAGGACAAATAATACAGCCAATCAATTAATCAATATATAATAAATAAATAAATTTATATTGTTCAGATAAGACAATACCAAAATTCCCAACACATTTCAAAATAGTATTTCAAAATAAACTTAACAAGTGCCCCGGGAGGAAGCATTGAAATTCCTGATATTAGAAAACACCCCCAGACAGTGCAGGATTTACGTATAAGCTACACAAGTTATAGCTTAGGGCCCCCGCCTTCTTGGGGGCCCCCAAAACAAATTGTCCGAGTGAGCAATTGTCATATATACTTAAATATACTACAGCATTATTTGTCCCAATCAGGCCCGGCCTTAGGCATAGGCGAAGTAGGCCACCGCCTAGGGCCCCGGATCGACTCCTTGGTCTAATTTTCACGCATTTCACAGAGCTTCCAGGGGGGCTCCGCCCCCCTCAGGGGGCCCCTGGACCCCCCTTTCGCCTAGAGCCCCATAATACCTAAGACCGGGCCTGCCCCCAGAGGTGCATCTTAGCACACCGCGGTGGAATAAGCCTGTGACTTAAAGTGCTCCAAGACAGTGCCTCCTAGAGGGGAAGGTTGGGTATTTTTCATGATTGCATGCCATTTTACCATCATCCTCTTTTCCACAACAGCTTCCAGTGTGTCCAGGGTTTGGCCTATGATGGAGCAGGCTTTCTTGATAAGTCTGTTCAGGCATTGTGCTTCTCTTGAGCTCAAGTTGCTTCCCCAGGAGACCACAGTGTAGAACACCACACTGGCTACTATGGACTGATAGGGCATTTCCAGCATTTCCAGACCCGAGTCTCCTTAGCAAGTACAGTCTGTTTTGGCCCTTCTTATGCAGTGCCACTGTGTTGTCAGACCAATCCAGTTTGTTGTTTATATGAGACCCCTGGTACTTGTAGCTCTGCACCACCATCACATCCTCCCCCTGGATGGTGATGGGTCTCAGGGGCTCCTTGGCACTCCTAAAGTCCACCACCAGCTCTTTTGTCTTGCTGATGTTGAGTTGCAATTTGTTGTCTCTGCACCCCAATCACTTGGTGCAATTATCTTTATGTGTGTGTTGTCAATCACACCAACAACCCCAGGAAAACCAGTGATTTGCATGAAATCAACTTGTTTTAACATTATCTCACTTGAAGTGTTGAGGAAATGTACTGTATAAATGTAAAACTGTGTATTATCTCACTCCTTGTTAGGCCATTCAATGTTTGGTGCAAATGTCAAGAAATGGTTAGTTGTGACATACCCAAAACATCGCTATTGCAAAGCAGCATTGTTCCCATGGCCAAAAAACATAACATTATCTGTAGTTTAATTTGGGCTCACAGTGCATGGATTCTTCACGTAGAAGGAGCAATCATGTGACGTACTAGATTTGTTGCACATTTTAGTCCATCTCTGTCAAATCAATATCTTTTTTTATGAACTCTTTGTTGTCTAAAATTTCCCAAACATTTCGATTTTCATGGAAGCTGCTTGAAAGCCATCTTACCGAACTCCTACCAAGTTAGAACAGCTCACAAGCTCTCCTGAATTCTGGTGAACTTTGGAGTAGTTTTGTAAATTAGGAAAATTGATAAAATGCTGTTAGTACTAAGAGTAGGACCAAATTTGTGTCAATCTGAGATTTCAATCCATTCATTATCCAACCCGCTATATATCCTAACTACAGGGTCAAAGGGGTCTGCTGGAGCCAATCCCAGCCAACACAGGGTGCAAGGCAGGAAACAAACCCCGGGCAGGGTGCAAGCCCAGCGCAAGGCGCGCACACACACACACACACACCCATACACCAAGCACACACTACGGACAATTTAGAATCACCAATCCACCTAACCTGCATGTCTTTGGACTGTGGGAGGAAACCAGAGTACCCGAAAGAAACCCACACAGACATGGGGAGAACATGCAAGCTCCACACAGGGAGGACCTGCAATCTGAGATTTTTTTTTAATTTGGATTTTATTGATTTTAATAACAAATAACATTCCATACTAATAAGTCAAGTTTTATAAGACTTGATTCAAAATAAATCAACCCCCACCCATGAGAAAGAGAGCTAGGCCAACAGAGTAAAACTTTAAGCTAGTAAAAATAAGTAAATAGATAAATTAATAAATAATTATAAACTAAATAGTGCAAAAAAAGAAACAAAAAGGAAAAAATGAGGCAAGAGAACCTGCTTCCTCAATTTAAAAGCTTATTCTAAGATGTTATTGATTAGATCTTGCCAGGTTTTGAAAAAGTTTTGTACAGATCCTCTAAGTGCAAATTTTATTTTTTCCATTTTCAAATAGTATATAACATCAGTTACCCACTGACTTAAAATAAGAGAGTTAGGATTCTTCCAGTTGAACAAGATAAGTCTATAGTGTAGTAAAGGCAATTGCAATTTGTTTGTCCTTCTCCACTTTAAGCCCACCAAACACTGCTGTTAGCGGATTAGGAGAGATTGTGACACCAAGGCTCTCTGATAGGCATTTAAAAATTTCGGTCCATAATGATGTTAATTTGGAGCATTCCCAAAACATGTGGCCTAGTGAAGCTGGAACTCGATTGCAACGTTTACAGGTTGGATCTTGCCCTGGAAACATTTTGGACAATTTTAAACAAGAGAGATGCATCCATCCATCCATTTTCCAACCCGCTGAATCCGAACACAGGGTCACGGGGGTCTGCTGGAGCCAATCCCAGCCAACACAGGGCACAAGGCAGGAAACAATCCTGGGCAGGGTGCCAACCCACCGCAGAAGAGAGATGCACTCGATATATAATTTTGACTTGAATAATTGTATGCTTTGTGCATGTGGAGCTCAAGTGAATTCTGTGCATTGCTACCTTGCACTCCTTTTATGAGATGTTGAGTGAGAGATCTTTTCCCACTCTACTCTTGGATCTTTAAAAAGGAGGGACTGTAAAATGGTTTTATATATTACGGAGATGCTGTCTGAGTCCTCAAGACTGATCAATATCAATCTGAGATTTTTGAGTCAGTTAGGACCGTTTTCCTACTCTGAGACACTTAATACACATGGGCACAGAGCTCTTTCGTTAAGTTTTAAGACAATTACTGTAAAAATAATTTATTCCCCATCAGCACTGAAAATCTAATAGAGGTGAGTAATAAAATAACTTTTTTTCTCCTCTCTGTGTATATGTGCATCTGTCCAAATGAAATGTCCTATTTTTTCAGTTCAGATACTTGAGAAAAATGAGACCTGAAGTAGGCAAAACCCATTTGTGAGATGGCTGGCATTAAGAACTGACACTCTCTTTGATGTCAAGTACATAACAGCCAGTGAAATTGCTGTAAATGTACTTGGGAATATCCCTTAGGAACCACAGCTTCACAATCAGCTCAAGTATCATATTAGATTGTGTTATACTGTGGAGTTTTACTAGCCATTCACTTTGACAAGGCTGAGGTGGAGAGTGAGAAACACAGAGCGAGATAGAGAATCAAACCATATAATTCTTTAGGAGAACCAAAACAAATCATTTGCTCGTAGTCAGCACTATAGCACCAGCCTAGCTCTCCTAGTCTCAGTGTGGATTTACACCAGGCAAGTCAGCATTCTTCAGAGTTCTTTTCTAAATTAATAATGAATCTTGTTGCTGTCTGAATGAAGAACAGGTCAGTTTCCCTTAACTGGTTAAGGTTCCGGTTACAGATCAATTACATGCAGTTTTTTTTTCAAAAGGTGACTTGATTTAGTATAATATACCATATGTACCTGAGAAGTGACAAAAAGATGGAAAGAAAGTATTTTTCCAGTGGCTTTTAGAGATATTTAATCTGTGAAAGATACAGAGTGCCTGCCTCACTGTTCATGTGCCTTGAATAAAGCATACAAAACTGATGGGCCAATTCAACTCAAATAGTTCTAAATAAGGATAGCGCTAGAAATAGGATTGAGCAGGTGGCAAAAAAAGGATGGAGAGACAGACACAGAGTGCAGTCATGGCCAAATGTTTTGAGAATGACACAAGTATTGGTTTTCACAAAGTTTGCTGCTTCAGTGTTTTTAGATCTTTTTGTCAGATTTTTCTATGGTATACTGTAGTATACTTACAAGCATTTCATAAGTTTCAAAGGCTTTTATTGACAATTACATTAAGTTTATGTAAAGAGTCTGCAATTCATCCTGGCATGCTGTCCATCAACTTTTGGGCCAAATCCTGACTGATGGTAGCCCATTCTTACTCAATGCTTGGAGTTTATCAGAATTTGTGGGTTTCTGTTTGTCCACTCGCTTCTTGAGGATTGACCACAAGTCCTCAATGGGATTAAGGTCTAGGGAGTTTCCTGGCCATGTACCCCAAATTTCAATGTTTTGTTTCCCTAGCCACTTAGTTATCACTTTTGCCTTATGGCACAGTGCTACATCATTCTGGAAAAGGCATTGTTGGTCACCAAACTGTTCTTAGATGGTTGGGAGAAGTTGCTTTCTGAGGATGTTTTGGTACCATTCTTTATTCATGGCTGTGTTCTTAGGCAAACTTGTGTGTGAGCCCACTTCCTTGGCTGATAAGCAACCCCACACATGAATGGTCTCAGGATGCTTTACTGTTGGCATGACACAGGACTGATGGTAGCACTCACCTTTTCTTTTCTGGACAATCTTTTTTTCCAGATGCCCCAATCAATCAGAAAGAGGATTCATCACAGAAAATGAGTTTACCCCAGCAGTCCAATCCCTGTACCTTTTGCAGAATATCAGTCTTTCCCTGGTGTTTTTCTTGGAGAGAAGTGGCTTCTTTGCTGCCCTTCTTGACATCAGCCCATCCTCCAAAAGTCTTGGTCTCACAGTGCGTGCAGATGCACTCTCACCTGCCTGCTGCCATTCCTGAGCAAGCTCTGCACTGGTGGTACCCCGATCCCAAGCCATGAATAAAGAATGGTACCAAAACATCCTCCAAGAGCAACCTCTTAATGTAATTGTCAATAACCAGTATACCATGGAAACATCTGACAAAAAGCTCTAAAAACACTGAAGCAGCAAAGTTTGTGAAAACTAATACTTGTGTCATTCTCAAAACTTTTGGCTACAACTGCAATCATGAAAAATGTGAATGTGGGTATAAATTCTGGCAGCTTTTTACTGGGGCTAAAATAGAAACTTTATGTGGAGTGTCATTTCCAGTGAATGATATAATCATGATGGCTTATTGGAAATGTGGAAGAAATTAGTAGAATCCTTTATTTGGGGAATATGTGTGGCACAGTAACACTGATTTACACACACATAGGAGATATTTTTTGATATATGCAATACATAGACAGGAATATCATTAGCAAATCAGTGGTCCTGATCCTTCTAGAGCTTGCCTCTGCCTTTGACATGGTCAACCGTGAGATAATTCATGCCACCCTCTCTGACTTTGGTATCACTGGGTCTGTCCACAGATGGTTTGAGTCCTATGTCTTGGGCAGATCCCACCGTGTGTCCTGGTGACAACACAGTGGCACTGCATAAGAGTGCTTCAGACATGCATAGGGGTGCTCCAAGGGTCAGTGCTGGTTCCTGTACTTTTTGCTCTCTACACCTTCACACATTCAATCCCATGGTTCTTCATATCAGTGTTATGCTGCCAATACACAGCTGTACCTGTCATTCTTTCCTGAGGTATCAGCTAGTCTCCTCATGTGATACTTATATTTCAACCTGGATGAAGGACCACCATCAACAGCTCAACATGGCAAAGACAGAGCTTCTTCTTATACCAGTCAGCCAGTCAGTTCAAATCCCCATCTCTGTATAGTTTGGCTCATTGTCACTAACACCTGGTAAGTCAATACGTATCCTTGGGATGGTGACTGATGAACAGCTATCTTTCTCTGCCCACATTTCAACTGTCTCTTTTTTACTCTGTACAAAATTCACAAAATCAAACCTTATCAGATTGAGTATGCTGCTCAGCTTCTAGTCCAGACTTTAGTCTCATCAAGTCTGGATTACTGCAACTCACTATTAGCAGGAGGACCAGCATGCGCCATCAAGCCACTGCAGATGGTCCAAAATGCAGCAGCCTATCTTGTATTCAACCAGCCAAGACTGGCTCATGTCACTCCTCTTTACAAGTCGCTACAGTAGCTCCTTGTAGCAGCACACATTGATACTTTCTAACAGAGTAGTCGATGGGTCAGAAGCTGTGTATATGGAGATACTGGTGAGGTGCTCTGCTCCTTCTAGCCCTCTCCGGTCTGCCAGTGAACAGTGCCAGGTGACACCACCTCTGCGTGGTATCAAATTTCAACCTGTAGCATAGTTGGCAGAATGAGTGGCCCACTTCCATCTGAACTGTTGACTCCCTCAATGTGTCTGAAAAAGCCATACTGTTCTGTGAATATCTGTCAAATTGTTAATGAATGTTTTTTGCTCTATGGATATCTGACATGCACGGTGGCACAGTGGGTAGTGCTGCTGCCTCACAGTTGGGATACCTGGAGACCCGGGTTCGCTTCCCGGGTCCTCCCTGCGTGGAGTTTGCATGTTCTCCCCGTGTCTGCGTGGGTTTCCTCCAGGCGCTCCGGTTTCCTCCCACAGTCCAAAGACATGCAGGTTAGGTGGATTGGCGATTCTAAATTGGCCCTAGTGTGTGCTTGGTGTGTGGGTGTGTTTGTGTGTGTCCTGCGGTGGGTTGGCACCCTGCCCGGGATTGTTTCCTGCCTTGTGCCCTGTGTTGGCTGGGATTGGCTCCAGCAGACCCCTGTGACCCTGTGTTCGGATTCAGCGGGTTGGAAAATGGATGGATGGATGGATGGATATCTGACATAATGTAATTTGGTATTTATTTTATGCTAGCTTTATAGCTTTTCAATTGTGCACTTGTTCAAAACAGTTTCTACTGGATTATGTTGACCTCCTTTGTAAGCCACTAAGAATAAAAGTGTGTGCTAAGCAAATAAATATAAATGTAAATGTAGGAATAAAAACCAGAAAACTTAGAAAACACTGAGGTAACATGTTCTCTAATGGCTAAGCCCTTCAACCAGTGTACAACTCAACAAAGTAACACAATATGCAGGGTGAGACCACACTTCTCCTTATCACTTAGGCTAGATTCTTGTCATCCTATTCTGAACACATATAAATAATACCAAAGATGTCCTTTTATTACATTTTAAGTAATTCTTGAAAAGTAAATATAAGCAGGGTGTTACAGGGTGCTGCTGTTGGTTCGAACCATAATACTTTGTCATTTATAATGATAAATAGTTAATTTCAGTATTCTAGCATTTGAATATTATGCAATTAAATCGTAAAATTGTCCACGTAACTGCAGTTAACAGCTGTGTACATGCTGCTCATTAGAGGAAGCACGCAACTCTATGGCAAATGCATGCTAATTTAAAAAATATGCCAAGTGATTTTTACTCTAGATAGATAGATAGATAGATAGATAGATAGATAGATAGATAGATAGATAGATAGATAGATAGATAGATAGATAGATAGATAGATAGATAGAAAAAAACCCTTGGAGTAGTTTATTGTTATACAGTATTGAATCACTTTGGATATAATTTACATTTTTTTACACTGATTAACAGATAAAGATTCCTTATTCTAAAAGTGAAACACATCTCTGCAAATTGGCCTAAATTAATTGCAAATATAAAATACAACATAATAAATTGAGTAAGTATTCATCCCCTTGAAGTCCATATTTAATCGATGCACCTTTGGCAGCAGTGACAGCCTTGAGTCTGTGTGGACAGGTCTCTTTGCTCATCTGGACTCTGCCATTTCCACCCATTCTTTTTTGCAAAACTACTCAAGCTCTGTCATATTTAACAGGGATCAGATTTTTTAAAGTCCAGCCCCAAATTCTAAATTGGATTGAGAAATGGATTCTGAATGGCCACTCCAGGACATTAAGATTTTTATTTTTAGGCAATTCCTGTGTAGTTTTACCTTTATGCTTGGGGTAGTTGTCTTACTAGAAGTGAGATCTTCTCACAAAGCGTAGGTTTCTTGCAGACAGCATCAGGATTTCCTTGTATTTACCCTCCAAGCCTTCCAGGGCTTAGCACCCTGTCAGAACTACATTTCATGGTGAGGATGGTGTGTTTTGGATAATGGACAGTAATTGGTTTACATAGTGTTTATGTCAATTTTGGTCTCTTCAGGCCACAGAACCTTCTTCCATCTGACTATCCAGTCTCTCATATACCTTTTTGTGTGTTTTTTCTAATAGTGACTTCCTCCTGGCCACTCTGCCATACAGCAGTAACTGGTGAAGCACCAGTCTTTGCAATCTGAGCCACTGTAGTTTGTAACTCCTTCAAATGTTTATCACAGGTCACTCAGCAGCCTCCCTCACCAGTCTTCTTCTTGCCCAGTAATTCAAATTTTGTGGACAGCCTGCTCCGTGCAGATTTACAACTGTGCCACACTGTTTCCTTTTATTAACGATTGATTTAACTGGACTCCAAGAAATATTCAGTGACTTGTATGTTTTCTATCCACTCCCTGACTTGTGCTTTTCAGATAATGTTTCTAAATTCTAATGAAGTCACGTTGTGTCTGGATGCTGGGAACTCGAAAAGGAAACACCTCCGCTCTCCATTTAAATTACACAACATCTGGACCTTAAAACTCCAAGGGACCATCACCATCAACCCAGTCTCTCTGATCTAATCATACTAAGTCTGCATGCCTCCGATCTAATTTTACAAAATCTTGACTCTAGAAACTCCCAGAAACCCAGCTTGCTGACGTAATGTTAGTAAATCTGGATGTTAAAATTTCCACTGTATTAAAAAATCTGGCACTTGTGTATTTCCATTTCAGGCACTGTTTGGACAAATTATAACGCAGAGTAAATATGTTTATTTTCAGCCTTGATTGTCTGCAAAGAGTTTCTCAGTCTTCTCCTGGTTCACAAGTCAAAAAGGATGGAAACTGCTGTTCTAAGGGACGATTGCATTGCCAAATGTGAAATACTAGGTAATTCATGTAATACTACATGAAACTAGGTACAGTCATCCAGTCACCAGTTTCTGACCAGTATCCTTGAATTGGTCTTTCAAATATTCTGGGGGCTCACACTATATCACTGTCTGGACATCACCTATTGACAATGTTAGTCAGTACAGGTGCTCGGTTTTGCAGATCCCTGTGTATCAGATTGTCTGTTGACTAAAACATTACCAGGGAGCATTCTAAATTGTCCATGTGTGATAACATTCAGAGCAAGTTCAGGGCCGAGCTTTAACAGGTGATGGAAAGTGATCATTGCTGTAGGACTCAAGGCTGATGCTCTCCATTCATGTTAGGTCACTCTTGAATTCAGAGTCAAACCTGAATGACATCTTTCTACTCGTGGTTTGAAATATTGTCTATATATGTTAAATGGTGTTAAGAAACAAAGAAATCCAGTACTTCAGCAATAGAAAATAAAAATGATTGAATTTGAAAATAAGAAATTCATTCTGGAACATGAACTCTAATTCACTGTGGAAACAGATTTCAATTATCCACTTAGATCCTGGGTTTGAGCAGGTGTTGATTTTATCACTATTTGCTTCTGTGCTTTACACATTTTTCTGTACTTTCCCATTACTGAAAATTTGTGTCCTTTGAAGATAACATAATTTTTCTTAATTTAAAGTAATTTTGTTTTAGTAAGAGTACAGTTTTGTTTGGTAATTTTAATTTTTCAATGGAAATTGCCCTTTTGAAATCCCATTGCTACAACACAAACAAGATTTGCTGGAGGTTGTGTCCCCGGAAGTGGCGTCAGTTGGCATCAAGATTTCACTGTCAGGTTTGTGGATATTGTACCTCATTTTTGCAAAATTTCTTACTACTTTTTTTGGCAGATGATATAAGGTTTTGTTCCTTGACTTTGATTTTTTAAATTCCTACTTTGGCAAGAAGAAAGGCTCAGTTTGCTTGATTTCGACCATGCTTGGTTTCTGACTACATTTCATTTCCTGGTTCCTGGTTCTTTCTTTTCTTCCTACACACCAGTGTGGTGTCAGAACAGCACATCATTCCAGGTTCATAATGGTGTGAGAACTCAGCAGGTCTGTTAGTTGCAGGAAAAAAAATACATGGGAACAGAGAATCTCAGAAGAACTCTGGAGAATCCTTTTAACTCTTTTCCAGATTTGTAAAATTTTCAACAGCTTTAGCAGGTTGGACGAACAGATGCTCTCAGTAAAAAAAAAAGACAAAAGAAGGCAAAACAGCCCTGAACATTCAATATCAAATTAAAGTGGTTTTCATATGTTTTGACTCTGACATGGACATACTCCAGGGCTTTAGACATTGAGCTGCTCGTTTCTAATTTAGAAAAATGTAGCAGTTAGCAAAGCCTGGTTAAACTCACAGCTAAGTGTGGTTTGCTCTAAACAAAATGTCCCTGAGCACACAATAATAGATAATACTGTATAAGATACTCCATACTTTATAATAACATTGTATTAAGTAAGCATATTTAACAGCAAAGACAACCTGTATGACAATAACTGGAATAGCTTGTCCTAATACTTTTGCATTTTAAATTGCTTGTCTTTTCAGAAAATGAACAATTTGAATCCTGACAAGTGCTATAAAATGTTTTAAGCATAATGTAAGTTTGCATCAATAGAAGAGAACAATAATGCCATGTCTTCTTATCTTCTAATCAGCCATCCATTTGTGAATAATACACTGTATGGAACAGCAAAATGATATCTGATATGCCTGCTTTGTTGCATTTTTACCCCTGTAAAACATGCTGTTTTGGCCTTGGAGAAGTGCTATTTTTAAAATGAATTCGTGCTTTATGTTTCAATTGGTTTGAGCAGCTTTGATACATTTTACAAACAAATTTAAGTTGTTAGGTGAACTTGTTGTATTAGTCTATTGAAGACTTTTAGGAAATAAATGTAATTACAGATATTTAAAGTTATATGTAGTGTAACAATAGGCGGCGCTATTGTTCCCTTGAACCCTCAGGTACTACGCCAAACACCAGGTAAAAGTATTATACTTATTATTTTTATTATAATAACGTGCACTAAGCACCCTCCACTCCACACTACTCATATAACTAACAATACTCCAATGAATCACTACCAATACACAATCCTCCTCTCCCAGACACTTAGCCACCCTTCCTCCCAGCTCAGCTCAGCATCTGGGCTTTCCCAAAGTCCTTTTATATCCCTTGACCCGGAATTGGTTCCAACCCTGCAGTCCATGATTCGTTATCACTTCCGGGTCAGATTAAAAGTCCTTTTCTTCATCCCGGAAGCACGTCGTTCCTTCTGGCCATGTGATCAGGACGTACTTCCGGGTTATAGGGCACGTAGCATTCCCCAAGCCTCCCTACAGTGGCTCCTGGTGGTCCCCATGGTATCCAGCAGGGCTGTTTATAAAAACTACATGGTCCATGAGGCCCTGCTGGAATTCAGGGAACCCCCATGCTGCTGGGAGGGCTCCATCTGGCAGCTTGGAGGTGTGGGCCAGAATATATGGCCGGCCATCCCTTACAGTATTGAGAGATAACCTGAAAGACTTCACTTTCACTTTGTTATGAGGGGTTGTTGAGTGTAGAAGGATGGTCAAAAGTGGCAAATGTATCTATAAAAAAGTAAATCTATAACACAATTAAGTGTGCAAGTGAAGGGGCATGAATAATTATTTATATATAGGCCGGGATGCCTCCATGCTGAGAGGACCAGGGGAACAAGAGTGGCCAGTATGTTACCTCTACCAGGATGCTAGATGGCAACCCCCCTGGGTTACAGCGGTGCCTTGGACTCCCGCAGGGCTTCATGGAAGTTGAAGTTTGGTGCAGCCCTGTTGGGATCCACAGGTGCCGCCAGGGGGTGCTGCAGCAGGAGCTACTGAGCCCTTATGGGCAGTCCTTCTGCCACACCCGGGAGTGCTGCCGGAAATGAGTCATCAAGCACCTGGGGCACTTCTGGGTGTATTATAAAAGGAGTCAGAAGCCACTACACGGGGCGGGAGGAGGAGGACGAAGCTTACAGAGGAGGAATGGAAGAAGAATAAGAGATATAAAAGTACTATGTGGAGTTGTGCTTGTGGGAACGGGGAAGGCATTGCCCACAGGCGAAGAAATAGACATTAAAAATTTATTTGTTTTATAAGTGTGCCTCCCATGTCTGTCTGACAGGTCGATGCTCATATAGCACCTTTCAGTCACAATATATATATTATATATATTGTGGGGAACAGCCCGGACACAGACAGGTAGACATGTTGGTTTCACCACACACACGTTTATTATACATAATATTTACAGGTTGTGAGCACAATCCCAGTGCCGCAGCACCAATCACCCCTTGAGTCCTTGGCCACAACACGATGCCTCGTACTGTCTCTGGTCCGCCTCCACTCCTCTCCTCTTGGCTCCGTCTTTCTCCTGCCGACTCTTGCCAATGACTGGAGGGAGGCGGCCCTTCTTATACGTCCCGGATGGACTCCAGATGCATCCTGAGGAGCTTCTGTAGCCACACCCCTGTGTGGTGGAAGCTCTGGCGGTGCATCCGGAAGTCCTCCGGGTGTCCCTAATCCTCTTCCCCCCAGCACTTCCGGGTGTGGCGGAAGTGCTGAGGTCCAGGGCTCCCAAGGCATTGGGGCGCCCCCTGGCGGAGACCACGGGCCCCTACAGGGTAGAGCTTCCAAGCTCTGTACCCGTGGCCCCCACAGCAACCAGGGAGGATGCCTCCTCGTGTTCTGGAGGAGGCACAAGCCCTCCTCCAGTCCTCCTGGGCATCCCGTCCGGGCATGAACCCCAGCCGGGTGCCACAATATATATATACAGTATATATACAGTAATCCCTCCTCCATCGCGGGGGTTGCGTTCCAGAGCCACCCGCGAAATAAGAAAATCCGCGAAGTAGAAACCATATGTTCATATGGTTATTTTTATATTGTCATGCTTGGGTCACAGATTTGCGCAGAAACACAGGAGGTTGTAGAGAGACAGGAACGTTATTCAAACACTGCAAACAAACATTTGTCTCTTTTTCAAAAGTTTAAACTGTGCTCCATGACAAGACAGAGATGACAGTTCTGTCTCACAATTAAAAGAATGCAAACATATCTTCCTCTTCAAAGGAGTGCGCATCAGGAGCACAGACTGTCAGAAAGACAGAGGAAAGCAAACAAATCAATTGGGCTGTTTGGCTTTTAAGTATGCGAAGCACCGCGGCACAAAGCTGTTGAAGGCGGCAGCTCACACCCCCTCCGTCAGGAGCAGACAGAGAGAGAGATAGAGAGAGACAGAGAAAAACAAACAGTCAAAAATCAATACGTGCTCTTCGAGCTTTTAAGTATGCGAAGCACCGTGCAGCATGTCGCTTCAGGAAGCAGCTGCACAGAAGATAGCAACATGAAGATAATCTTTCAGCATTTTTAGACCGTATCGCCTAGGTGTGCGAACAGCCCCCCTGCTCACACCCCCTACGTCAGGATCAGAGAAAGTCAGCGCAAGAGAGAGAGAGAGAAAGGTAAGTTGGGTAGCTTCTCAGCCATCTGCCAATAGCGTCCCTTGTATGAAATCAACTGGGTAAACCAACTGAGGAAGCATGTACCAGAAATTAAAAGACTCATTGTCCTCAGAAATCCGCGAACCAGCAAAAAATCCGTGACATATATTTAAATATGCTTACATATAAAATCCGCGATAGAGTGAAGCTGCGAAAGGCGAAGCGCAATATAGCGAGGGATCACTGTATATATATATATATATATATATATATATATATATATATATATATATATATATATATATATATATATATATATATATATATATATATATTAATGCAAGACAAAGACAATGTCAATGAGTTGGAGCACCCAGTGATAAACCCAATATAACTGAAAGATCGAACATAAAAAAAAAAATCCATTATTAGCGCAAAACAAGTCTTCCTCAGACTTACAGTACATCTTCTCAGGGTGATAGCCCAAGATGGCAGCCCTTCCAGTTAAGAGAAATCTTGGCAGGAAGAGGCAGGTCCATTTGGATGGATCCAGGAAGTGACATCAGAGATGGAGAGCCATCAATCTTCCATTCTGCCGTGGGAGGAAAAGAGAGACCTTTGTCACACAGCGCCAAACCCTGGCTTGGCAGGGAATTACCTTCATCCAAGCCTTTAAACTGTCACACATGCATGTGTGTTTATATAATATAGATATATATAAAGTTACATTTTATTGTAATCTTTGCAAACAGTCTGGACTAAGCTTGAAATGTTAATACTGTATGAAAACATTTATTTTCTATTATTATAATGTTTGTGTTGTGCATGCCCTTGTCTAAGAATTAGTCTAGCATCCTTTTCACTAATCCTAATTATGTGTTTGTAATACAGAGAAGACAAAACACACATGAAATTCACCATTTTGCCTCAGAAATATAATATATAGCATTAGCGTGACCTTTCTTGACTGGTACTCACAGAATGCTATATTCCCAGCATCCACAGCATCCAGTTAACAGTTTTAATCACTTGTGTATGTTCTGTAGTTAACAAGGTGGACTTTCAAGGTCTACATTCCTGATTGTGTAATTATATGTACACTTTTAATTATATATTTGAGGTGTTATGTTCATTTCCATTAAACTTTATTTGTCACATATCTGCTTAGATACAAATTCTGTAGACTGATGTCATAACCTATGTGTTTGGGTTGCATTGTTTTTGTGCCATTTTAAAGAACATTTTAATTAATATTTCTTATTATTGCTTAAATTTTGTGTTATGACAGTGAAATCGTTGCATTTTTGGAGTATTTCCTTTTCAGTGCTACCCTTTATATTATAGTCAGGGTTTATTCTAGCGCATAATGATTTTGAGAACAAAAGCATATATTTCCTTTTATACCAGAAATAAGTTTAGAAAAGGGGCCTGGCCTGGTCCCAAGGTTGGTATGAATATGGGCTGATGGATTGTTTCACTATTAAAATGCTTGGCCTTTGGGTGAAACTATTAGGCTTAAAGGTTAAATAGTAATGCAGTAAACAAAGAACACTAGATCATACAGAATGGAAGGAAGACTGTAGGAACACTCCTAACAGTGAAAACCAGGACTAAATGTGGAATTCAGACTCATACGTGACAGCAGTTTAAAGTTCTCTGACTTTTGTATTCCAGGTGAACTTTAACAAGATCAGGAGTTGCCTATATGTCTCAGAGTGATGATCCTGGAGAGCATAAACTTTCTTCTCTACACTTAAGTCAAAAAACCCATGTACATTTGTCTACTTCACTGGATTGGAGCCTCTCATCCAAAGAAAACATCCCAGTGAAGTGCTTGTGTGTCATTTAAGGAAATTGTGAGGCTTAAGGAATGTGTTCATGATGTGGATCTGAGTGCTGGAGCACAGTCCTACAGTCCTGTCTCATTTTCTCTTCTCTCTGTGCACCTCAGACTATAAATTTAACAGCAGGTCATGTCACTTGCGGAGATTCTCAGAAGATTGTGCACTTATGGGGGTACTGATAAGGGGATGAGACTGAGGAGAGGAGTCAGGTGGAGAACTTTGCTTCTTGACACAAAGAGAATTGTCTGCGGCTCAGCATTAGCAAAAACCAAAGAACAGGTTATTGACTCACTACACCAAAGAGCCTCGGTGTCCTGTCGAGATTCAAGGAGTGAATGTGAATGTCTTGCAGTGTGACAGATACTTCAAAGTCTATATCAAAGATGGGCTCAACTGGTCTAATTGGCTGGTCATAGAGAAACCAAGGGCAGAATAGACTCTTTTTTTAAATTAGAACACTGCATTATTTATTGTGGATATCTTTAACTGTGATGGACAGTTTGATTTTCTACACTTTGGTGTGCTGGGCCGGTAACATCACTTCAACAAAAGCAAGCGGGTCCACAATTTACAAATATTTACTACTACTACTACTACTACCCACACCTCCCACATTCCATTCCCACAATTAATTTTAATTTTGCTAACTTACAGCAGCTGTAATAATGTTTTTAATCGCTTTATTGCAAATTCCATTTAGATAGCTGGTTTGTTTGTCACCAGTGTGTGATCTGATAGTGACGTGGTCACAGACACCACTGCCCAGCCGGACCCTAGGAGCTAGTTACGAATAAATTACTAACAGTTATGCCAGACAGGAGGGGGCCAACCTAAGGGCACTACACAGGGGCCTTCAGCAAGCTAGCTTCAATTGATTGGGTTTGTGAGTTTGTATAAAATGTTCATGTTTGCCTTGAGTGTGCATTTTTCCTTCTCTCTTGCTTCCTGCAGTTGTGCACCATAGGTTGACAGGTCTGGTCTGATTAAATGTTTCTGTCTGTGCCATATGGTGCACCAGTACCCATCCTGAACTGTTTCCTGCATTATGCAGAGGTAATTCTTGCATTGGCTTCAGCTCCCAAGACCACAGATTGGACTCATTGAAGTTAGGAAATGGATGAATACAATTCTCAAAATATGTTTTCAAAAGGCAGTATGGATGGAAAAATAAAAGACAATACAATTCATTGGTCACAGATTAACTAAGAAAAAAAAACAAGAAAAACAAAAGTACGGTGGAATATTTTGGACAAAATTAAATAAATAAATATGAAAAACAATAAAATTACTGTGAAATGTAAGAATAAATAAAAAAGAGCACAAAATGTGAATGTAAATAAATAAATGTGTCACAAAATATGTTTTCTTTGCTCAGCTAAGAGTATCCACTTTTTGAATACCAGTAATTGCTTATAATATAGTATAGTAATAGCTCCAATATTATGTATTTTCTTAGAAATGTTATAAGATTTTACTGTGAATTTCAGCTCAACTTTAGTACTTTGTTGTTCACAATACGGTAAGTGCTAAGAAGCTGGGGGAGAATTTGGTAGTGTCCTAACCTTCAGCATGTCCGACCCCCCCCCCCCCACAATTGGGATTGATTAAATAGCAATAGCTGTGACAGAGTTACAAAAAGGCAATGTCTTAGATATTAAGTACTGAGGTTGCAAAGGTTTCTGTAGGTCTCTAAGGAATGTGTTCTCCTGGGATGCTTGGAAAACTACCTTTCCCCACACTATTCAGTTTTTTGGAACCAATGCAAATCATATTTTATCTGGAGACAACATTATGAAAATTTTTAATTTCTCACAATGTCTGAGACACTTTAAATGAAACAGTTCACTGTTCTAATGTGAGTAAGTTCTTTATTTGGGTGCAGTTTTGGCAGAAATGAAACTTCAGAAGATAAGAGTTTTGTAACTCCCCTTTCAATAAAGCTTCAAAACACTAAGAATGTATCGAATGTCTATTCTACTTATAGGGAATGTTTAAGACAATAGCTAATCTTGCTATTCTGTTATTTTTTTTTAGATTTAACTTTTACTGAAACTGTTCATGGGTTTATAATAGAGAAATTGTTCTAAAAACAAAAGACACACATTGATTAAGGATGATCAGATTAAAGTACAATTGCTGGACATTTAACCTGATGGAATGTGAAAGACAAGCGAGACTCTATTACTGCCTATTATCTCCTCTGACATTCTAAGTCAAATACCAAAGAGAAAGAAAAATGAAAAGGAGTAATGGTGCAAAGGGAAAAGGGAAATGGAAGGTATATGGAGCTACAAACAGCTGAACCTGGGCATTTCAGTCATCCTGCAGTTTGTGTGCTACTCTCCAACGAGTGAGTTCTGGCAAAGACTGGTGCTTTTGTTGCTTATTTATTTGCTTAATTCTGTCCATAATATTCCTCCAACTGCAACATAAAATATGGCATGAATTTAACACTTTCACTTGACAAAGCTAAGCGGGTAGGCTCTAGTGAGTACTGTGTTTTGATTGGTGAATCTTCCTCAGAGTGGACATATATGCATTGCTTGACTTGGGAATTCTGTGGCTGATGCCCATGCCCAAACTTTTGACTGCGCATATTGACTATGA
The DNA here is from genome assembly GCF_900747795.2 of Erpetoichthys calabaricus. Lineage (NCBI taxonomy): Eukaryota > Metazoa > Chordata > Cladistia > Polypteriformes > Polypteridae > Erpetoichthys > Erpetoichthys calabaricus. The sequence goes on from NC_041399.2 coordinate 186,172,055, forward strand.
GTTCAAGAATAATTGCCCAGAACTACTACAAAGTGGCTCCTTTAATTCTATAAGCTCTGAGTTCATTATTAGGAGCCTGCATTTGAAGTGTCTGCTATAAATGTGGGAACTGATGGCCAGAGGTTTAAGTTTGGAGTACCCACTATTCACCAATTAAACACAGCATTTGCTAGAGCCTGCCCTCTCAGCTTCGATGAGTGAAAGTGACAGTTTTACATTGAAGCCATATTTCATGCTGTGTGCGGTGTCAGTGACATACATAAATGAAGAAATAAGCTACAAAAATATATTTTGATGTACAAATACTGTATATATTTCAGGACGCATTTAATTAATTATACTCACATTTCATGTTGCTATTATTTATTTATTATCACATTTCACAGCGCTTTTCTTTCTTTCTTTCTAATTTTTTTACTTTGTTCAAAATGTTCCTCCATACAAAAGTAGTAAGCTTCACACTACAAATACAAATTAATTTAGCTGAAAATGACAAGTCTAAAAAACTATTGGCTGCAATTAGTTGCAATATAACAATTCCAAAAATAACGAAAGCAATTAGCCGTTAACAACTACTTGGAAAGTTACAAAACTCATTAGCTCCAAATAACAAGTTAAATTATGCTAGAAAAGGAATTGATTGCAAAAAAGCCATTGATTGTAGACAAGAAATTAAGGAAAGACACAAAACCCATGGATAAAAAAATACCTGTTTGTGAAAGTCTAGGTGTTAATTTGATGTTAATACGTGGTTGCAGGTGTGATCCTTAAGAAAAATGAAGAACAAATATCGGGAGTGGTTTCCCCTAGACTTTCTCATATACTCAGATGTGGGGATGGATATTTGAGGAGTAAACTGCAAGACAATGATTATATTTTTATATTGTGTACTTTAAAGAGCCATCAACAAGAAATCAAATCTAATTAATGATATATTGAAAAATTATTATAAAAGTATAAGGACTCTGCAGCTGCATGAATAAAAGGTAAAATTCCACTTCCAGTTAACAGAAATAGCCCAAAAGTTAATAGAAATCTATGTTTTGTACCTAATACTTGTATGCAAAATTTGGTTGACCTACAGTAAGTGAAAGCGTACTCAAGTTATCATGTTTACATACACACACACACACACGCACACACACACGCACACACACAGACATAATCCCAAAGATGGTATTTTCAAATTCAGGTAGGTCTAAAATGTTGAGACTCATCAAAATCTCGAAATTTAATTTTTGGTGGATTCCAATACTTTCCATATACTTTGTATACGAAAAAGTCAGCAAGGTATAAAACGATGAGGTTCAATTAAAATCTTGATATCGAATCTTTGGACAATTATAATACTTTCCTTATACTTCGTATACGAGAAAGTATAAAACAAGGGTTGGGGTACCAGCCAGTTATCCTTGTTTAATGCACGGTAACCATAAACAGGGACAACAAATAACACTCCTGGCTGCAAAAATGATTCCGAGCTCAGCCAGACAAAAGAAAATGTATAAGGGATAAATTGGTCCTCCTTCATCGATGGTCTTACTATGCACACCAACTTCTGGTGGTTTTACAGTGCTACCCCAGAAGAGGCAGGGCTTTGTGGTCGAAGTCAAAGCTGAGTCATATGTTGTCTGACTGGAAAACATCAGAAATGCAGGTGGAAAAATAAATGGAGTTAGTAAGACTACCTCCTGTCTATTCTGGGTGGTATTGCTTACCTTCTCGGAGCCATAAAAATATTCCCTAGGTGTATGTGGTTGACACAGGATTAACTCCAACCTTCTGCAACTCTGAATTCAATTAAATAAGTTATAATCTATTATGTTATATTGTCTAAGAAGTAGTGATCTTTAAATAGTATTGACATCAATTGGAAATTACTGATTAAATGTCCATACTCAGTTACACTCCCTTCTCATTTACACACCTCCAATACAGCAGCAATAACAGAAAGTAAGAAAGTAAAACAATTGTACCATATAGTGTTACACTGTGCAATCTTAAATCTGTTACATATCTAAAATAGTTCAGGTTTCTGGAGTTCTGTATTCAGCTTCACTCTTCAGCATCTTTGGACTGAAACTGAACACCATTCTCTAGAAAGAGTACTATAAACCAGCGGTTCTCAAACTGTGGTCCGCGGACCACGACCGTAGGGGGTCCGCAGAAAGGGTGAAAATTGCTTACAATTAATAACTTCTTCGCTAAACGCCATTTTATCCAATCGGATAATGCGAATAATAATCAACTCGCCCCTCACTACTGTTTATATTCTATATATAGTATATATATATATATATATGTCTATTATGAACTATTCTATGATGACGTCATTAGAGACGCAGCCTGTAATCGTGCACATCCATCCATTATCCAACACGCTATATCCTAACCACAGGGTCACAGGGGTCTGCTGGAGCCAATCCCAGCCAACACAGGGCACAAGGCAGGAAACAAACCCCAGGCAGGGCACAGTTTATGATTAATTATTAAGTTATACAGTGGTAATTCTTGCTTGTTAAATTGTTTTTCGTACGCCCAACTAACGTATGGATAAATATTTGAAGCGTAAGCGGATATCTGAAGAAGAGCACGGGGGTAATGGAAATAGTGGCGATGAACTGAGACATGATGCCGAAAGAGAGTCCGCACCGCGTAAGGCAAAATTACGTAAATATGATCCTGAATATTTACAATTCGGATTTATACCGTACAAAGACAACAGTGATCAGCCACAATGTGTCATTTGTTTAAACGTGCTGTCGAACGAAAGTTTGAAACCTGCTAAACTGAAGCGCCATCTTGTAACAAAGCATAATGAACTAAAAGACAAACCCGTTGATTTCTTCAAACGTCGAGCAGAAGTGTATGCAAATCAGCAGAAAATTATTAGCACTGCGACAACAGTGAATGAAAAAGCTCTTAAGGCTTCGTATATTATGGCAATGCGAATAGCTTAGAGCAAAAAAAGCACACACGGTTGCGGAGAGTTTGATTATGCCAGCGGCTTTAGAAATATGCGAGATAATGTTAGGAAAAGAAAGCAGCCGAAAATTACTGTCTATACCAGTATCAAACGATACCATCAGAAGGCGAATTTGCGACATGTCCAATGACATCCAATTACAATTGGTTGAGCGCCTACAAAGCAGTACATTTGCCATACAGTTGGACGAAAGTACCGATAATGCAGGCCAAGCGCAGTTACTCGTCTACGTTAGATATTGCGGCAATCCTCCGAATACCGGTCCCAAATTATTTAACAACTGTTTTCCTATCGAGTGGACAATACTACACTGAAAGCCGCGAAAAAATATTTATTGCAAGACAATAAGATGTATTTCCAATATTTTGTATTAATTCCAGCACAACAGCTGCAACGTCTCTTAATGGTAAAAGTAGTTATTATAATTCACTATGGTGTCCCAGCTGGTCAGACCCTCAAACAACATCACATGTTTCGACTTCACGTCATACAGCCAGAAGTACATCATCATTATTATCTTGTCAGATGTCATGATGCAACCGATATTTTTAAATAAGTAAGCTGGTTATAACTAACCATATTGCTCCCGCTCCTAAATATTGTCCACTCGATAGGAAAACAGTTGTTAAATAATTTGGGACCGGTATTCGGAGGATTGCCGATATTGCTTTGACAATGATGTGGTCGAGGACTTTCTGTTCTGCAAACCTGTGCCACTTAGAACGACAGGTAAAGATTTATTTGCAATGCTAAATGATTTCTTCATTGCTAACAAGCTTGAGTGGTCCAGCTGTATTGGAATTTGTACGGACGGAGCTGCAGCAATGACAGGTCATAAAAGTGGGGTTGTTGCACGCGTACGAACTGTTTCTCCGAATATTATTTCCACACATTGCATGATTCATCGCGAAGCTCTTGCTAGTGAGAATTTAAATGAATCCTTCGGTGAAGTGCTAAATACATGCATTAAACTAGTTAATTGGATAAAGTGCAGACCGTTAAATGGACGACTGTTTGCTGCACTGTTCGAAGAAAGCGGCTCAGATCATCGACATCTGCTGCTACACACAGAGGTTCGCTGGTTGTCATGCGGAAAGGTACTTCAACGTGTCTTCGAGCTTCGCAGTGAACTGGCATCATTTTTGATGGACAAAAACTCAGAGCTGGTGAAGTTTGTTTCAGATAATATATGGCTTGCAAAATTGGCTTACCTGGCTGATATCTTTTGTCAACTTAATGCACTTAACACATCACTGCAAGGCAGAGATTCAAGCGTGTTGAAAACAACAGACAAGATAACTGCCTTCAAGAAAAAGTTGAGAATATGGAAGACACGAGTACAAAATAAAAGCTGTGATATGTTTGAACTGTTAACTGAATTTCTGAATGAAAACAATATGGCCATTGATAACTTGGCAACAGATATCTTTGACCATTTGTCGGCGATGGAAGAATACTTTGACAGGTACTTTCCAACAGATAACATTGCAGATTAAGACTGGATCAGAAATCCATTCAGTTGTCAGTTTACCAACTTGACCGGGAAGGAAGAAGAACAGTTGGCTGAATTGTCTAGTGACAGAAGTCTCAAACTTAAATTTCAAGAACAAACACTGACCGCGTTTTGGTGCAACGTTAGGAACGAGTATACGCCTTTAGCTGAGAGAGCATTGACTGTGCTGGTCCCATTTGCAACTACCTACCAGTGCGAAGCATCGTTCTCAGCATTAGCTGTGATAAAATCTAAGTTTAGATCACGTCTCCAGGTGGAAGATGACATTCGAGTGTGTCTATCAAAAATCTCACCAAGGATAGACCTTCTCTGCCGACAAAAGCAAGCCCACACATCTCATTAGTTTCTATGAGTATTAGAGTCTAATGTAATTGTATTTGTAATACATTTGAACATATTAAATAATTAAAACGTTTACCACTGGTAGGGAGCCGTAAAATTAATAGTCTTACTCTTCATTATTGAATGAACAATGTTGTATTGTAGTTATGCAGTATGAGTATTAAGCATTAAATATTGTAGTTGTTTTGCATTTTTTGTTTTTGCTAAGCAGGCTTTAGTCCTGTGACTGTCGTGTGACACTGTATCATTGACTGTCAATAGTTAGTGTTGTTATGATATGACTACAAAGAATGATTTATTTTATAAAGTCGGCTTCAGATAAAAGAAGTTTACACTTTATGCCTGTGGCTATGCTATTATAATTTGGGTTGACAAATCCGGCCGCATCAGGGGTCCGCGAATATTGTATGGCTTATAAAGGGGTCCCAGGACTGAAAAAGTTTGAGAACCCCTGCTATAAACCCTCAGTGCATACTGTGTACATGTATAAACTCTTGACACATATATTTCAAAAATCTCTGAAGGGAAATTCCTTAAAGACTTAAGGCAGTGTATGATGTACTACTAGTTTATCAAACCTGCCCTTATGGGACAAAGCCGAGTCTCCATTCTTCCCATTGTGTTCCAAGCGAGGGATGCAGGAACACATTTTTAGCAGCTGCTCCAAAGCACTTGATGAAAGAAGTTACAGATGGTGGCATGTACACATTCTGAAGGCTATCACCGAAACTATCGGCATAGGAATTGTTGCAGCCAAGTGTTTCTGCCTCTCCAAGCAGACAAGCACTTTTATGAGAGCAGACAAGCAGCCAAAAACCACAGGGAAAACATTAGAAGGCATCTTGGGCTCAGAAAGGTGCTGGTGGACCTAGAACATGAGCTGAAGTTCCCCAGCCGTTTCAATGTCAATAACTTCCCACCAGACCTTGTCATCTTGCCTGAGGCCACAAAGCAAGTGGTTATGTTGGAGCTGACAGTACCATAGGAAAAATATCTGGAAGAGGCCTCTAATAGTAAGCTTACCAAATACATGGGACTGGCCAGGCAGTGCCAAGAGCCCGGGTGGAGCCCTCTCCCTGACTAAGGCCCTCATTCACCTGGGCATAGAAGGGCGTGAGAGAAGCACAACTATCTGCAAGACCACCAAAGCAGCAGATAGAGCGTCTTGATGGCCATGGCTCAAAAGAGAAGAACAAAAATAAATACACATTTTGTGTAAATACATGGTAAATTTGTGTTTTCAGCACAACCTACTCTAGCAATTTTTACAGCACATTAAATTCTGTTTCAGCAGGTGCTGATATCTATTACAAATTAACTGTGCTCCAGAAAACACTGGTTCCACCAGAGAATATTTTCCACCATCTGCTCCCAAAAAAAAAAAAAAAATCACCAACTGCCATAGCAAATAAACAGTACACTAATATTCTGATTTCTTTTTCAGCACCTGCTGCAGAGGAAACAGTGAGCCAGCTGCAAAGAATGCAGCATCATAAGGAAAAGGATTTACGTTATGAGGAAATTGTAGTTTCCAAAAAAGGAGACATCAGTTACAGTACTGAAAAGTTAAATTGTACTTCTTTCCACCAATATGTGTTTATAGTACTGTATCACAGAAGATGTAAAGCACATAAAAATAAGTATGGTGAGTATGGATACAAACATTCATGTGCCCTTAGTTCTGGCAGCCCATCTAGGGTTACTTGTAGATTTTCTTTTTATTATATTTGTTTCTTTTTCACTTGATTCCCTTTATTTTATAACCTGCTATGCTGTTACTGAAAAACACAAAACGACTAAAAATTGCTAATGACATATGGGGATGTCATGCCTTGTCACAGCCTTACATCCATTTGGAGTTTGAAGCTTGTCCCTGTGTCTACATGAATCTTCATTTTCTGCCCACATTCCTAAAAATGTGTAGGTTAAGTTAGTTGGAATGTCCGAGTCAAGCTGACGTGAGTGAGTGTGGATGAGCAGATCCATCTAAGGTTGGCAGTCTGTGACCCTCTAATACCATTTTTATCAAGGGATTCACATTGGTGGGACATCAAAATGACAGCTGCCAACCAAGCACAACCTATATTCAGAATATCTGTCTAAATTATCTATAAACCAATTTCAATGCCAATGAAGGTTTGACTGATGCATGTCTTTTACAGTGTAGTATAGTAAAATTATTAAGCAGTCTAACTAATATTTTTTTTTTGTTTTTGTTCTTTATTTCGCCTTATACAATTTCTTGTATTAGGAATTTGTTAGTTTTCGCATACCCCTTGGGGTCAGAGCGCAGGGTCAGCCATTGTACAGCACCCCTGGAGCAGTTACAGGTTAAGGGTCTTGCTCAAGGGCCCAGCAGAGTAGGATCTCTTTTGGCAGTGACGGGGATTCGAACCGGCAACCTTCAGGATACCAGCGCAGATCCTTAGCCTCAGAGCCACCACTCCGCCCACTAAAATTTTTTTTTTTTTTTTTATAGCAGTGTGAATGAAAACAGGACTAACCTTAAATGGTAGACGAGGAGAAGTGTGTAAGCATTCATTTGACACTGATCAGCAGGAAAAAAAGGTTCTTTAATGTCAAAGGGAAAGCACATCTTTGCAAAGAGATCTAAGTCAATTACAAATGTAAAACTCAAAATAACTGATCATATAAGTATTTGTCCCCCTTCAAGTCTGTATTTAGTCGATGCACCTCTGGCAGCTGTGAGTCTCTCTGCACAGGTCTCTGTCAGCTTTGCACATCCAGACAGTGCAATTTATTTGAAAAACTGACCCAGCTCTTTTAGGTTGCATGGGAATTATGGGTTAACAGCCTTTTTCAAGCCCAGCCACAAATACTGGACACTGTCTTGGCCACGCCAGGAGATTAACGTTGTTGTTTTAAAGCCATTCCTACATATCTTTGGCTTTATACTTGTGCTCATTGTCTTGCTGGAAAACATATCTCTTCTTAAGGTGCAGGTCTTTTGCAGATTGCATCTCATTCCATTTTTTAATGGTTAGTTTAACTCGACTACAACGGATGTTCAGTGACTATTATCTTGTGTCCATCCCTTGACTTCTGCTTTTTAATCACCTTTTCACACAGTTGCTTGAACCATCATACTGACTCACTACAAGTTGGACAATTCAGATAAGGTGCATTTTGACTACAGTCAATTGAAACCCCCCTGACTACAGACAGATGATCTCCAGTTAACTAATTATGAGAGTTCAAAAACAATTTGGGTGTATCAGGTGATGATTTCGGTGTATTATGTTGAAGGAAGTGAATACTTATGTAATTAAAACTGTTGTGTTTTATATTTGTAATTAATTTAGACCACTTTGCAGAGATCACGTTTCACTTTGACATTAAAGATTTTTTCTGTTGATCAATGTTAAAAATTTCAATGTGATTCAATGTTGCATGACAATAAAATAAGAGCAATTCCAAGGGCTGAATACTTTTATAGGTACTGTAGATAGATTGGTATTTGTTCTAAAATGACACAACCATTTCTTTTTAAGAATTTTACCAAATGTTCATTGTGACCTTTACAAAGGAAAAAAATTCCATGTTGTAACTCAAAAATAGGAAAGTAATTGTGTTGCAGTTATTAAAGGGCTCGTTACAAAAATAGACATTAATTAATGGATCAAATCAACCCTGAAGGTTAAAACATATGAAAACAAAAGAGAAAAAATATAAGCTTCTAAGTGTTTGTGAAAAAAGCTGAAAATGCCAGGCAGACCTTGTGTGAGCTGTAACTGACGTATTATATTTTTACCTTCAAAAATGACATAGACCAGTGAAGAATTAGAAGTTGTAGCAAACATTAACTTTCAAGCACATCATATTAAAACTTGAAAAAGACAGCAATGTAAACACTCATAACAACAAATAAAAATATGCTTAATTAATTATATCCATTCACAGAAGCCTTTACAGACCACACAAGAATACAGTTCAGGGGGAGAATGTCATGAAAATGTGGTCAGTCTGTGCTCTGTTGAACACCGCTAATGACTTTTCAGCCCTTGTAGGCAGCTGATCCCAGTGGAAATATTATTAAACAGCCAGAGAGAAGGCCAGTTTGAACCTGAGGAAGCCGTCAGATCCACATTGCACGAGGAAGTGGAACAGTATTGTGTAGTCTAATTAAAAAAGGAGTTATTGCAATGTGCCTGGCAAAAGTAAGCAATAAAACCGTAGATACGTGAAAGCAGATTATACATGTCAAGAGCTGTTCATTTCTGCCCTAATTTTGTATGTTCATACTCCCTGAATGTGCATACTAAAAAATACACTCTTACAAAGCAAAACCTCTGACTCTAAGTCACCATGGATATCAGACCTTGCAAAAGAAAATGACTGATTCTGCCATTGTCTGCAATCAAACTCTCATATCTTTGCTTCCTGCTTTTCTTTAAATTCACTGTCTTCTTCCTAGCTCCAGATTTTCGGACACTTTAATGATTTAGTTTCACAGTGTCATATCTGAAAAGTATTCAGAGATCAGAGATGACTGCATACTCCTTTATGATGTAGCAACAGAATTTCCACATGGTATATTTCATTTTGGGCAAGATACTGCATTGTTCTCCATCACAGTAATGGATCCACAAAGAGTGGAGCAAAGTGGTTATCACAATGCAGGTTTGTGTAGTTGAATGAGAATGCTTAAAATGCTCACACATAAAGACATAAGGAAATCAGACCAAGTTGGTTACTTACCCAAATGGAATGCTCTCTTCCTTTAGGTATTATGGTATAAATTATACTAAAAAATAATGAAATGTTTCATCCTTCACAACAAATATAATGAAATAATCTAAGGGAGGAAATGACTAGAACACAAACACAACTAGCAAGTTAAAAGCCCTACCTGGTACCCTTTTTTGAACGCTCTATTCTCAGGTTAGTTGTCCCATAGAAACTTGTTGTGAATGGCTTCAGGAGACACAACAGTAGCTGTTGTCTATACTACTCATTATGTTCAATGACATCAGGAGATGCCAGCGCACACTGCCCACAGTTTGCACAGTTTCTCCCAGGATATGCTGCTTCATTGAAAGTTCAATTAGTGATCATCCTCACTGTTCATGTTTGATGATAAAAAAACTTCTCTTAATGAAAGCTCCTTTTATGCCATTTTTCATCAGGTATCCTTCTCAGGCTAACAAAAAGCAAACTAATTCATATCCTTACATGGTCAAAGGTTATGTACAGTAATTAGTATTTGATACCCTGCCTCTCAGATGCCAGATATCACATAATTTGCATTCTTTACCTGCCTGGCATTTGTCTCATTTCAAGCTGTCACAATAATAATTTTAAAAATGGACATGAGTTGTGTGAAAGGTACGCAATACCATTTAAAAGAACATTATGTGCTGTGGGCGGCACAGTGGCGCAGTGGGTAGCGCTGCTGCCTCGCAGTTGGGAGACCTGGGGACCTGGGTTTGCTTCCCGAGTCCTCCCTGCGTGGAGTTTGCATGTTCTCCCAATGTCTGCGTGGGTTTCCTCCGGGCGCTCTGGTTTCCTCCCACAGTCCAAAGACATGCAGGTTAAGTGGATTGGCAATTCTAAATTGGCCCTAGTGTGTGCTTGGTGTGTGAGTGTGTTTGTGTGTGTCCTGCGGTGGGTTGGCACCCTGCCCGGGATTGGTTCCTGCCCTGTGTTGGCTGGGATTGGCTCCAGCAGACCCACATGACCCTGTGTTTGGATTCAGTGGGTTGGAAAATGGATGGATGGATGGATTATGTGCTGTTGAACAAGCAGCTTTCAGGTTGATAATGAACTACACATTGGTCACTTTTTGGCAGTTGGAAAAATAAAAAAACAGACCAGTGCTCTACCCTGGTTTGGCTCTAAAGAGTAGGCTTTACTACCAAAATCAGCCTATGCAGAAACTCAAAAGACTCAAATGCGCTTAAATATCAAAATGGTCAAAATATTCAAATATTCCCTAAAGGGAGGCGAGATAAATCAATAAAACCTTTTGTCTCAAAATTAATTAATTTTCTTTATAATTTAGAAATTTATTAAAGAATTAAAAAAATTACCAAAAAAAGGTAAAACAGGAGAAAAGGCAAGAATAGGATATGCCTATAGCAAACAAAACCAATAATTCCATGAACAAGTAAATAGTATCTTCAATAGAAAGCAGGGGGCAAAAGGATAATCCAGCATCAAAATCAGAGTCATTTATCTAAAAATAGGAATACAAAATGCAGGGACCACTAACCCAACTGCAAGATCAGGTGGTCCCGCTTCCTTAGGCTTAGCCTACCTGGCCAGATAACAAGTAAAACCACCATCAATAATATTATCGTAATACAAAACGGAAACATAATTAAAAAACGTTACCATATGACACAAATACAACATAGATAGAACAGAATTTATAATATAACATGAAAAAGTAATATTTGAAAGATAACAAAAATATGATCTAAACAAAGAACACACTTGAGCCAGGGAAGAATCAGCCAAAAGAATTGAAGAATACTTAAGATTAAAGAGATCAAGAAGGATGTTTGATAACTGATACTTGTATTGACAAAAACATATCACATAGAATAGGTCGGTGTGTGTAAGGGCATGAAGCAATACCACATAAATATACCAAGTATTGGTCTCATCTATTATAAATAAGACACAGTGCATCATTTCAAAGTTAATTTTTGTTAAAACACAGGAATGAACAGGAAGATATATAATGAACTGTGCATCATTCACTTTTGATAAACGAATGTCTGGTAAAGCACTGAATGTTAGAACATCAGAAAATTCGAAGATTAGGAAAGTTGTAATAAGAACAGGCCATTCAGCCCAATAACCTTTGCATCCTGTTCGTCTAGATTATCCAAAATAACAGGTTGAGATTTGAAGGTCTCTAAACTATCCACCAGACTATTTGGAAATTTATTCCACATGTCTATGGGTATTCTGTGTGAAGAAAAACATCCTAACATTTGTGAAAAATCTTCCCCTAACACGTTTCCAACTGTGTGGCAGTTTTCTTGATTGCAGAATTTATTTAAAAAAAATAACTGAGATCTAATGTACTTCTTTTCATAAATTTAAACACTTTAATAATGTCTCCTTTAAATCTCCATTTGCTTAAACTGAAAAGGTTCTGCTCATTCAATCTCTTCTCATAGCTCATTACTCTTAGTCTTCTCTGGACTTTCTCTAGTGCTGCTATGTCTTTTTCTTAAAATGGGGACCGAAACTGAATACAGTAGTCCCGTTGAGACCTCAGCGGTGCATAATATAACTTAAGCATAAACTGACTTGACTTGTAATACACACCTTGTACTATATAACCTAACATCTTTTTAGTTTGCTTGATTACTTCTGCACACTGTCACAGATGTAGATAGTAATGAGTCCACTATGACTGCTAGATCTTTCTCATAAGATGTTCTTTCAAGTTTCGGACCTCCCCTTTTGTATTCAAATCTAACTTTTCTTGTGTAATACTCAGCTATAAAGAACAAAACTTGTAATTTTACATCTGCCTGAACATTAATTCTATTAATGCTCTTTGTTTTTCAGGGTCCCCAAATTAACCCCACAAACCTACAAAAAGCAGATTGTCTGAAAGGACATCAACACCATGACTGTGTTCTTAAGTGGTCTGATTGAAAGATCAGTATATTTTGCTGACACATACTGTAAAGCCAAAAAACTGGTTTACAATTTCTATGAAAAATGTACCATCCTGTTTGCCCTGACCTTTGCTGTGTTATACATACTGTATGCACCATTTGCACTGATCTTGCAACATGGAGGCAATCAGTAAGTTTCCTCATTGTCTAATTTATTGGCTTCCGTCAGATTAATTTACGAAATCACAATATACTGTATAACTTGAGTTACACATACAGTACCATAGTGTTAAATGTTTTTTATGGTATATTTTGAAAACATGGCAGCCCCTTATAGTGGCATCACAGTCTACTTGGGGGACTGTGCATGGTCCAGGTAAGTTGCATATCCATCCATCCATCCATTTTCCAACCCGCTGAATCCGAACACAGGGTCACGGGGGTCTGCTGGAACCAATCCCAGCCAACACAGGGCACAAGGCAGGAACCAATCCCGGGCAGGGTGCCAACCCACCGCAGGACACACACAAACACACCCACACACCAAGCACACACTAGGGCCAATTTAGAATCGCCAATCCACCTAACCTGCATGACTTTGGACTGTGGGAGGAAACCGGAGCGCCCGGAGGAAACCCACGCAGACATGGGGAGAACATGCAAACTCCACGCAGGGAGGACCCGGGAAGCGAACCCAGGTCCCCAGATCACCCAACTGCGAGGCAGCAGTGCTACCCACTGCGCCACCGTGCTGCCCGTTGCATATCCAGTCTCAGGCTAAGTTTCATCCATTACAGTTTTAATTTATAAAATTGGAAGCACTATATCTAGAAGTATCAAAAGTTGGGTCAGAATTCAATGTTCAGAAAACCAAAACTATGCAAATTTGGACAAACAACTCTAAAGAACTTAGCATAACTCCATTAAAGATGTCTCTAGGTTCCATTGTCCAGGCAGCAATATTTCTAAACAGCATGACACAAATGCTGATAAAAGAAATTGAATTAAGAAAGTCTACCAAGCATTTGGTCTATTAAATAAAGTATGGAACTCTTCCCCTTTGTCTGTTCAACCAACATTGAAAGATTTAACAAATATTTAACATTCATATATTTAATGTTAAATCATTTCTTCTGTATCACTGCAAGCCAGGGAAGATAACAAAAGATATCATCTAACCTGCAGATATTTGAAAATTTATGCCTGAGAAGGATCTGTCAAACATATTGGCCTAAACAAATCTCAAATGTAATGCTATGAAGCAGAAATCATGCAATGTACATGGGGTTGGATAAGTCATTCTATTCGTAAGAGAGTAAATCACAACAAAAATGCAACTGAATAGTATCAAGTTTCAAGAAGGATTGGAAGACCAGACCATACTTGGTAAAGGACAATTAAAAAAATTAAAAAATTAGTTTGTAACAAGTCAGTATGGAGGAAGTTTTTAGATGTCCTACACTTGAAGGAGTGACAGAAATTATTATTATTATCTGTGCATGTGACAATAAGTATTATATTACAGCCTTCAAATTTTCAGAGGGAGTGGCATTAGCCACCTCGATGTTGTTACTGAGGTACCAAATACCAATTAACCTTCTTAGCGTTGGACCCAAGTCACTCGGGCTGTAAAAACTGTGCTAAAAGCGTTTGACCCGAATGTCACTCAGGCAGCTTTATAGATGCATCTCAAGTAAGCATTAGACTCGAGTATTACTTGAGCTATAAAAGTGCCAACAGCGTTATTGCCGAGAGTGGTAGGGAAACAATATAGGTATTTCTTGCGTAAGTGACAGGCCCAAGTGTTACCTGGGCACCGGTGCAGAAACGTCTTGTCTTGGCCTCATAATGGCGTCTCATAAGAAACATTTTTCAGCAGCCCAGGTGTTGCACACTCTTGACAGTTATACGAGCCTTGATGACGAAGTGAATCTGTCATCACGCAGTGAAAATGAAACGGAGAGTGAAACTGAAAGTGATTCTGATGAATCTCAAAGTGACACTCGTGTCAATCGCACTTGTACAGTGTGCTATTCAAAAGCTGATCAATCTGGAAAGAAAATCCGTAAGGAATCACACTACTGTTGTCCCGACTGTGATGCTGGATTGTGAATTTCGCCGTGCTTCATGATATACCACACAAACTACACATTTTGACAGTATATATAGTATTAGCTTTATTTTTATTATTATTATTCATTATTTTTATCTGTATCACTATTATACTTTCTACACTTCTGACTTTGTACTTTTAGTGCTTTGCACGCTTTATGATTAGATTTAATAATGGGGCACAGTGGTAGCGCTGCTGCCTCGCAATAAGGAGACCTGGGTTCACTTCCCGGGTCCTCCCTGCGTGGAGTTTGCATGTTCTCCCCGTGTCTGCGTGGGTTTCCTCCGGGTGCTCCGGTTTCCTTCCACAGTCCAAAGACATGCAGGTTAGGTGGACTGGCGATTCTAAATTGACCCTAGTGTGTGCTTGGTGTGTGGGTGTGTTTGTGTGTGTCCTGCAGTGGTTCCTGCCTTGTGCCCTGTGTTGGCTGGGATTGGCTCCAGGTGACCCTGTGTTCGGATGGAAAATGGATGGATGGATTTAATAATGATTAGATTTAATAAATATTTTATTTTTCAAGCCAACAAATTGCAACATTTTTTACATGTTTTCTGAGAGAAAACATAACGTTAAGGAGTTTAACATTCAGCGTTACACGCTTTCTGTGGCATGTTGTATGCTTGCCCAATAAAAAATGCTGAAGAAATTAACAGAGGCAGATTATGAAACACAGCTAAGCCACAATAAAATGGAATGATCAATTGCTGATTCTTTTTTTTACAGCACATTTTGAGTTTAGCATACTGTAAAGCAGAAACAAAGAGAACATTTTAAGGACAGTGTTTTGAGTAACTTTTATTCAAGTCCATAATATGATGAGGCAGTACTGATTTTAGTCTTTGATGCCAATACAGGTTCATAGCTATTTAAAACTGCCTGTTAATTGTTTTTAATCGTCTTTATAACATTATGGAACACCACTGCAGGGACTGTCTTCTGTAATACGGAGTCCTGCAGTGTCCCATCACGTCAAACGCTATAAATGCTCTTTGCGGTCCATGAGCCTGTGGCTCACATGTTAAAAATCTACTGTTTTAGACAATTTCAAAATATTATCAGATATGAAGGCTAGCCGCTTGTAAAATCATAAACTCCAAACTGTAGCTGACAGCCAAGGTAATCTTATGAGATATTTAACAATAATTGAAAATAATCAGCTGAAAAAATATTTGCAAATGGTTTTACAAATGATTAGGATTAAGCAGGCTGTAGTGATAAAGACCTGCCAGATGCACAAAATCGATAAGCCAGGAGCAGACTATCTTACAAGTGTGAGCAAGAGTGTGTGTCAGAAGACAAGCATTGATGTGCCTCAGTGTTTAAATAATTCATTTTAAAGCAAATTCAGAGGTGTTTTAGAATCCCCTTGAACTTTTTTTACATGTAGTTTTCTCGACTGACTCATTTCTCTCTATTTAACATTTACTATGGCGTTAGAAATTTTAAGACAAATTTAAGGTAATTTTTCCTAGGCTTTTTATTAAGCATGTGGATTGTGGTATTAGTTTAGTAACTGTTGTATATACTGTAGCTTCATTCTTTTAATAAAATGCAATACTTTATACAGTATAAAAAGTAGAGACTAACCAAATAGACACCTAGTGTGTGGCTTTCTCTTGAAAAAAACATACAATCCTCCCTAGATAAACCAGTCTCACTATGGGTGGCATAGGAAGCCTTTCATTTAAAACCAAAGGGGAAGCCAGACAACCTTATTAGCTGATCTGTCATGAAATTGGTGGCAGACTGACTGGTCAGTGACATAGACATGCACCAAAGAAAAGGGTTAAAAATAGAGTTAAAGCATCAGTCTTAATGGATCGCTTTGTAAAGAACTTTCAATATGTAGTTAACTAACAGTGTAGCGTGATATTTGTTGGTTACGCTACCTTACAAGGGATACAAACATGTCCTGAAGAAAATAACATTGGGCATGGTGAGATTATAATAAATAGAAAACATCTGGAAAAAAACAATCTCTGTTTATCAGCATGATTATTACACGTGACATAAACATCCTACTCAAGGAATCTGAAAAAACAGAAAATGTAGAATCCTGGGTACTGAAGTAAGTCAAATGTAGAATACAAAACCAAAAGAAATATCAATCATTAATGGAGCATTGTGAACGATAAGAAAGGGCTTAGAGGAAAAGTTTGAAAAACAACTAAACAGCCAGTCAATTAATAACTGGAGAAGTTCCTACTCATATATTCCAAGAAAAGGTACAAACACAGCCTTCAGAACTCACTTACTTTCAAATTGATATCCAGTGTTAGAATACAGAAGAAATTTTGTGAAGAGAAAACAATAGTTATTATATTTGCAACATCCCCTGGCTGGGTGCCGCCTGTATGGAGTTTATCTATATATATAAAAGCCAAATACCACTGCCTCACTCATCACGAAATCTCCCAAACCATGAGGCCTTGGGACTTGAAATTTGGAATGTAGGTTACCTTTGGCCCTTAGGTACTTGCTAAGAAACGGTTTTATAAATTTCGTAGTCCAAGCTATAAATTTCTTATAGTTCTTTAGACCCATTTGTATGTCTGTCTGCTTTTCACGAGAGAACTACTTAACGGATTTAGATCGGGTTTTTTCTATAAATTGCTAGAACATTCCATTGATTTTGCGACTTTCTCATCGCGCTAAGTATCATAGTTCACTTGCAGTATCGATTTATTAGCGCAAATCCGAGAGAGATTCATCGGGCTATGGGGAGGGGAGAGGGGTGGGGCCCTCCTCACTCACACATCTGCCTCGGGGCGTAACCTTAACTCCACTTAGTTAGCGAACGAGAGAACTACTTAACGGATTTAGATCTTTTGTTTTCTATAATTTGCTGTAACATTCTGGTTGATTTTGCGACTTCTCTCATTGCGCTAAGAATCATAGTTCACTTACAGGAGCGATATATTCACAGTAATCTGAGACAGAGGCTGCAGGCCGAGGGGAGGGGAAAGAGTGACGTCAGGAGTAGAGAGCTGGACGGGGCTGTCCTCACTGTCCTGTTTCACTAATACACGGGAGAAGCTGTGGGGGATGGCTAGTTTGACTATAAAATGTATTTTTCTCAATGTTCTTTTTTTTTTCATTGTTTTCATGCAACCATTTCTTAATGCTTAGAACAGCCATACAGTTACTACCATGACACCACTGGACATTTGACACATGATGTCCCCGGTGCAAATCTGTTTAAGACAGCGGTATACTAGTTTTTCACATTCTCCCTGTGTCTTCTTTGTTTTTTTCTCTGAGTACTCCTGTCTCCTCATATATCACAAATACACATGTATTACTGACAATTCTAAAACAGGCCTACCTGTACTGTATATGGATGTTTGTGTCTCTGTAAATGGGACCTGAGCCTGACTTGTTTTCCTTCCTGAATTGTTTCTGCCTGCACTTGATGTTGCCAGGAGTGGCCCTGACCCCTCATAACACTCAATTTGTTTAAGTACATTTGAGAATGTTATTATACTTCCACAGTCAGAAATGTATGTGTATACTGGTATTTTTCCTATCCTTTATTGTCCTTAACAGGTTTCTGTCTGTAACAAGGAAATTACAATGCAAGACATCTCATCAAACTTTTCCAATCATTTATTCTTGGCTAATCTCATAAAAAGCCTAACCTTAGTAAATCCACATTTTGTGATGAGCTTCTCACAAATTTTACAGGATGTCTCTTCATCCTGAACCCTCATGTCAGCTTTGCTTCCTTTGTGTTATTGCTAGTATTTTGCAGTATTTTCCAAACATGATTTAATTTTAGCCTATGCTCAGTCACACATTATCTGTTTATTTAAACAATAGTATTGCCTGTACTCTATTTTATTTTTTACCTAATAACTGCACAGTCCTTTGATTATTAATAATACATCAAATTTAAGTCAATTTAATCTATTTTCATTATAGCTTACAGTACAATGTATCATTTAAGTATATTGCTAATCCCGTTAGTATTAAAATATCAAATCTGCAGTCACAATAGAATACATGGCCAATGACAAACTGCAGCAGACACAGATTACAAAAACAAAGCAATGACATAAACTAATAACTACAGATATCGATAAATGTGTGGCGTAGATTAAAATATATTTGATGATTACCTGTTTACCCTCTACACAACAGACATCCAGCACAACCAGCGATGGCCATCTACATAAACTATCAGATGACTCCTCCATCATAAGCAGCTTTAATAATGGAGATGGGTCCAAGTACAGGAAGTGGAGGACTTTGTCTTGTGGTGCAGGAAGAACAACCTTCAGCTTAACAGCAGCAAGACAAAAGAGCTAGTGGTGGACTTCCGATGTGCCAAAAGTCCTCAACATCCAGGGGGAGGACATGGAAGTGGTGCAGAACTACAAGTACCTGGGGGTTCACATACACAGCAGACTGGACTGGTCTGACAACACCGTGGCGCTGGACAAGAAGGGCTAGAGCAGACTGTACTTGCTAAGGAGACTCAGGTCTTTTGATATGAAATATTCCACCATTCCATAGTAGCCAGTGTGGTGGTCTACGCTGCTGTCTCCTGAGGAAGCAACTTGAGCTCAAAAGATGCACAATGCCTGAACAAACTTATTAGGAAAGCCTGCTCCATGGACCCACTGGAAGCTGTTGTAAAAATGAGGATGATAGCAGAATTGGATGCCATCATGAAAAATGCTCAATATCCCCTCCAGAATGTGCTCTGTGGAAGCACTTGTAGCCATAGATGTATTCCTTCACAATGTGCTATGAAGCACCTCTTGGGGTTTTTTCTACCCACTGTTATCAGACAATTCAATGCTTCCTCCAAACATCCCAAATTAAATGCTGATACTCTTTAAGATAATTTTACAATTTATGCACAATATACATTATTTATTTATTTATTTTAGCTTATCAACTGATTCCTTTACTATTTGTCTTGTGAGTCTGTATCCTTGATTTTCATGTTTCTACATCTGTATCTAAATTTCCCCTTGGTATTAATAAAGTTTATCTAATCTAATCGAATCAAATTCAACAACCTTTACCAACCAATACAAATAACTCAAATGTCGAAGTCCTCATGGTTAAGCAGGTAGACTGCTGAAACTGTATTAACCTCTGGATAACTACTCTCTGAACCTGTCTGTGCAGCGTTAACTTTGCTACATGTGAGGCAGAGTCCAGCTGGAATAACCTGGCAGGCCGCATAGCCCATGACTGAATCCAGCAAATACTCACAAGGTGAAATTAGGCAATTTATCCAAAAAAGGAGAGTTAAATAGAAGGTTGTATTTTGATCAGGAGATGAGCCACCGAGTGGCAGTCTGAAAAAGGAGTCAGAAATACGAGGTAAGACACAAAAATACTGGATTGGTAAAAAAATATATACTTATTGATGAATTACAGCATTCTAAATATTGTCACCTTCTAAATACTCCCCCTCCCGATCTCTACACCACTCCATACGTATCTTCAATTGATTGAAACAGTGGTGGAAATCTTCTTGCTTGAGGCTCTTCAGCAAGCTTGCTGATTCTGTCTTCACATCATCCATTGAAGAAAAATGTGTTTCCTTCAGGTCACTTTTGATTTTTGGGAACAAGTAAAAATCACAGGGAGCTAAATCGGGTGAATAGGAAGGATGACCGAGGACAGGAATGTTTTTGTCAGTCAAAAGCTGCTTTACAGAAAAATTATTGTGCTTGTCTCTCTGTTTTTCACCCGACATTGTTGCGGCAACTCGTGTAACGATTGTTGTGCAAATACTGACTGGGCTATTCACAGGATATACCTAGCCGGTTGGCGGTTTGAGAGAGCGTGTAGGCAGGGATGTAGTTCTATGATTCATGTTCGGCCGAACTCCGGACGGTTTTCCAGGAAAGCTCCAAGCCCAGTCCATTTTTTTTGTGTCTCACCTTGTACTTAAGGGTTCAATACAATAAGGTCAATAGCAAAAAAATAAAAAGTTAAGCAAGAAGTCTATGCCTATAAAAACAGAATACAAAATGACAACACCCATGACTAAATAAAGTAGATGATGCAAATACATTGTTATAATAAAATGATTAATTACTATGTGCAAAAATTTCAAAAATGTAATGAAATCATGGTGGAAGCAGCTCATTTATGTTGTTTGATAGCAGATTATTGTTAATGGAAAATAAGTGAAATGTTGAACTCCATAGTGTTGTTTGACCTGCTACTGTAGATAAACATTTTCTTTTATAATGACCCCCCACTTTATTATACTTAACTCACACTCCACTGACCTCTAGTGAGTTCTACCTTTTCTGTATAATTTACTCTAGTGCTCTTAAGTCCTCCTGATAGGACTGAAATGATTGGGTTGCGTTTGGCGTGTATAGTCACTGCATGATGGTTACAACATGAAAACTAAGTGGCTTCATGTGGCAATCTTTAAGCAGACTGGCAGTGAGCTCCATTTGAGCCTGAGCCATGATACTACTTCATAACTCGATCCCCTCCATTTAGGTTTTAGTCCAATTGTTACAAAAGGAGAACTGAGTGATGTCGGGAAATTTTCCTTTCAATAACAGCTGAGATCACCACCGCAAAGGTTTCATGGACATCCTTAATTATAACAGGCCCGAGGGAGTCCTATCATGTGAACAGCTCAGTTCATTATAACAAGACTGAAGAAATATGGAAGTGCTTGATGCTATGCAAGCTAGGATATATTGCATAACACAGCTGCAAGATACATCAGTTTGTGCCAGTCAACACAAAGAGAATAGCACAGCCCTTCATACACGCTGTGTTTTATATAGATAGAAAGGAACCAAAATATCTACCTAGATTAAAAGTCTATTGCAAAACATCTTATCATTAAGTAGAACCTTCTTTTATATAAATATAACGGCTAATAATAATAAAAGTTAAATGTCATACGACCTAATGATCTCCATTATAATTGTGCTGGCACATCAAGTTTTGATCACACAGAAAAGCACACAGAAAATTTCCTTTACAGTGGCCTGGTTTTCTGAGAGTATTCAAGGAAACTGGGAAGCAGTCTTAGGTCCTCATGCACACTATTTTTGCTTCTAATGTAAAAAATAAGAATAAAAAAAAATTGTTTTCTGAGTCAAGCCGTTCCCTTGTCCTGAGAAGTAACTCTAAGCCATCTTCACCTGTCTAAAGCAGGACAAAAAGAGTGAAGTTCCAGCAGAATACTAGCTTCAGACAAAAAGACTGAAGTGAAGAATAATTTATGAATAATTATTTGTAAAGTAAATCACTATCTTGGCACAGCTTCTAAAAACATTCAGAGAAGCTGAACATAGACTGTTAGAGATAATTACCAGAAATTATTTACCAGCTAGAAAATTCCTTAAAATAAAGCACAGGAGTCATAGGTATCAAACAAAACCACACAAAGGACAACAGTTAATTATGCCAACATAAATGTAGCAATCACATATTCCCTATTTGATATCGAGCTAACATATGCTGTGTTTAACATTAATTATCCAATTACTGTACAGTCAAATGATAGCTTGATTTAGAACATTTCTCCCATTCAAATGCATTCTTTCATTCTTTAAAGAAAAAAATTAAATTAAATTAGACAACCCAGGGCCAGTATGTTATCATTTCTCTGTCAAACCTTACTAAGCAAAATATTTTCTAACTCAGAGGTCATATATACAGTATATTATATATATATATATATATATATATATATATATATATATATATGCACTACCGGTGAAACGTTTTACAAAACCTCAGTTGTTCTTCAGATGTAATCAGCTGAAATGCAATGAATGACCTAAAATGCTAAAAGGTGAGCAGTAAACTTTGAGAGGTTAAAATTTAAAGTTTATGTTATCAAAAACAGAATAAAGGAAATTTCATAATATCACAAATGGGCCTTCTTCAGGGAAGAACTCATAGATTACAGCCTACAGATGTTCTACAGGAATTAACATAAATGAAGCCTTGCAAGTTGAAGAAAACAATTTTCACAGGTGTCCCAACTTCTGTTGATTACTTAAAAACCCTCTGTCTATCTTAAAGAAGAATTGGAACAGACTGTGTTACTACACCCTCTGAAGTACTACTTACACAATATTCCAGTGATAATGGCAAGAAAAGTAACAAATGAAATAAGACAGAGCATTATTACCCTTAGAAAGTGTATGCCTTTCAAGTAGAGATCTAGCAAAAAAATCAAAGTGTCAGTGAGTATGGTATGATATCAGTGAGTATGGTATCCTACAGAATTCAAAGGCAATTGGAAACTGGAAGAAATGCTGATAGGAAGAGATCTGGCAGACCAAAAGTCACAACCCAATCAGAAGACAAGTTTCTGAGGGTCACCAGCCTGTGTGATCACAGGCACCTCACAGCACAACAGCTTCAAGCACAACTTAACAGTGATGGTCGAAGAAAGCAAGTCTCAGTTTCTACTGTGAAGAGGAGACTTTGTGCTGCAGGTTTGACAGGGTGAGTGGCAGTAAGACAGCTATTCATTAAAGGATAAAATAGGGTGGACTACTGCAGACTGCAAGAAAGTCTTAGGGACAAATGAATCAAAATTTGAAATTTTTGGTTTATTACGCAGGGTGTTTAAATGCTGTCAAGTTGGTGAAAGGATTATTCCTCAGTGTGCGACACCAGCTGTCAAACTTGGAGGAGGAATTGTGATGGTCTGGGGTTCTATTGCTGGAGGCAGAGTTGGTGACTTGCACAGAATGACTGGCATTCTGAATTAAAAAGTTACTACAGTTTGGCTGTTATATCAGCAAAAGTTGGCTACTTTGATAAATCAAAAATTTGAATAGAATTTTGTACACTTAATGATTCCTTGACTTATTTTTCAAAGCCTTGATTTCATGAAATCATTAAGACATTAAACTGCATGCATTTCCATAAAAAACTGATAAAACTAAAGTGTTCCAAAACTTTTGACCGGTACTGTATATATATGTATCTATATATGTTGTAACAAAAAGAGGACACAATAAGAAAAGTTGGGGCACCCCATATAATTGAATTTCAAAAAATTCAAGAGCAAATCAAGAACGTTAAGGCAAAGTCTTTTCAGATGGCAGCCCGATATTGAATTGACTCAAAGATGGTGGAGCTTCCAGCTGTGATGGTTTCTGGCAGGAAGAGGTGGGTCCAGGCAGGCAGGCAGGCAGGCACTTGAAGTAATGTCAGTGATATAAATCTTCTGGTCTGCACAGGGAGGAAATGAGAAGGCATTATTACACAGCGCCAACCCCTGTAGAGGTGGAAATTACCATCCGCAGAGCTCTTAAACCATCCCCTATAAATGCATGTGCATAACAATGTATCCATCTATCCATCCATTTTCCAACCCGCTGAATCCGAACATAGGGTCACGGGGGTCTGCTGGAGCCAATCCCAGCCAACACAGGGCACAAGGCAGGAACCAATCCTGGGCAGGGTGCCAACCCACTGCAGGACACACACAAACACACCCACACACCAAGCACACACTAGGGCCAATTCAGAATCGCCAATCCACCTAACCTGCATGTCTTTGGACTGTGGGAGGAAACCGGAGCGCCCGGAGGAAACCCACGCAGACACGGGGAGAACATGCAAATTCCACGCAGGGTGGACCCGGGAAGCGAACCCAGGTCCCCAGATCTCCCGACTGCGAGGCAGCAATAACACTGTATATATACAGTATATAGATAGATAGATAGATAGATAGATAGATAGATAGATAGATAGATAGATAGATAGATAGATAGATAGATAGATAGATAGATAGATAGATAGATAGATAGATACTTTATTAATCCCAATGGGAAATTCACATTCTTCAGCAGCAGCATACTGATACAATAAATAATATTAAATTAAAGAATGATAATAATGCAGGTGAAAAACAGACAATAACTATGTATAATGTTAAATGTTAACGTTTACCCCCCCGGGTTGAATTAAAGAGTCGCATAGTTATATATATATATATATATATATATATATATATATATACACAAACATTGTATACATAGTCAGACACATGAACATGGAAAGTGTTTTACAGTCATAGGCGAAGGGAAACATGATAGTGGGAGATGAAATTGTGATACAGTCACTAACAAGTCTTCATTCCTAGACTAGACAAGAAATCCCCAGATGATGTATGATATCACTTCTGCCATACTGTGGCAAGCCCCATCCCCTTCCGGCCCTGTAAGTATTTAAGGTGTCAATAAAACAAAAGTCAACATTGAGTCTTAGACCATCTTCTGAGAAGGAGGGAGCTCAAAAAACAGAAGCTTAAAATGTATCATTGGCAACCTCAGCCATCTTTTTTGCCCCTGAACATGTTCTCAATAAAATGTGGATTCCTTCCTGACCGCAACACTTCTTCTAGGGTCAGAATATATATAGGCATATATTGAACTCTGCAGAATTTTGTACAGCGTGTTATTAATCTGATCATATGTACACCTGTTTGACTGATTACTCTAGAGAGAGTTCAGGGGAATGAGAAGTCTTTGACCATGAATCCAAAATTATGGCCACTACAGAGTTTTTGTTAGTTAAGCCAGAAGCTGTTGTCGGCATTTTCATCATCCTATCCTCCACAGTAGGTATCCACATCCCCCAGTAAGAGGGACTCAAGTCTTGTTGCCAGCATCCCCGTCAGCAGGAGTGTTCAGGTCTCGCTAACCAAGGCCCTGCTGTACTTTTTCCTGATGAAAGTGTTCCTCACTCTTTAGTGACACCACATGTGGGTACTCCTAAATCTTTGGTCATTTCTCTTAGTGCAGGTATTGCAATTTTCTTAAAAGACTTTTGGACCTTTCAGCTTAGTCGCTTTTTGGAGTGTCTGGAATTCACCTGTATGGAAGGGAGGAGTTTCTGTCATGGTTTGGTTTGTTTCCTGCCACTTTGTTCACTTTTTCTCATGTATAATTGTACTTTGTTTAATTTCTTTAACTGTTTGCTATTTTTTCATTTTGTTTTAAAGTCCAGGAAGCAGGGCCTCCAATTACTTGGTCTTACACCTTTGAAAAAGCAGAGTCACCTGAGAACTATAAAAGAGCGTTTAGCATCCTCAGATCTTCATG
Organism: Erpetoichthys calabaricus; assembly: GCF_900747795.2. Lineage (NCBI taxonomy): Eukaryota > Metazoa > Chordata > Cladistia > Polypteriformes > Polypteridae > Erpetoichthys > Erpetoichthys calabaricus. The sequence continues at coordinate 186,197,679 of NC_041399.2, forward strand.
AAGCACTGTTATTTTGTACAATGCTCTTCAGACTCCCCTTCTTGCTTATTCACATCTTTTGCTGTTTCTTGTTTGGTCCTTGGTTCTGTAGTTTTCAAAGTATAGATTTTTTTCCGGGTTTATGGCATTTTTAGTTCTTGTATCTTAAAGTCGTTTTATGTTTTTGAGATTTGGCTTTTTTCTTGAACTTCCTGACTTACAGTAGATATACTGTACCTATAGATTTAATTCTTGCCTTCAAAAAATGTTTTCTATTATTTTATTCTTGTCTGAATGTATTCATGTTTTGTTGTTAATAGTGGATTATTTTTTGTAATGAAACTTTACTTTTGAATATTTTGGTATTAATAAAATAATTTGAGTGAATCTTTATAGTTTAGACCTCATCCTTTTCAAGTGGAAGAAGAGGAGGATGGTATTTTGTTGAATGGCAGAAAGCGGATTTGAGATGGGAGCATTTCGACAGAGGTAGGAGGAAGGATGGAGTTTTGTCAGAGGGCAGATGAAGATTTGTCAGAAGTAGGGGGGGAGGACTGGGTAATCATACAACGTTTACCAGACAATGCAAATAACTGAGCTGCTAAAAGGCAGTGCTTTGTGCATATGTCCATGAAGGAAGGGACAGAAGTCTCAATGATGGTCTCCACAGTGCGCTCTCTCTGTTGTATGGAGTTGCGATCAGACACATTACAGCTCCCATGCCAGACAGTGATGCAACTAGTCAAGACACTTTCAATGGAGCCCCTAGAAAATGTGGTTTGGAAACGACGCGGAAGGCTTGTCCACTTCAGCCAGAGTCGATTCTATGCTGTGTTGGTTATGATGGAGGTTTTGAATGACCATTTCAGGTCCACTTCCAGACACACTACGTAATTAGTGAACTCTTGAGGTAAAGTACAGGGTGAGCAGGGTGGGTCCTCCTGCCATCCACAGTCATCTCTTTAATTTTATCAACATTTAGAGACTGGTTGTTGCAATAAAGTGTTTATGTGAAAATGAAGTAATACACTCCAGTGTAAAAATTAGCTGAAAATGGCAAAAGACAATGAAATGTAAGACCCAGGTTTCTGTGGATGAGTAAATTTACTTTAATTTTCTTTATTCAAAATGCATGTTTTTCTAAATTAAATAAAAGTGCCATTTGCTCGGTTCTTCATTATCAGTTATTTCTCTAATGTCATATTCAAGTACATCTAAATGCGATGCAGAATTTCTACACAGTATGATGCAAGGAGAAATGATCCTTTTTGTGGATGAGCATTTGTGAACTATATACTCTTTTGGCTTTTGAGACTGAAAGATGGATGACACCCTGTGAAGATAGCACATTGCTGCACCCACCACATGACGAACCAACTCAGGATCCCAGATTGGGACCCGATTGTAGCCATGCAACAGGTGACACCTCAGCACCACACTAGTTCAGATGGAATGGAACCAGTGTGAGGTTTTTATGGCGGCCAGAGTGCCAATTCTGCCACCAGCCCCCAGGTTTGTCCCTGAAGGTTGGAGTACAGGGCTGGATGCAGATTAAAATCATACCCAGGATGGTTAAGGGCCTTGCTCAAGGGCCCAAGAAAGTAGAGTCATTTCTGGCATTTACAGGATTTGAACCCGCAAAATTCCGATAACCAATGCAAATCCCCAGACTCAGAGCCACCACTCTGCCCCAAGCTAGCACAGAAGTGGTCTTAATATCCTAGTACCTGCCAGCTTAGCCTAAGGAGCACCACCTGGATGTAGACCCAGAGAAATCTGACATGAATACTGAGAGAATGTATAAATTTCATAGAGAGATGACGCAACTGGCAGCTGAACTTCCATCTCTGGGCTTGTCTGCCAATAGTACTAACCGCTGTGGTCCAACAAAAGACTCCACTCTGAACTGAAGAAGCATCTCTAAAATTTTGAGCCAGCATTGCAAACCACTCTGTTTCCCAAAAATGCCTACCTTGTGAGATGAACCTACATCTCTGAATTTATGAGGCAGCAATATACTCTACCCTCCCCTTAATAATTATTAGACAAAAATATCAAATTGTGAGAACTGCCAGTTTTTTGCCTTTATGCTCTGTTAATGACATAGGGGTAAATTAACTTATTTTCGGATCATTCAGATTTGTATGGATACTCTTCATTCTCTATTATTTGCCACAACAGCTCTCTTCATATCAGAAATGTTTCGTAGGCCATGAGTGATTCTAGTTAACTGTAACTGTAACAAACACTGAGAAAACAAAGGCTTCTCTGTCAGGATTATATCCTCCAGATGAAGCAAAACAAATAGTTGAAACAGACATGCATGACCCATGTCTATTGTTTGCATGACATGGGGTTATCTGTAGTGCCTGTTTTCATGAGTTTAAATGCATGGATTTGACAAAAAAGACAGACAAAAAATGTTTTTGGAAATTTTGAAATCATTGATTAAACACAAAAAAAGCAGGAAAGGGAGGATACTCATTTCTTGTTTGCTGCAATGATAATGGCTAATTAGACATGTTTCCAGACTAATAACATTTCCTTCACAATGTGTTAGGGCAGCTGTCTATAGCTGTCTGGGTCACACTGCTAGGTACCATCCTGTAATCTACCCAGAAATCAGCCTGAATGGAGCTCCCAAGAAGCTGCCCTGCCGTAGTGATTGTTGGCCCCTGCACAAAAACTCAGTTTCCTTTAGAATTACCGCATTAACAAAATAATAGTTCAAAGCCACTCATGTTGTCTGTGTTTTGACTTTAAAAAAGGTCACCCTAGACAAATTGAGCAAATTGTTCATCCCTAAAGATGCCTTCAGGACTGATTCAACAGATTCAGGTTTTCAGTCTACTCCATGTAATTCTCGTGTGTTCTTTAGTTGGCTTCCTGAGCCTTTTAGCAGGACAACAATAACAACATTTATTTATATCGCACATTTTCATACAAAAAAGTAGCTCAAAGTGCTTTGCATAATGAAGAAAATAAAAATAAAAGACAAAATAAGAAATTTAAAATAAGACAACATTAGTTAACATAGAAAAAGAGTAAGGTCCGATGGCCAGGGGGGACAGAACAAAACAAAAAAAAAAACTCCAGACGGCTGGAGAAAATAATAAAATCTGCAGGGGTTCCAGGCCACGAGACCACCCAGTCCATTCTGGGCATTCTACCTAACATAAATGAAATAGTCCTCTTTGTATTTAGGGTTCTCTCAGAAGGACTTGATGATGAGGACTACCACTAGTGATGGCTGAAATGATTCATGCAAAATTCTTCCATTCACAACAAGAAACAATGTTTTTATGTATTAATTCTGCATATGTCTGTCTGTCATTTAGTATTTAAATAACGAGCTGTAGTGAAAATAAATCATCAGAATTGTGCCTGTCCTCAACTAGGATAAGGAGATTGCTGGATGGGGTTTGGCAGTGCCGGATTAATGAGATTGTCCTGGGAAGAATGCACAATAATGTTCACGATGATATGTTTTGTTGTGTTCATGTGGAAAATATGCAGTGTTACAGAATTTTTGGTAAAGAGAACAAGCAATGGAGTAGTTAGCTTGCTGAAGGCCCCTGTGCAGTACCCTGAGGTGGGACCCTCCTGTCTAGTATAACTGTTAGTGATTTATTTGCAACTAGATTCTAGGGGCTGGCTGGGCAGTGGTGTCCGTGACCGCGTCACTATCAGATCACACATTGGTGACAAACTAACCAGCTCTCTAAATGAAATTTGTAATAACTTTTTAATTCGCTTCATTACAGCCGCTGTAAGTTAGCAAAAATAAAATAAATTGTTGAAATGAAATGTGGGAGGTGTGGGTAGTAGTATTAGTACATAAATATATGTAAAATGTGGACCCGCTTGCTTTTGTTGAAGTGTTGTTACCAGCCCAGCACACCAAAGTGTAGAAAATCAAACTGTCTATCACGGAGTTAAAGATATCCACAATAAAATTAATTAATTTTCTAAGAGAACTTTGTGAAGGAAGATGATTAAAATGTAACATAAGCTAGAAAGTAAAAACTGATCTATGCAACAACTTGAAACAATTTAAATTTGTAACAAAACGACAACACTGGCGGACAGGATACTATTACATAATTGACCTGTTTTACACAATTGCTGAGAAAATGGACATCATTAAGTGTTCACGCTCACAAATCCTCACAATAGTGACACTAATGAACAGTAGGCTATACTAAGGTACACAATAAAACAGACTACAGACATTTAAACTGTTAAAGCTTACAAAAATGGAACTGACTGACAAGTCATAAATCATATTACTTATAACATCACTAGTACCTTAAAATACTTTCTTTTGTGCCTTCTGTTGTGTAAAAGTCTCATCAAAGTTTGACATATCAAGTTTATCTGGCACGTTTGTTTTTGATTGAGAGTACTGTACTGCCAAGCCACTAAGTCTGTCTTGCGACATGGTGCTTCTGAGGTAATTTTTGATGAGTTTTAACTTGGAGAAGTATCGTTCACATGCTGCAACAATCACTGGTATGGTCAACAGTAACATGTAAGCCATACAAACGTCACTGAAAGTAGATGACAGTGCACAGTGATCTGTCAGGAACAGTTGAGCTACTTCGAAAACAGTCAACTTGGTTGACACGATGGATTAAAAACATGCATGAAATGACAACAATTGAGCGGAAAACAGCGGAGAAATGTCGGTGCTATATAGGGTACTATAGCGTTCAACGAGAAGATCAGCTGCAGCACACAATTCATCGTCAACCAGAGTTGATGCTAACAAGACATTGAACGTTGAAGCCACTGCATTGAGACTGTGAGACCACTGTTTTAGTTAAGTTATTAAAATTTGTTTTTTAAATCTATATGGCCTCGAGTGGGCTCCCCAAGCACATAGGCCCTTTTACTTTGCACAATCTGCACAATCCATTGCTACACCATAGAGAACAAGAGGCATAAATAGAATTCATTTTACCTGTGTATTACAAATTATAGCTGCAGAAAAGGACACTGAAGTGTGAATGGTCCTTTAGGAAGCAATATTCATTGCTTTCCATCCGAAAAAAAAAAAAACACCAAAAACTTTAAAACCCCAAAAGACTCCTTACTGACTTTTACATTTTGCAACTCTTGAATGTGTACTCTCAAAACTCTCAAAACGTACCTGTATCACTAGCCACCACCCACCTACTCCAAACCTCTTCCTAAATGGCTATTCTTATAACATTGGTGTTTTTAAAAATATACAACCTTTTCCCAAAGGCTGCTGGGAGCATCTGAAGGGTACCAAGCTGTTTTGACATCAAAGAGAGAAGGAGAAAGAGGGCTTCCTGAATGTTCTTTACTTGTCATAATGGACTTGGCTGCTTTGTGGCCTATATCTTACTCTTTCCAAAGAGCACAAGATGCCTATTTTCTCTACAAATAACAAGACTCATGGTATATGAGAGACTGTTATGAAAGTGGCTTATTTAACAATATTTTAGTAAAAATACATCTGTTTGCGACATTGTGAGCATGCAGCTGGATGACTTGACAAGTGGATTATGCGACATGAGTGGGGTCCCTCATTGTTCAGCCAGTGAGATTCTGAGTTGTGATTGGTAAAGAAGATGTAATGACAGCACCCACCCCTTCTCTGCTCAGGGTGGTATTGCCTACATTACTGGAGCCTTGGAGATACATCTAAGACATGTGTGCTTGACACACTTTACATTATAGCATGGGTGGGCAATGTCTGTCCTGGAGAGCCGCAGTGGCTGCAGGTTTTTGTTCGAACCCAGTTTCTTAATGAGAAGTCAATTATTGCTAATGAAGCACTTAATGCTCAAGTGACATTTTTCTACTTCATTTTAGTGGTCTCGCTTGTTAAGGTTCCCCACCCTTAATTGCTTGTCTTAAACAGCTGCATTCAGTGTTTTTAATGGCTCCTTATTAGCAATAAAATGCAAATGACAAAGGATCATTTATGATTTGAAGCCTAAAACAGATCATTTTCAGTCTGTCACATTTTTCTCTCAAGTGTTTTATTAAATGAAATCGTGGATGATGAATCCACACAGGTGTAAATGAAACAAGTTAGAAGGAGAACTGCTGGCTGCTTTGTCATTTACATTTTATTGCTAATAAGGAGCCATTAAAACAGCGAGTGCTGCTGTTTAAGACTGAAATAAGCAATTAAGGGTGGGGAACCTTAACAAGCGAGACCACTAAAATGAAGCAGAAAAATGTCACTTGAGCAATAAGTGCTTCATTAGCAATAATTGACTTCTCATTAAGAAACTGGGTTGGAACAAAAACCTGCAGCCACTGCGGCTCTACAGGACTGATATTGCCTACCTCTGCACTATAGCATATGTGTTTCTTCTCAAAAATGCCATTGAGGGATCGGAATGATTTATATTACTATTATGACTGAATTAATGCAGACAGCATGTAACTTGCTTCATTGTCATTTAGCACCAAAGACAGTGCCATCCAAGAGTGTTATTGCATCAGCTTCCAGCACTATTTGCACCCAAATGTCATCTGCTCAGTAGAAGTTTAAAACTTGGAAAATCACTTCATCTCTTGGCAAAGTAAAGAAAAATCATCCCATTGTCATTTTCACAGAGTCCATTTTGCTGTAAGTCCCATTATGGCAATTTTAGGACTGTCCTATGCATTCGAGATTCTACCTGGATAGTACAGTTTATACGACTTAGCTAGAAAAGTGTCCATCACCATATCCAAGCTGGAGGCTTTGTGAATTTGCATTTTATTATGAAAAGTTGCATTTGTTTATAATGTATGTGTATTTCATGTGATAAATGAAAAGACTTTGATTTTGTCAATTTAGATCAGGCTGACATCACTATGGCATCCTATTATGGTGTAAGGCCATTTAAACACACTCTTAAATATTCAACTTTCATTTGCTTTTGCTTTCCTCATTTTTTATACTTACTTGCTAATAGTTAATAGGATTACAATACAGGCTCATTTTTTGCTCTGCTTCCATTTTCATTCTTATACTGTTGTGAAAGAACAGCCATGCAGCATATATATTCAGAAAAACGGGCTTACTGTATGACAGAGCATTCATCCAGCCTGTATTTTGCCATGAAAACAGATCTTTCGTGTTTATTTGTTTTTTTTTTTTTTTTTTTCAGCTATATGAGTTATGTCAGTAATTCTCGGATATTGGTTTAATTTGCAACTGTGATCAATAGGTCATTCTCTGATGTTGTAGTATGGATTAAAGTAAAAATGGTGCTGAAAGAAATGAAAAACAAAACCCACCACGGCAACATTTAATCATTCTAATGGTCAAGTTCTGTACTTAAGAGTGCAGTGTATTCATTACAATCAATGTCAAGCACTTAAGCTTATAAATAGACCGTCTCTGTCTAGGAACATTTTTTAGCAAAAGAAATAAGTCTGGCTCTTCACTGAAATATGAATCAAGATGCATTTAGGTGTCTTTCTCACTTAGTGTCAAAAAGTGAAGAATAATTATGAGAAGCACTGTAAAGCTACAATGGATGCTTCTTAAGAAACACCTTAATTAACATTAAGATGATTATACATATTTATAAATAGATTTAGGCACTGCTGAGTGTGCAAGTGTGAGGGCAGTATAGTGGCAAATACTTTATGTGTCTTACCACATAAAGGGGTTTCAAGGGAATACCAGACATAGCCAGCTAATTCCATCTTTAATTTTTCTCCTCTTTTGTTTGGACAGTTGACTTTGAAGATTATACAATTCAGAAATGGAACCTGAAAGGGGACAGGAATCTTCCCAACTCAGTTGTTTGATGATTCAAGAAACAAGAGGACTGTATTTAAAAGAGAGGTTGTGACAGAAACAAAAAAATCATGTATTGCCCGAAATAATGGGTGTATAAAAATGTGGACATAAGAAACAAAAATCATCAAGCATTCTGAGCCATTTGTGCTTGTCCATGCATTCTAAAGCCTACTGTTCTTGTGTGACAATGGGTAGTAGAAGTGATTTTCTAGAGGATGCTAGTCAAGTGTAGAGACACCCAAAATGTCTCACCTACACTCCTTGCCTATGTGCCAGTTTAATGCCAATGAAAATATTTTCTCTCTTGAACTTACTCGGAATTTATTGAGCTAAAATTTGGAATCTGGAGACAAGATGAAAGAATTCATTGCTCACCTTATAAATTACGTCAACACCAAGAACAAAGCTATTTCTCTGCAAATGCAGGGGCCATAGAAAAGACTGAAAACCCTTCTAACTGAAGAAATATAAGCAAAGATAAAGAACTGGCCCAGAGATGACTTGTTCCCTTTTTTCAGCAATGTGGTAGGGATAGACTTTTTGTTTATCATTGGCTGAGCTTTCAAAGTAGCAACTTCCTTTTAATATATGACATGCCTTATGGAAACAGTAGTATTTCAGTTGTGACATTAAGTTTATTGGATTAACAGAAAATATGCAATATGCATTGTAACAAAATTAGACAAGTGCATAAATTTAGGCACCCCAACAGAGATATGACATCTATACTTAGTTGAGCCTCCTTTTGCAAATATAACAGCCTCTACTGTATATGCCTCCTATAGCTTTGATGAGTGTCTGGATTCTGGATGGAGGTATTTTTGACAATTCTTCCATACAAAATCTTTCCAGTTCAGTTAAATTTGATAGCTGCCAAGCATGGACAGCCTGCTTCAAATCATCCCATAGATTTTCGATGATATTCAAGTCAGGGGACTGTGACGGCCATTCTAGAACATTGTACTCTGCATGAATGCCTTTGTAGATTTCGAACTGTGTTTTGGGTCATTGCCTTGTTGGAATATCCAACCCCTGCGTAACCTCACCTTTCTGACTGATGCTTGAACATTATCCTGAAGAATTTGTTGATTTTGGGTTGAATTCATCTGACACTCGACTTTAACAAGGGCCCAGTCCCTGAACTAGCCACACAGCCCCACAGCATGATCGAACCTCCACCAAATTTGGCAGTAGGTAGCAGGTGTTTTTCTTGGAATGCGGTGTTCTTCTTCCGACATGCAAAGTGTTTTTTGTTATGACCAAATAACTCAATTTTTGTCTCATCAGTCCAAAGCGCTTTGTTCCAAAATGAATCTGGCTTGTCTAAGTGAGCATTTGCATACAACAAGCGACTCTGTTTTGTGGAGTGAGTGCAGAAAGGGCTTCTTTCTCATCACCCTGCCATACAGATGTTCTTTTTGCAAATTGCGCTGAATTGTAGAATGATGTACAGATACACCATCTGCAGCAAGATGTTCTTGCAGGTCTTTGGAGGTGATCTGTGAATTGTTTGTAACCATTCTCACAATCCTGCGCATATGCCGCTCCTGTATTTTTCTTGGCCTGCCAGACCTGAGTTTAACAGCAACTGTGCCTGTGGCCTTCCATTTCCTGATTACATTCTTTACAGTTGAAACTGACAGTTTAAACCTCTGAGATAGCTTTTTGTAGCCTTCCCCTAAACCATGATACTGAACAATCTTTGTTTTCAGATCTTTTGAGAATTGCTTTGAGGATCCCATGCTGTCACTCTTCAGAGGAGAGTCAAAGGGAAGCACAACTTGCAACTGACCACCTTAAATAACTTTTCTCATGATTGGACACCCTGTCTATGAAGTTCAAGGCTTAACGAGCTAAGACGACTAATTTGGTGTTGCAAGTAATCAGTATTGAGCAGTTACATGCATTCAAATCAGCAAAATTACAAGGGGACCCAAATTTTTGCACAACCAGTTTTTCACATTTGATTTAATTTCATACAACTAAATACTGCTTCACTAAAAATCTCAGTTCAGAAAACACCCCAGAACTCAGATGTTCCTAGGAAATGAAAGACATACCACTGTTATCTTTTTTGTTAAACGTAGAGTAAATTATTATGCAGGCTGAGAGGGGCCCCCAAACTTTTTCATATGACTGCAACTTACCTGTGACTGTCCATACAACATAGGTCTAAATTGATGTGGTGTAAATAACATTTATGAACAAGAGTGTGTTTTAACATGATGTTTGTTATGTCCAATCAATTACTAGCACATATCTGATAACAACGCATTAAAAGTGACGTCCCTTCAGTTGTTTCCCATTAATTGGGTAAGTGCTGATGTTTCTCACTTGGATTGCACTGCCAGTAGAGGGCAGTCTTACTTTCATTTTGTGCTCTTGTTTTGAGTTTGTCAGTAATTAAAATTTTTATATTTTTTTTATTCCTATCCTGATGTCTTTAGAGATGTGATTTATAACTTTTCCAGTTTTTTTTACCCTATAGAATTAATTTCTGAGACCTATTATATTTTTACATACCTTTTGATTATTTTTATATGTTCATTACTTCATGCCCCTGCTTTATTGTTAAATGGGTGTCATATTCTGAGTTCAGTGCTTACCAGTGATTCCACCTCTGACATCTTAGTATCGTAACATGCCATGGTATTTTAAACTCCATTTACAACCTCACTTAATCCAAACCTTTTTTCATGCTATTACTTTTGTTTCTGTACTTATTGGGTTTCTGATCCTCTGCTTCGTGTTATTGAACTTTGACATTTAGTTAGTGTATACGACTGAAGAAACATCAGCTAGACTTTAAGGTATTTTGATTCTTTATTTCCCAATAATTTTTCATAAAACCCCTTTCTGTCTCACTGAGATAAACTATAAGTCTTAAAACTGATCTGTCATTGCAACTTTTATACACATTTACTTATCATGAAATTACTTAATTTGACTCTCTAGTTAGGGTTGTTTTTAAGCTGCAATGATTAATTTCCAATTTCCATTTTTTTGACACTGCATTGTAGTTTAGCAATTGTAAATTTATTTGGGCCTTTTTTGAAGTAATTTTTGTTAATTATGGGTGCCACCATTTTGTCTACCAATCGTTAGGACATGTCCTGCAGTTGTTAGGGATGGGTCCTCAGAGATTACAACGTGACAGGCTAGAAAGTTGACAATTGACATGCTTTCCTGCCTGAGTTTGCTGATTAAAGACACTTTCTCTCTTGCTTTAAAAATAGTTTTTCTGGTCTTGAAAATGTTTGCTTTCTCCTTAACAGCGATTTTTGGTTCTCATTACAGTTTTGGTGACAGTTCTCTTGAATGTTTGGTTCAGACCTTGCAAGTGTTATGGCTATGTCTCTTCTTCCAGCTTCAGTCAGAAAATATTTTTTGCTAAATTTATTTTAGCATAGGGTCACTCTATTTCAGGGGCCAAAAAGGAGAACACAAAAATAAAACAAAAAAATGCAAGGTTGAAATGTTTCATGTTTGTAATTACCTTCATTATGTGCAATGTGAACCACTTGAAAACCACTCATCTATGGCATAGCTGTTGCAGGTTTATCTGATGTATGCTAACAAGTGAGGACAACAACCTCACCCTCAACACAGACAAGACGAAAGGAGATGATAGTGGACACGAGGAAGGAGAGGAGACCTTATCAGCCACTGTTCATTCGAGGGCTTGAAGTGGAGAGGGTGAGCAGCATTAAATACCTGGGCGTCTCCATCAGTGAGGACCTCACTTGGACACTGAACACCACACAGCTAGTCAAGAGGGCTCAACAGCAGCTGTACTTTCAGAGGAGGCTGAGGAAGTTTGGTATGTCAACTAAGATCCTCGGCAACTTTTACAACTGCATTGTTGAGAGCATCTTTACCAGATGCATCACCGTGTGGTACGGCACCACTACTGCTATGGACCGAAAACACCTGCAGAGAGTGGTAAAGACTGCTGAGAAGATCTCCAGGACCCCACTGCCTTTTATGCAGAGCATCTACAAATGCAGAGTCCACAGGAGAACTGCCTCGATCCTCAGGGACCCCACCCACCCTCAACATGAACTGTCACACTACACTCAGGCTGGAGGTATAGAAGTATGACATGCAGGACTTCCAGACTAGAGAACTCTTTCTTTCCCAAGGCCATTAGACTCCTAAATAACTGACTGGCATTTATAACCGTGGTTCACCTCATTCTGTCTACCTCACACAACTGTATTTGACTTGTCCATCACACACTTACCTGAGCATTACACTTTATACTTATATTCTGTTTTTATACTTTATGCTGCTACTTATTATTTATGTTTATGTTTATACGTTGGTTTTGTCATTTGGTGTGGACAGCAAAGAAAGAATTTCATTGTACAAGGAAACATATTTCTGTACTATGCACATGACAATAAACTTTGAACTTGAACTTGAAGAATACAGTAGGTAATATTTCAAAAAACAGGATGTGAAATGAAAAAATAAAACTGGTTGAAAACATTGGGCTGCATTGTAAAAAACCTTGACAAACTAATAGTTTCGTAAAAATCGTCTGGAAGTGCGGATAGGCTTCTAAAAACAGGACATTTCTGGTGAAACCCGGACGTGTGGAAACCTTATTTTAGCTTAACAGTGACACCATCTTGTTTTTTTAAGTGTCTGGTGCCATTTTGCATTTCTGTTGCTAAAGCATGGTTCTCCGTAATCTAGGCTGTGTCACCAGGACGTCATGTTGTATGATAGCATCAGCACAATACTGATTAAACCAGAATCACATGTCAATTAGTGTTCGAGTTTCTGGATAATTTCTAACTTTTTGCAGTTTTTTTTTTTTTTTTTTTTTTGGTACTATGAGTTTCTGCCAATGTTTCAAGACCTCGGTGATTTATGTATTCAACATTTTTGCTAAGAACTTTAATTCCCACTTTTCAGTCTCGCTAGTTCATTTGGTAAGATTTTATTTCCTGATCCTTTATTCTTTTGCCATTGTGCCCTGCAAAATTTCATCTGTGAGAGAACAACCATTACACCTTCTGTCACTGAGAATACTAAATACTTTAAATAATTGCTAGGCATGAACTTGCAGACAATAGCCAACATTTTCCTATCTGTTGTGCAAATTGTGTGTTTTATTTATTTTAAGTTATTTATTTTTACCGTTGTTTTAGTGATGTCATTTCATTGTTGTTTTATGTGATTACTTTTCATGATTACCACTTTTTGGTGCATTTGCTTTTCAGAGGGCACTGCCATTGAGTGTGTTAGACTGGGTACATCTTATGTATCCAGTCTCTGTAATGCTCTAAATTAACATTAATAATTCTTCATATTTATTTAGCACTTCTTTCACAATTCAAAGCACTTTTACTAATGTGCAGCATTCACCTGGATGATGCGAGAGCAGCCATTTTGCACCAGTATGCTCACCATATGTTAGCTGATGAAGGGGTGAGAGATAGTTAGAACATTAGAACACTCTAGACGAGAACAGGCCATTCAGCCCAACAAAGATCTATCTGTCAGTTCTATCCACTTATTTCTTCCAAAAAAACATCAAGTCGAGTTTTGAAAGTCCTCAACATCTTACTGTGTACCACACTGCTTGGTAATTTATTCCAAGTGTCTATTGTTCTTTGTGTAAAGAAAAACTTCCTAATGATTGTATGAAATTTACCCTTAACAAGTTTCCAACTGTGTCCCTGTGTTCTTGATGAACTCATTTTAAAATAACAGTCTCGATCCACTGTACTAATTCTCTTCAAAATTTTGAACACTTCAATCATGTCACCTCTTAATCTTCTTTTGCTTAAACTGTAAAGGCTCAGCTCTTTTAATCTTTCTTCATAATTCAAACCCTGTAGCCCTGGAATCAGCCTAGTCCAGCTGTTCTCAAACTGTGGGGTGCGCCCCCCATGGGGGGCACTGAAGCTGTACAAGGAAGGTGTCAAATAAATGAAAGACATCAAAATTAATTTTTTACATTTTTATTTCAAATTTAAATTTGAAAGCATATAATTACAACGAAGGCATTATAACTAAAATTAAAATAAAACATTTCTAAGGCATAGATCTAATGACTAATATGTGTCTGCTTTAAAGTGCGAGAAGTATCGGTATCTGTTGCGAACATTCGGGTAACAGTAGATCAGGTGATAATGTAGCGTGACTGCACCACATTGGCAGTGTAGCCAATATTGCCAAATTGAGTTAAATAATTTACTGCATATTAGGTTATTTTTATGATACAACTAACAGCGGTATAATATTTGTTATATGAAAATATGTTCGTCTCACACAGGTTGACTTCATCGGTGTCCTCGTTTACAAGATTTTTAAAAATTAAAACATATTTAATCGTTTCTTTACATAAAAAAATGATTAAATAAGAATAAATAATTTATTCTTTGTTTTTGGGATTAGAATTACTACCAAAAACCACACAAGGCATTTTAACAGTTATTAAAGCACTTAAAAAAATAAATTGCAAATATTTCATCAAAGTTAACCGAACACATGCAAATCTTATTGAAGTAAAAATGATAGGATACCGCAACACCGCACGAGTATCATACCTTTCTTAGTTGTATCATGGGTTATTCTCGTCTATCTTATATTATGCAAGGGGTGCAGAATTATTCCAGGTAGAATAGGTGGGGGGGGGGGGGGGGGGGGGTTTGGGGGGGCACGAAATATGAAAGTTTGAGAACCGCTGGCCTAGTCGCTCTTCTCTGGACCTTTTCTAGTGCTGCTATGTCCTTTTTGTAGCCTGGAGCCCAAAACTGCACACAGTAGACAGGATGAGGCCTCACCAGTGCATTATAAAGGTTGAGCATAACCTTCTTGGACTTGTTCTCCACACATCGTGCTATATAACCTAACATTCTGTTAGCCAATTAGAGACGAGGGATAATTAGGTGGGGCAGAATGACTAGGCTGTGGTGGACAGTTTAGAAAGGAACATTGGGATACACCGTACATTTTACAAAGGGTGCCCAGGGATGTTTTAAGACCACAGAGTGTCAAGTCTATGATTTTATGACTCATCTGACGGACTGTACCATTTTTACAGCACAGTGTCCCTGTCACTGCACTGGGGCATTGGGATACACACTCAGACCAAGTACTGGATGGGCTTGAACATGCTTAGCTTCAGGTGGATTACCTGTTCTGAAGTGCATGTGGTATGGCTGCTGGCTTCAATGCATTTATGTTAAGCAGAACTCAGTCTTTTGTCCTGTATCTCCTACAGATTTTTTTTTTTCATTTCATCTGTCTACCCTTCCCATCTGACCTTATCATTTAGAAACGTAAAAAAGAATTCTATATTTAAGGACTCTGCTTCTGTTAATTATACATGTCTCTTATGGAAGTGTGTATTATTATTATTTTATCTTTTGTATACTATTTATTCATTTTTTTTCTTATCTAAAATTTAATTTTGTTTTATTTTTACATGTTGTAAAGTACATCCTTTTGTATGAAAATATAACATAGAAATAAATGTTGTTGTTGTTTGTGGTTTCTGAGCACATGATAAATGCCACATAACCCATGGAAGCATTTAACACAGAATTAATTGGATGTGCATTTAAACATGTTTTCAAGCTTTGTAGAAATATAAAGGGAATACTTCAGAAAAAAAAACTGATTTTGAGTACTCTTCTCTTTAGGAAATATCTGGTTTGACTCTACATCTTTTCCTCATTTTGAATTTAGCATAATCTCTTAAGCTTGACTATCGATGACCTGTCTTCAACTGACCTCCTTTCTTAATGACCTTTAAGTCACTGCCACTCAAATGGAATACAAGTGGTCCATCAAGACTATTTTGGAAAATTCCAATAATCTCAGGAGATTCAAAGTTGCTTTCTTAATTACTGTCACCAACTCCAACTGTTCCGGCAGCTAACCAGTGACTTGTAAGTGTCTCCACAATCTCTCGTTGGCTTTACTTATGGGGAAACTCTGCTGTATATATTGTATGTGTGTATTTATTTATATGAATCTCTTAAGGGTTAGTTGGTGTTAAAGTCACTGGAAAAATCATAGAACCTGATTCTGCTTTGTCCAAGTAGGAGTAGGCTCTGTGGAGAATATAGCTAACTGTGTTCTCTACCCTTATATGCATCTGGTAGGCAAACTGCAGGGAAGCTAAGTGGTCTGTAACCAGAGATCGCTGCTGTTTCATGACTCGTACTCCTCATAATGCATGATGTGAATGTGACTAGGCTGTAGTCTTTAAGAGCAGTGCTGAACCCATTTTAGGTACCGTTGCTGTTCAGGATGTCTTCCACAGTGTTGCTATTCTCTTTGCGTTCACAAAGGTTGAGTATCTGCTGAAGAACCAAAAAGACCTTTCTGGCACTAACTACCTTGCATGTGTGTAGACTTTCTCAGCTCTCTTCTCACCTGACCAAACAAGACAAAGAGCCTTGGAAAAGGAGTGTGGATGTCGACGCCACGGTGGGTGTTCTATTTGGAACGTGAAGATGCAAGTTGTGAGGAGGCAAGATCTTTATTATTGAAAAATTAACAGAGTTAGATGAAGGCCTCACTAGTAGATGGGAGTGAAATGGGTTAAGAAACAGATTTAGGTCATTGGCCCTGTCCATATTCCCCTTCACCATCTGATGACTGACTTGCTTGTTGCTGGTCATGTTCTGCATCCCACTCTACACCTCCTTCAGACTGTTATGCTGTAGCTTGCACACCAGCTTGTCCCTGTAGGAATTTCTTCCTCTTGGAGTTGCTTTTTCAGCTCTGCCTGCAACTGTTTGATTTCCTCCTCCCCTCCAGACGTGAAGGCTCTGTTCTTTATTTAGTGAGTTGTTTGGGTCATTTGTAATTCTCACTTTGTTATTATTGTAATAATGTACTGTTTTTTGTTATCCACATAGAATTTAATAGAGTGTAATCTGTTATGGAAGGATTAAGTCCTTTAATGTTCTCACCATATGCCTCATGGAGCAAATCCCTGTTCAACTCCTTCAGACTTTCCTGCAGAATCTCTTTAGCCTTATTTTTGCTCTTCCTCACAGTTACTTTAATACTTTTTGACTGTAAATAATTTTTTATATTGTGGGATCAAATGTATAAAGCTGTGGTTGGATCTTCCCAAGGCTAACAGATGCAACCACGTTGTATGTATCCTTTATAAAGCAAGTTCAGGATATTTTTTCTTGTTGCACACGGAAGAAATTGTGAAAAAATTGTCAGGATAGAGAAACGTGAAGCCTGATAATCACCTGAAGTTGCCATGAATGCATGTGGATATTCTGTGGCAGGTTCACTGACGATATAAGATGCTATCTACTTGCATTGCCATGATATTGTCTCAACAGTGATCATAGCTTCTGCCGAGGGTAGGAGGTATCGAGTCAAAACAATGAAGTTTGAAAATTTAAAAGGCAGGTAGCTGCAGTCCAAAAGTGAGGAGCTCCACTTACAAGAGCATTGAACTGATTTTAACTCAAGTACATTTGTGTTTTTATCACTTAGACTGGATTTTATTTCTGTATTTTTGAATACATATGCCTTTGCCTCATTATGCAGAGAGATTTTACTGTGTTTTTAAAGTATTTTTGAACTTTGTTTAGTTATTATTATTCCTTATGTGTCTGTTTATCCACATCTGAAGCACCATTTTGTCTCAAACAGCTGGTCAGTCACAATGGCACATGGTCCAATTCTCATACAGAACTCATTTCATTGCCACAGATGCTGGTATGTCACAGAAGGATGAGTCGGTCAGTGGGAGCGTGACAGAAGACATTGGGGAAAACATGCCATCTTCTCACAGACAGTGACCAGGCTGCAATTCGTACTCAGTCGATTGGAGAAGTGCCAGTCACTGTGCCACCTTGCCGCTCTGCTTGAACATATAAATGTGGTACATCTATGTAGCTATGTACTAAATAACATATTAAATTTAGATATGCATCACAGTACACTTTTTTAAAATAAATAAGACACTAAATCAATTAAAATGCAAAAAATAGGTTTTATTGAAATAGATTAAAATGAGGTGCAACAAGAAATAATGAGCTAAAACAATGACTCCTTGTCTAATAGCTAATCAGTTAAGCACAGTGGTGCTCCTCATCCTTATCAGGCTTGAATGATGAAATAAGCAATAAAAAGGAATTTGGGGGTAGGAGCGGATTTTATTTAGGTTGCCTTTCCTAATAATATTTTAATCAGATCAGATAAAATTCAAGCAGCTTGGAAATAAGTAAGTTGTTTTTCTTCGCTATGTCAGCAAAATTAATCATCTCCTTTTTTCTCTTTCTAATTCTGTCCAGACAAACTAAAAAACCTTCACTGCTGATTGGCTGAGGATGTAAAATGGAAAAGACAACCTGCAAGTTACAGATTTGTAGTTTCTAGGTAGAAATGTTTAAAAAAAGCTGCTGCGTGCCAAAGTCTGCCCTGTTAACATTTAGAAAATATAAAGTCTATACCCATCTCTTAGTTAATTAAATTCTTTTATAAACTAGCATTAACCAGACTTTAAACAATACTAGTTTTCTTTTTTCCAACTGCAGGGAATTATTTATATGTGTATGAAAAGCACTTGGTGTGCATCATGACACAAGCCACTAGCTAGCTATGTGAACTGTGTGAAAATAAAAATTCTTACACTGGCAAGAGGACACTAGAGTAAGAAGCAACAGAACAGGATGCAGGTCCATAATTAAGGAGAGGAACACACACTGCTGACTGGAGACCACCAGAACATACCAATATAGACAAATAGCAGTCAACAGGCAGTATTATATGTAACATATTGAAAGAGTGCTCTGTAAATAAAGCATCCATTAACACCAAAGGGCTGGACTCCCACACACTCAATTTATAGCAGCAAAAGTGACCAATTTGTGTATTGGGATGAGAAGGCATTCTGGGAACCACCAAGGACATTTGATCCATTAGCTATAAACAGGAGCTCCGAATTGCAAGAATACCAGGGTCCAGCAAATGGAGGGAGGACTTTGAAAAGGTGCTTCTAGTCTCATTTAGATGGTTTCCTTGGAAGTCATCGATGTTGAAAGAAATTTTCTGACATTTCCTTAGTATACTTATATAGTTAAGTGGATGACTCTGTTTGAAGGTAGAAGTATGAGCAACATTTTGGACAGAAAAAAAAGAGAGTAGCGAAACATAATGTCCTGGTCAATGAGAAAACGAGTCACTCATCCTACTCTATTGATTTTGAGAAAACAATGCATACTATTAGTCTTGTTCTTCTGTTATATTTCATAGTTCACATCATCCCTTTGACATATTTTGGATATATTTAAATTCATTAAAACTCTCTCTTCCTAATTAAGGTGGCACACAGAACTCCTTCAAAATCATCTCCTCTCCACCTCACAAGGTCAAGAACATAAGCCTAGACTCATTGTCTAACAAAAAGATTAATAATAGTTAATAAAAACTATTTTTTGGCAGATATCAAAGACAAAAGAATTCACTATCTTTTTGAATCTCACACTGAACCCTGATCCCAGAAGATATTGCCCCAAATTCTTTACCCAATCCTATTACTTGCCATCATTGGCAATGGGTGGTCTTTAATGTATTCAATCATGAAGTCACTTTGAAAATTGGAGTGGCAGTTTGCAAATGCAGAGCCTAAAGGTATCTCTCAATCCCTGAGCTCTCAGTAGCCTTCTAAAAGCTGTGACTCCAAAACAGCTTGAGAGCTTCCTGCTCTCTTCTTGCAGCAATTTGGTTTTCTCTCTTTCTCTTTTAAGCAATTCTGTAATGGTATTTTCTGTGTCCCAGTTCCACCTGGCTAGTTTGCCAGGTTGGAAATCTCTTGTGAGATATACATAGTATACATAGTAAAGATAAACTGTAATGGTGTTGATAAGTTGCATCAGCCTGGGGATGAGTCAGCAATAGTATGAGCTGACATTCCATCATGCAGTTGAGTAGCTTCAGAGCCAACTGCACTGGAGCCTTTAAAATACACAAGGCTGTGCCATAACAATTCCAAATAAAGTGGCTAAGTGAGCTGTCATTTGATGGACACAGGCACAATGTTACAAAATATACAGTATAGGTAGAACTTTGAACTGGGGAAAAAAGAACAGAGAAAAGTAAAGATTAATAACGATTGCAGATTCACTGAAGGGATTACTAATTCTATGCATATCTAGGTTATTAAGAGTAGAACTAAACTGAAATTATGAAAAAGCAAAATTAAAAAAGAGGGATTTTAGGAGTTTCTTAATATGTTCCACAGTATTAGCCTGGCATATTTCAATTGGTAACGTATTCCAGATGTTCGGTGCATAGCAGCAAAACACCACCTCAACACTTCATCTAAGCTTGGCTCTTGCAATTATATAGAAGATCTAAGGTTATACTTTGGAATGTAGGGGGACAGACACTCGAAAATAGACTATAGAAGGCAACAAGATTAAGTAAAGCTCTATTAGTAGAATTTTAAAGTCAGTTCTAAAATACACAGATAACCAATGTAATGATGCTAAAACCGGTGAGATGCATTCAGATTTTCTTTTTCTGGTTAAGATTCTTGCTGCTGCCTTCTGAATTAACTGCAATCGATTGATGTCCTTCTTTGATTAGGAGTGCATTACAGTAATATTGTCATCAGAAAACAAAAGCATGAATTAATTTCTCAGTATCTTGCAAAGTTATAAGAGTCTTACTTTTACAGTGTTACTTAAATGGAAAAATGGAGTCTTAGTAACATGGTTAATATGCAATTTAAAGTTGAGATCAGAGGCCATGACTACACCTAAATTCTTTACTTCCACCTTAACTTTTAATGCTAATTGGACAAGTTTATTTCTAATACACTCAATATTTTTATTTTTATTGACAACTAAGAATTCCGTTTTTTCCTTATTTCACTTTAGGAAATTACTACTCATTGATTCCGAATAAAGGAAAAAGAATAGGCCTTTTACTTGTGCATATCCAAGATACTTCAACAAGCAGATGGTCAATTCAATCGTGCAGTTTCACAAATTGCCACTAAATAATTCCCAGGTAGTCCAGTTTTGGCTCACCATTATGAATATAAATGTAACAATGGGAAGTTAGTCTATAAACAATATGCTCGTTTGCGTCTGAACTTGTTCCATTTTTGTCCTCAAGAGTGTTTTCTGAATCCATGGGTTTAAGATGTTTTGAACATATGTGATATGTAGATTTTTGAGACATGAGTAACATGAGAATATTGTTTGGTTTTGTCCAGCATTGGTCACCATAGACTCCTATTATATCTGAAAGTTTGTTAACTCCTTTTTGAATGAGAACAATAAGATAACAATGAGATGAATAATTTATGCTTGTTATGCAGCATGAAAAACTAGACAATGTATGTGGTTCAGAACTTGGGGTTATCTAGAAAGACCTGACATAAAAAATGTCATTCCAAATATTTAGGAAGATCTGATTAAATAGCTGTATAAAATTTAGACTCGGAAATACGAGTTAGCCAGAAATGAAAACTTTTTTCATCTCATTAAACTGGTGGATAGAACAATTTGTATTTACCATGGTACTATTTAATAGCTTAGGAGCCTTATTCTGTGTAACTCTACATCTCAGTTACACTGTTTTTGCTACAAGGTCAGAAATGACGTTTGTCTCAGCGACCTACAGTTTAAAGACAGAATAGCTGCTTTGTTGTTTTTAAAGCATAGTGATAAACATATTCAAACTAATACCTCCAAAGAGATTTACATATGTCAGGTAATGTTAAGTTATACAATAAGTTTGTGTATTCAAACAGCATTGACTCACAACAAACATTTTAGTAACCTTTATTTTATATGGATTTTCCTTCTGTAGCCCTAACCCAAGGCATTTCATCTGTACAAATCTGGTATAAATGTTGTTATGCATGTGCATCTGTGGGTCATCCTCTGAGCTCTTCTGAGGTATGTACTTCCACCCTGGGTCGAGAGGGGGCACTGGTGTGAACGTTATCCTCTGTTTCTCCCTCCAAAGTACAGAGAAGACGCCCAATGTGGGCAACCAACTCTGCCCATTCCGGTTTAACATCTACATATCCCATGGTTCTCAGAAGGAGGCGGCACTCATTTTGAGAAAGCACTGCAGGATGGCGCTCCTTCCTGTCATAACTTTACAAGGCTTGAAAGCAGAGAGAAACATCGCTCGACAGGACACTGCTTTTGTTTGCTTATTTAGTGCCATCGAGCATGTGTTTTGTTTGGACTCGCATTTATTAAATGGGGACATCTGGGTAGGTGCCCCAATATTTCCTCCTGTGTGAACATGCAGTTCTTTCATCGATCAAAATGTGTATACATGTTTTAAAGCTCAAGCTCAGGTAGTCACTTTCTCCAGGCCACACAGTGGAAAGTAGGCAGAAATAATGATTCATTTAGAATTCAGTTCCTTAGAGATTTTGCCACACTACCTTGCCTAAAGAAGTTACAGTGGCATCATCACTCAGTGCCCAGGGTCAAGTATCACACCACTACACACAGACATTGTCTTATAAGTACTGTGATGCTCATATGTAGTAAACTGGTAAAAGGTGTTCATAACAAGAGATTCCCTATCAGGGTGGATTATTAACGGAAATTGCAATTTCATGGTTATATGGCATTGAATGCCCATTAGCAATACTGTGCTATTCTGCATGATCCTTCACCATCCACTGTGGAACTGCAATTAGTTACATTAGCAGTCACAGGGTGCAGGAGCTGGGAGGATGAGATTAAAACAGACAGTAAGTACACCTCTGACTCTTTCATTTGTTACAAATTTCAGCACCTTGAGTTTGAGTGACCCAACCTCGTTTGGGACTTTGAGTTCTACTAGAATTGTTGTCAAAAGCTGCTAACCAGAACTATGAGACTGTCTTTAGAAATGAGCCCTTTAAGGAATAAATTCAATAGATGTGAATGTCATTGCCCAAGTTCTATCTCTTCATCGGGATGTACTGTATGTTGCAGGTCCTCAAGTTACTGTTCTTTCCGACAGATCCACCTCCTCCCATAACATTCTGTAAACTGCTGTACTGCTCTAATTCTGTTTTCCCTTATTGTCCCCATATGTGCAGTACAATTAACATTAGATTTTTATTCATGTCTTTTGATTATTTGAACAATTTGTTCAGAAATCAGTATTGTTATTGGAATAGCAAAGCATGCCTGACATCTGGTTCATTTTCCGTCAGTACCAGACAGATGGAAGCAGGAACTTCAAATGAAAAGTCAGACCTGCCCTATATTACAGTATATTCTAAACATCTTGCTTTCATATAGTGTAGCAGCTTAAACTGGGCTAACAAATCAAACATGTCATGTGATGCTCCGCTTTAAAACTCGAGCTTTGCTTCTAACTAGTTCTTCCTAACAGCACTGAAAAAGGAATGTTTTTCAAAAGCAATTCTCAGCAAATTTGAAATAAGTGAAATGACAAGAGTAGTCTGAATAATACACCATGTGGGAAGCCGGAGCCAATTATTCAAAGTGCAGCATCTGTAACGTTGCATTATGCTCCAATACCCTTCCCACATGGTGCTGAGATTGCTTGGTATTCAGAGCTCGACTCAGAGGCACAATGCGTTTGAGAGGCTGTGTTGACCTTCTGCCCCAAGCATGAGGTAGACTTTAAGGAGGTAAATGGTCCGACTTTTCAGATCTAGATTTCTGCCTGGTAAAGTCTGAGGTACTCTTTGATAGAGCAGTAGTATATTCTATTGGGTCGATGGTAGGCAATGACCACTTTAGTCAATAAAATGTTAGTGTATGTTATTATTAATAGTGTCATTCTTGCACTATTATTTTTGTATCATGCTATTTTCCAGGTAAACCTCTAGTGAACTCATTTAGCGAAGATACAGTACTAGAAGTACTAGTGTTGTATTTATAGCTCAGAGAAAGAAACTTTATCAAAGTATTAACTGATCGTATCTTTCTCTCCATTAATTTCCTCTTCCCTAGCCTTCTTGTACTGGCGCTCTCCTTTCATTATAAATGCTGTCAGTGTGCCTCTTTATTCTGGCTCAGGTCTTGCTGCTCTCAAGCTTGCAAAAGTTGCCAATGTACTGAAAAGCTAACCCTTGGCCCTTGATTTAAATCAAACCACCATCCCATTTCAAATCTGCTTTTTCTGTTCAAAACTCTTGAGCACATTGTTTCATCTCAGCTCATTCAATATCTTAACAATAGCCATCTATCTAATGCTTCTACTCTTTCCAGTGCTGCACTTCTCCATCTGAATGCAGCGTATTAATTGCTTCATTACCTTCCTCTAAAAGTGTATTTGCACTTTTTGATATACTGCTCCATTTCGTTTAGTTAGCTGCTTTTATTTCATTATATTCAAAATATTTTCTGTGCAAGCTTTAATTCTACTTCAACTGAACCATTGTTGAAGTGCACTGTGAAGATGCATGCTATGAAAGATGCTATATAAAAGCAATGTCTTGGTAAAACATTTGTAGCAGTGTATTCAATTTGAAAGAAATTGCAGACAAACACCAGGGGCCTCATGTATAACGCCATGCACAGAATTCACACTAAAATAGGTCATACTGACAAAATTGGAAATGTGTATGCACACAGAAAAATTCAGATGCATAAAACTGTGTGTAAGCAAAGCTCTGCTTACTTCCCCTTAATAAATCCCAATGAACGTGAAATGTAATGCATATGCACGAGCCTACAAGCCCACCCCAACTCCTCCCAGAATTTCACATATTTTAATATGCAAATCAATATAAATAGCCCCTTCCATTCAGTGCTTTCTTAAAAGACAATAGCAAAAGCATGTAGAAAAAATAAGAATTTCAACAAATGTGAAGTGGAGGCAAGGAAAAACATACTATTTGTTGGCTTAAGCAGTGGTATAAGCAACAAAAGGAAGTTAATCAAGTGATAGAGTGGCAGAGACACTCAAAAGTTCAAGTTCAGAAAGTTGCATAGTGCCCAAAGTAAAACAGTGGTCAGATATGAAAGTCGATGTGAAAAGGCAAGATGCAGCCCATTGTCTGTTTATTCAGTTTCAGACAATATTACAAACGTTGACCCCAGTGCCAAGGACCCAAATCCATGTGGTGATGGTGCTGCTGTGCCGAGCACATCTTTGGGGGCTGGCTGCGCACACACCACTACCTTGGAAACCTCTGGGCGACCATCTGGCTGTGTGTTGACAAACGCTGTTCTGGTGTCACAAAATGCAGTAGATAGATAGATAGATAGATAGATAGATAGATAGATAGATAGATAGATAGATAGATAGATAGATAGATAGATAGATAGATAGATAGATAGATACTTTATTAATCCCAGGGGGAAATTCACATATTCCAGCAGCAAAAATATTAAATTAAAGAGTAATAAAAAATGCAGGTTAAAAAAAAAAACAGACAATAACTTGAATAATGTTCAACGTTTACCCCCTCTGGTGGAATTGAAGAGTCGCATAGTTTGGGGGAGGAATGATCTTCTCATTCTGTCAGTGGAGCAGGACAGTGACAGCAGTCTGTCGCTGAAACTGCTCCTCTGTCTGGAGATGACACTGTTTAATGGATGTAGTAGTGAATACTAAAAGAGATGTAGCCAATGAACTAAGGAATATAAGGGCTTACTATGTGATATTGACCACAAATTAAATGAATTGGTTGAAAAACTGCATCTGATTACCTGTTTTTACATTCTTCTAATTACATTCAAATGAAGTTGTAACACTGTCCGATTTGGCTGATCATTTGGTAGGGTCAGGGTCAAGTTCCTCATATTACATCTCTAGAGATACAGGCAAGCCACGATTGTGTGCCACATTATGCAGCATGTTACATGCTTGCACAATGCAACACACTTTCTGTGGACTATAGAGCAGCACATTAATAGAGTGTAAATGTTTTCTATTTACATACGCAAATTCATTCTCTGAAGGCGCCTTTAAAGTGTTGCATTGGCGCCAAGCGCCACAACAGATTCTCTCTACTCTTTACATGGGTCTTTGAGGTGACTTGCTATCTTGAGTGCTGCTTGCCTTTTGCTGCACTAGTTGGAAAAAAGGTGCATGTGACAGTGCAAAGTTGCCATTTCTATAGGCACTCCTGCTATAAATGATGTAATGCCAGCTCATTCTTTTGGTAATTCATCCCTTGCTGATGTAACTTGTCCAGTGTTGCTGCAATAGCAATGTGCATGAAGTTGACTGCTCCAATTACATTTGGAAAACTGGATGTTGCTGTGAATTGTTCAACCACAGTGTAAGGAAATGTTATATATCTGGATGACAAGCAGATAATATCATCCTATACAGCTGAGATGGTGTGACTCGTTAATGATTGTGAAATACCCGATCGTGAGCAAGTTCAAGTTAAAAAGCTCCTCTGGCTAAAAACCTGATAGTGAATGGAACTTGCATAGGACCAGGTAGAGCACCAGTTCAGCACACAGCTCCAAGAGGAAAGCTCTTGGAAATCGAAATTGAATTAGAAGCCAGTCATCATCATCTATAAATGCGTGCTCTCTTCTAATTCTTCCATTTCTTCTAACAACACCAAAGTGACTATGCTATTTGGAATAGTTTGACCATTCTGTCCACCATTATATTCTTACAGATTGATTACAATTAAGTGAATTATATTTGTAAACGATATGCAAATAATTTTGATGTATTTGATAAATCCTGAATAATGGATGCTAATATGAAAAAGAAGGGAAACGACATAGAAACAGTGGCACTGCTTTGATGCTGGGTGCTGCTAGTTTTTAAAACCGAGCAGAATAATAATGACCCAAGTAATAGATGATGGAGCAGATTAGCACAGATTAGCAAAAACAGAGGGATGATTGATAGATATGGTGACAAGGATAGTGCCCTGATAGCTTCTTGAAGTCCACAATTGTACTTTCCAGCTTATATCATTGACCTCTGATAAATGAGGCCAACTATATGGATTCCCATATCCTTCTGTTTGTATTTCCAAATATCCTACAGTGACAAAAAATAAAATATAACTCATGTATTTGTCAAGCCTATGCATTAGAGGGTCACCCTCCAAGTTCCTCCCAGGTATGTAGTTTCACTCCAGGCTGAGAGGGGGGTGGTGTTACTGACTATGTTGTCTTTCTTTCTCCCACAGTACCGAGAAACCACCCAGTGAGAAACCGCCCAGGTCAAAGAAGCACTGCGTACTGGAAGAACGTGTCACTTCATGGCCAAATAACCAAAGAGACGGAGCTCCTCTATTACCTAATAGTGTAATTACTTTGCCTCAAGCTGAAGGAGGCTATCTTTTGTTATTGTTTGTTTGTTTGTTTGTGTGTTTGTTTTCTTTTTTATTATTTGAAATTAACGTGGACGGCTGGGTCAGTACTCCAACATTTATTTTATCACAACCTGTCATTCCCTCAGACAACTACATATTAAATAGCGTTTGCTTTCTGCTTGGTCACACCATAAGTACAAAAAATCAATATCATATCAGAATTAAGTTGATGTTAGATATTTATATTTTACCATTTTGTTTCCTATTCTAGTCCGCGACCCAGAACACTGGTCAGACTTGCAAGTAAGAATTTGACTGTACTCTGGAAATATGACAATCAATTTAACCAGTGCCTTCCACTCCTAACTGATTAACAGTAAAATAAGTGATAACTTAAATACCTCATAGCTCCAGGGTCTACATGGAGTTTGGACATTCTCCCTGTGTATTTACAGGCTGATTGGTATCAGTGAATATCAGTGAGTTTACACACTTGAAAACGTTGTCCTCAATTTTTTTATTACCAAATCCTCAGCAAAATGAAATCATCATGCGTTAAAAAATGAATAATTGGTTTGTGGCACTTCAATCTGTTTCGTCGTGGTGGAACTCTTGCAACCCATCGTGGAAATCGCAACATTCAGGTGGCTTGGCTGAACTCTTTGAAAGATCTGAGGCTTTTATTAAAAATACAATAGAGTGTAAACAGATCAGTTCAGATTTACTTGTAGAATAGACAGTGAAACTCTTATGTGCACTGCTGACCACGACGCTGCCATACAGCGTGAATCTTCCTTTGTGGGCTAATAATAATAATAAGCATAATACAGCTTAGCTAAAGAGGGGTGGTCAAAACTTGACCCATGACCTGTATTGCAGTCAAACAAGTGAGCAAGAAATGTATTCTTATCTTGAGAGAACTGTACTAAAAATTTGATAAAACTGATCTTTGCTACTTCAAAGTGGATGAAATCGGTACCTGTTAACTCTATTATAAAATGCAAGAGTAGACTAGTTGTTTTTTTTTATATTTTACTTTACAACATAGTTTCATGTGGAAGATTAATATATGCCATGATTGTGAGGAAATAACCAGGACTTAAAAACTACTGAATCATTAATGTTGCGATTCCACATCTGTATGTATCAAAGTTGTCCATCTGTTGCATGCGATCTATAAACAAAATAAAATTTTAAATGAATAATAAAATCCATTCATCCATTTTCTGAACCTTCCTAATTCTGCTGAGGGTTGCAGAAGTCCTAAATTCTAAAACTGTACAATTTTGAAGGTGCACCTACAGTAGTTGCAGCTCTTCTCTCATCTTGCACTGACATTGCCACCACAAGACACAAATGAACTAACTTAACTAAAGTAAAGAAGATCTTTGGTAGTCCAGGAAGTCGTTGGTATTGTTTTCCATGGAGGCAGTGGCATCTTTGAAGGAGAATAGTCTGACACATTTAACACTATTACACTGCCCTCCTCTAAATTTGATGTCCTCAGTGATAGGTATCACATCCCTGTTTCTGGCATTATTATAACCTTAGCACCCTTGGCAGTTTCTTCCCACACCTTTTAATTGAACCCTGTCCATAGCACTCAACACATTGCTGTAAACCCACACACAAGCCATCTAACCAGCTGAAGTAAAGAAGATATTCTTCAACCATAGCACATGTTGCAAATTATTGAACCCTTCTCTTCACATTCACAACTTTTCCATGGCTCAGATACATACAAAAATATTCTTTAGTCCAGAAGCTAGCTGGCACACTAAACATGCAGTAAGAATTTTATTGTGCCATGTATACTATGCACTAGGTATACATAAAAGTAAACTGACCTGGCTTCACTAGCTGTAGATTAAAATTAGCCACACATTTCAGGTTCTGGAACTCAGTCTGGCATCTTGGCGTAACATTTGATTAATGTCTTTCGTTGCAGATAGCAGAAGTGGAGAGTGGCACTACCAGATGTTTTATGTGATGGGGACATGTTTGTACCAAAGTAAAATAATACTGCAAGTGAAATTAAATTTTAAAAAAGTATGTATGGAGATGAGGCTGGCTTTTGTCATTGAGGCAAGAGCTGGTCATGTAATCTTAAAACTGTGGAATGAAAATCTACATAACGTGTGGGCTTACTGTTTGTTTTGCATTTATCCAACTTGTAGGCAAATGAGTATACACAATAATTGTGAAATGAATATTTCTTACCTCTTTCAGCCTTGGATAAACAGATTGGAGTTCTGGGGTTTAATGTTTACTTTGAATGTAGTATAGTCTTCAAAAAATAAATTCAAACGGTACTGTTAAGCATTAACACAAGATCTTCATATCCTTTTGCAAAAAATACAAATAAAGTAGAGCTATGGAAAGATACCCATCCATTTTCAAGCCCACCTAATCCAGAGGAGAGGTGTGTGGTTCAACACCTTTCCTGGGAGTAAAGCAGGAACAGGCTGTGGATGGAACACCAATTCATCCACATTCTAACACAAACACAGCTCTTCACGCTAGGACCAGCTAATGCAACACACACATCTTGGGGATGTGGGAGACAAATACACACAGACCGTGACTGGGCATAGGACTTAAACCCACGATTCTGGGAAGCTAACCACTGCCCCACTTTGGCACCCTATTGAAAGGACTATAAATATAAAGAAATTGACATACTATATATTGTGGATGCTAGGGGTCGCTGTTGCCCCGTGAAACCCACCAGACAGACGTCCAAGACACACTTGTAAAAAGCACCAAGAAGACTTTTAATATTTTTCTTCAAATAAAGTGCACAAAGCACCGCACATGCCACAATTCTCCAATACTAATCAATAATCACAATAAAATAAATCCTCCACTCCCAGCAGCTTAGTCACCCAACCTCCCAACTCCGGCTCTCCTTGCTGGGTCTTCACTAGTCCTTTAAATAGTCCACAACCTGGAAGTGTTTCTCCCGGGTTCAACACCACATCATCCTTCCTCAATTAGCCCGGAAGTACTGTGGGCTTCCGTCCTCGTGATTCCGAAGTACTTCTAATAATAATAATAATACATTTTATTTATACAAGGCGCCTTTCAGGGAACTCAAGGACACCGAACAACAATAAATAAATAAATAAATAAATAATTAAATAAAAGACACAATTATAAAAAACTTAAAACATCAGAAAATCTAGAAATTAAAACCAAACAAAACCATTATAATCAGGAGGAAAAAGAAAAAGCCATTTTAAACAGATGCGTTTTAAGTTTACATTTGAAGGATGAATATGATTTGATATTTCGGAGATCCGCAGGCAATGAATTCCAGAGCTTGGGAGCAGAACGGCTGAAAGCTCTGCTCCCCATGGTGGTTAGATGGGCGGGAGGGACAGTCAGATGGGTGGAACAAGAGGATCTAAGGTTACGGGATGGAATGGCAACATGAAGAAGGTCAGACAGATATGGAGGGGCGAGGTTATGGATGGCCTTAAATGTTAATAGTAGAATCTTAAAATCAATACGAAACTTAATCGGGAGCCAATGAAGCTGCTGCAAGACCGGAGTAATATGGTGAATAGATGGGATTTAAGTGATGATACGTGCTGCAGAATTCTGGACTAACTGAAGCTTATGAAGAGATTTATTCGGGAGACCAAAGAGAAGTGAATTGCAGTAGTCCAGCCGAGAAGTGACAAGACTATGAACAAGAATGGCAGTGGTGTGAGGAGTGAGGGAGGGGCGAATGCGATTAATATTACGTAGGTGGAAGTAAGCAGACCGGGTGATGTTATTAATGTGAGATTGGAAGGATAGAGTACTGTCGAGGATGACACCCAGACTCTTGACCTGAGATGATGGGGAAACAACAAAGTCATCAATAATAAGAGAAAGATTATTGGTTTTGGATAATGATGATTTTGAACCAATGAGGAGAACCTCAGTTTTGTCACTGTTTAATTTAAGAAAATTCGAAGAAAACCAGGATTTAATTTCAGCAATGCAGTCAATAAGCGAGGGTGGTGGAAAAGAGGAGGTGGGATTACCAGCAAGGTAGAGCTGGGTGTCATCAGCATAACAGTGAAAATTAATGTTATATTTGCGAAAAATATTGCCAAGGGGAAGAAGGTAAATAATAAAAAGAAGAGGCCCCAGGACAGAGCCCTGGGGCACACCAGAAGTAACAGTGGTGGGTTGGGATGTGAAGGTTTTAAGTTGTATGAACTGAGTGGGTTGTCGTAACAGTAGTAGTCCCCAGGTTCTTTGTGAGCTCCCCCTGGCGGCACCCACGGCACCCAACAGGGCTGAAGAAATGGGCTTCACGTCCCAAGATGCTTTGAGGGAATCCGGGGAACTGTTGCCGTCCAGGGGAGCTGCCACCTAGCGTCCCGGGGGAGGCAGTGCCCTGAAAAGGTTGCCTCCCTCCACTCTTTTCTTTCAGGGACATCCCGGCCGGACTGAACCGCCGGCTGTCCATCACAATATACAATGCCTATAAAAAGTCTTCACCCCATTGGAAGTTTCACATTTTGTTTTTAAACAGCAGTGAACCATTGTGGGTATAATATGGATTTTGTGATGCTGATAAAAAACAATAATAAAATATAAATAACACACACACACATGGCATCTTGGCTAGTGTTTGCCAGAAGGCACATGAGAGACTCTGAAGTCAGCTAGGAAAAGGCTCTATGGTCTGATGAAACTAAAATTGAGCTTCTTGGTAATCAGACCAAACACCATGTTTTCGCCCCAACATGAAGCATGGAGGTAGTTACATCTTGCTGTTTCGATGTTTCTCTGCAGCCGGCCTTGGAGGGTTTGTGAGAAGGAGGTTTGTAGAGGGTAAAATGAATGAAGCCGAACATAGGGAAATCCTAGAAGAACACTTTATGTAAAAAACTTTTACCTTGTGAGAAGATTTGTTTTTCAACAAGACAATGAACAAACTTAAAGCTAAAGTTAGAAAGGAATGGTTTTAAAACAACAATGTTAAAATCCTGGAGTGACTGAGTCAAAGTCCATGGCCCATATTTATCAAGCGTCTCAGAATTGCTCCTAGGAATTGCACTAAAAGTCACACTAGGATAAGAATTTGTCGTACCTTAAAGTAGGACATAAGTATTTTTTGAAGCATTCTGTGTCTACTCCCAGCTAAGATTGAGAATTCCCCTTTGGGAATGAATGACTTCACAACTTCATGATACCCCAAGCTGCAAACTGGAACTCATAATGACATTATGTATTTTGTCATTCTAATGCTTAGGCTAGGATAATAATAAAAATAATATTCAAAGTACTAGTAGAAGAAGACAAAGAAGATTAAGGAAAACATCTTAATCTTAATCTTATCTTCATTTTAAGAAGGAGGAGAAGGAGGAAGTTGGAAGCATGCGCTGATTACAGCTCATTGCCGCACCCACCACATGGCAAACCACCCAGATTGAGATCCAAGTGCAGCCGTGTAATGGGTGTCACCTCAGCACCATAATAAGGTACACTGTAAAAAACATTGTTATATTTATGGTAAACAACTGGCAGCTGTGGTCGTCAGAA
Source organism: Erpetoichthys calabaricus (assembly GCF_900747795.2). Classification (NCBI taxonomy): domain Eukaryota; kingdom Metazoa; phylum Chordata; class Cladistia; order Polypteriformes; family Polypteridae; genus Erpetoichthys; species Erpetoichthys calabaricus. The sequence continues at coordinate 186,230,213 of NC_041399.2, forward strand.
TTTGACTGTATTTTTAGGTCTACAGTATAACTTTATAGTAAATAACTTTTTTCTTTACTACACATTACAATGTAGAGAAAAGCCAAGCAAAATGACACCTTTTATTGGCTAACTAAAAAAGATTACAATATGCAAGCTTTCGAGGCAACTCAGGCCCATTCTTCAGGCAAGATGATCTTGCCTGAAGAAGGGGCCTGAGTTGCCTCGAAAGCTTGCATATTGTAATCTTTTTTTAGTTAGCCAATAAAAGATGTCATTTTGCTTGGCTTTTCTCTACATTCATAATGGCTAACACGATACAACATCCTAGTACTACACATTACAATAGAAGTGAATGTTTAACCATAACCTGAAATCCATGCACTGTAATAAATTTGTCAATTCATTAAACCATCAAAGCATATTTTGAAAGTAGAAAAATTTTATAGAGCTTAGCTGTAAAAAGTAATGAAATGTATTGTTTAAGATATACAGGTAATTTTCAGTAGAACATAAGGTAACATTCCTTTTTTTCAGAAAAGGCATTTTACTTTCACCATTCACAGTATCTTTGCGCTTAAATTTACAGACTTTTTTTATGATATTGCTCTTAGGAGTGCGTAATTATTGACAGTTCACTACAACATCAAGAAGAATACTGCAACGAGTACCAAGATGGAAGAATGAGACACACTGTTAACAGGCACGTTTATTTAACAAAGGATGATCTAGGGATTGTTCCTGACTTGCATCCTGTGCTTGCTGGGATAGACTCCAACTGCCTTGCGACACTGCTCAGGATAAAGTGGGTTTAGAAAATGGGTGGATGGATGGACGGGGGATCCACAGCCCTACTTTCAGATGAATCACCTTCCTGCTCTTATGGCCATAGAAAACACCTTGTAAATTAGCCACAGCTATATACATGTTCACTTCTCCAGTGTATCAATTGTCTTCCACTGTGCTGTGCTGTGCCTCACTTCGTGATCCTCCCTTTATTAGCTATGAGGCTCTATTTATGCCCTGGGAGTCTCCTTCTGACTTCTTGAACCTTTAAGGGCTTGTAAAGTATAAAGAGAATGTTCCAGGGGTTGGTGGAGTGCAGAGCTCAGCCTATCTTTGTGACTTTTTGTTGTCAATCCCCCACACTGTCCTGGTTACCTTCAGGGTAATATGCTGGCTACTAAAGAACAGTTTGCACCCATGACCAACTGTATGTTGGTAATGTGATGCCCCTTGCGATTCACATACTGTATGTGTGCTCATCCACACTTGGAGCAATGATTATCATATGCATATTGATCTGCATGAATTCAGCTTGCCTTAATATTACTTCACATGAAGTGGTGGGTAAATGTATACATATGCTTGTTACCTCATGTATTCTAAGTTGTCTCACATGTGCGCATGGGAGGCAGCTAAAGGGCCTGAATGAGGTTAATTCCATGCCAGACCAGGGGGTGGCGGAGTGTACTGATCTTTTCTATCTTTCCACTGCAGACTGTTTACGGTTAATTCCTCCTGGTCTCAATGACGCCACTTCCATTTCTGGCCCTGATGACCTCACTTCCTCTACTCTCCCTCAAAACCACCATCTTTGCCTCATCATGTGAATTCTGTTTTGGACTCGAATCTGTACACATATGTACTCTTTATTCAACACTTTTTCTGCCAGGAAAGATTATACAGGTGGCTTCCCCAAACCTTTTTGCGACTCTTTTGTCCCATCTTTGACTATGTGTATTCAATGTTTGGTGCAAACTTCAAGAAATATTTGGTTGTGATATACATAAATAATTCCTATTGCAATTCTGTATTTTACACATTACACTTTCATTTCTGTGATAGTGCATGGCTTTTGTGCATACATGGAGAGATCGTGCAATGTACAAGATTTGTTGTGGATTTGTCCATCCTTGTCATATTTTTTTTACTAGATCATTGTTGTCCAGCGTTTACAAAACGTACAGTTATTTCATTGGATGTGCGTGCCTTTCTCTGCCTAATCTCTACCATTTGGCAGCCCCTAGTGAGTTAGGACAGCTCATGAGCTCTCCTAAATCATGGTGAAGTTAGGAATAGTTTCATAAATTAGGAAAACTGATAAAGAATAAGAGCAGAACCAAATATGCATCACTGAGAGTTTGGAGCCAGTTAGCACAGCTTTCCTACTCTGTGACACTTGATGAATACGGGCGCAGACCTGAATCCATTTGAGAATTTGTGGTTGGACTTGAAGGCTGTTCATTCACAATCCCCCTGCATGAGCAATTTTTCAAAGAAGAATGGAAAAAAATGGCAGTGTCCAGCACAAAATTGATAGAAACCTGTGCACACAGACTCAAGGCTGTTATGGCTGCCAAAGGTGCATCGAATAAATACTGACTTAAAGGGGGTGAATGCTTATGTGGTCAGTTATTCTGAGTTTCAGATTAGAACTCTTTGCTTAGATCTGTTTTCACTTTGACATTAAAGAGTCTTTTTCTGTTGATCAAGGTCAAAAAAAGTAGATTAAATCCACTGTGATTCAAAATTGTAAAATTGTGAAATGTTAGTGAATACTTTTTATGGGCCCTGTATATTCCAAGTTGGGTTAATTCATTCTTTGTTTGTTGGCATCATCTGATTAATTATTATAGCAGGAAAATGACCTTAAACAAAGCAAATAAATGTGTGTGTTCTGTTCCAGCCTTTAAAGTAAACTAAAGTGGTGCAAAAGAGAACTATGTGCTTCCATGTGGTATTTTGTAAAGCATGTGCCCCCTTAAGTTCAAACTCGTCACTTTGTGTATTGCACAGTTTGCCTGCTGGGAGACAGAGTGTGGTTTCTTGCAGAAAATATTAAATAAAGAAGAATCTTGAGCCACTGTTATATGAGAAATTCCAATATGGTTGTCATTTATTTGCAACTATAGGTGAAGCCCCCAGAAGTACTTTCTCCAAAGCATCATAACAGACTGAAGGCTAACAGAAAATCTTCCTTTAATCAGTGAGGTTCATTTAAATAACATTTTTGAATATACCATATATACTTGTGTATTAGTTGGGTCTTGAAACCCAAAAAATCAATCATAAAATCAGACCCCGACTTATACGCCCGTTCAATAATACGACCCTTCATTTTTTTTTTTTACATCTTGCTTCCACCAATCTCGCACCATTTTCTCAGACACTTCACATTTTGTTACAGTAGTGCAGTCATCAATTTCTTTTGCCACTTCAACAACTTTTAATTTAAAACCAACTTGATATTTTCTTCTGACTGAACGTTCCATCACAGATAAGGGATGCTCTTCCGATAAAGGAATATGAGGATGTGAGATAGAAAAAGCACAAAACAGTGCAAACGTCACTTCAGAATAGTTCAGGTATTACCGTGTTGTCACGTAGGCACAATACATAGAAAAAAAAGGCAGGTTACTCTCTCAGGTGGGCATTAGCATATCATAATCTCTTGAATCAGTTTCCGCATTCGACTTATATGACCGACATTATAAAATTATATAAAATCAAGCCCCAACTTATCCGTAGGAGAACTTAAATGCGAATGTATACTGTACTTTAAGTTTCACCAATCAGCTTTAGATAAATGGTATACTCCAGGAATACACCTCTAAATTATGTAAAGTCTCAAAGTAGTTAAATATATTAAAAGTCCTAGGTATAAGAAATAAGACTTCTTATATGTAAACTTATCACAGAACAAAGCACAAAGTTAAATGTTATATATTATCTCATTTTCTATTTCAAAATACGCTTGCACATGGAAGTTTGGATGTCCTAGCTTAACAGAGACAATGTAGCTATTAGCTAAACAAACCAGCTTGTTGGACTGAATGGTTAACTGTCATTGTCAAAATTCTTATGTTCTAGTTTCAGCATATTTTTCTTTTCCCTTACAGGTTCAACACCCCTCAACCCACCCTCCCATGTGACATATGCTATATTCTGCCTGACACAATATGTTTGAAACTTTATCAACTATGGGTCTGTTGAAGAAAAGACTGTTTTTTAGCAGTTTCATAATAATTTTATTGTACTGCCCAAGCTACCACAAAAGAAAAAATATATCATAGTATTTATTTACTTATATACTTTAAAATTTCATTAGAATGTACATAATAAAGAACAAGTATTAAATTTTCAAAACTCCAAGAGCTGTATTAAGGTTTAAAAATGCATGCTGCTTTTTCAGTTCCATGTTTCAAAAAGTAAATAAAAATGAAAATTACATTACGAAGAAGTATTGTGGATTTACCAAAAACACAGTTGCTATCCAGCTTAATAGAGCTATGGCTGTCCCAACACAGTATTATTTTTTTTAACGAATATTATGCATTTCAGATATGGTCTGAACAAGTGACTGCAGCAAAAAGTGTTTATTAAAACAGGGCATCTGGAAACACTGAACATGCTACCGTGGTTATCCCTTAATCCCTTAAAACAGTGGTCCCCAACCTTTTTGACAGCAAGGACCACTTTATTAGATGCAAATTTTTCCACGGACCGGTCTTAGGGGGTTGTTGGGCAGTTTTATACACAATTTACATAACATTTCTATTATTATTAAGCAGTTCGCATATGTTTGCAACCCGAGATTTTTCTTCTTTTTTTTGCATATAACAAAGACATATGCTTTGCATTTGCCATTCCAACAGATTGCACATCACAAACATTAACACTGTTATCGTTTTTTTCGTGTCTGCCGTTTCTATAGGAGGGTGACAATGAGTTAAATTCCAATGGATGTTTTTCAAATGTTGACAAGCAATAAGCAAAAGGTATCACTGAAAACCACAGAAAACAAAAACAGCAAAAAAAAAAACAGTACGAGGAAAGAATTTTTGTTTACAATGTTTCTGTTTGGGGATCATCTGAGCTGCGACCACAGATCTAACTGCTCTTTGGATGATTCATTCAGGCATTTCAAGGTCACTTCGTTGTAATGAAAGCATCTGCTGAATGTACTTCGTAGTAACGCGATTTCTATAGACTCGTGTCATATTGGGAAACTATCGGGACCGTAACAATACTTTGTTGTAATACTCTCTCACCTCGGTGTCTCTCCTCTCTCTGCGCCGCTGCAAAGCCCCGCCCACCAAGCGTTCTGAAAAATCTGAGTGAGTCTCCGTTGCCGGCAGTTTTCTCGCGGCCCGGCTGTCAGACGGCTGCGGCCCGGTAGTGGGTCGTGGACCGGTGGTTGGGGACCCCTGCCTTAAAAGATCCTTTAATCTTGTCCAAAAGTTTCTAATGTTTTAATGTTACTTTGTAAAAAGAGTGTCATGGAGACTATATTAAGAAAACAGTATGTGGTACAAACCCCCAAGTAGTATCCAATCCTATCCTATAATAGGAGACATTAAGATTAGGCCTGTAACAGTTTGCTTCCATCCCCATTAACCTTCACGAGTATCTGCCTACACAAACTAGCTTCTAATAAGCACAATAAGACCACATAGCTAGAAAACAAATGAGTCAAAAATAGCGGAAAAGAAAGATGCTTAGAAATGTCAAAAAGAAAATTAGAATGCTAGAAAACAAAAACCAAAAAAGCAAATACTGTAGCTAGTAGCAAGCATGATGAAAAATATTTATATGATGGAAACAGAAACATTGACAGATTTTTATGCTATTTTCATAAAGTAAACTGGCCAATTAGACGTGCTAATATCCACTTTGCAGAGAAATGCCCCCATGATGCCATGAAAACTGGAAAACAACAGAGGATTACAAAAAAACACTGAATTGGATGATGAATCTGTGGTATTTCTCAAAACTTCTTTTAGGCAGCATTTATAAACTATTTAAAGTGTTAAATACCAGAAATATGAAAAACCCAAGTGAACTCCTTTATCTTATCTTGTCTTCTAGATTACTTTTTTCTCAACATTAATTGGAAATATTTCCTGGATGTTAGGTCAATATACAAATTCAGAAATCACTTTGCCAACCAGAATGCTTCCATACATTTGTCCACATTGTCAGGTCCACTGTAGTATTATGAGGCTACAGCAAAACAGTAATCGAGCTATATAAATGTAATGAATTATTATTATTATTATTAAGGAGTCATGCCGCGTTTGTTCTAATACAACATCAGATGAATCTCTGTTCTCATCAAAAGCCTCAAATACACAAATATCTCGAGACTGTTTGTCTTCTTAGCAGTGATGGCTTCTGTGGAAGTAACCCCCATGGAAGACAGGAATAGTTCAATCAATCAATCTTTATTCAGTCACAGGTGAGTACATGGATTCCACTTTGCAAGGCAGAAGAGCAAAGTTCCCCTGTTTCAATCGGCTTTTAATATTCATTTTCCTCCTTCCCCCTTACTTATGAAACAGCATCTAAGCATTTCATCTTATATTGCGCAAATCGGCCAACCGTTTCTTTTTTGTGTATGTATCAAGAGGGGCCCCAAAGAAGGAAAAGTCATCTTCCAAGTGTCTAACGGATGCATGCTAAATAAAGAAATTTTCCTAGGTCAGCTTACTGCAACATGTCTTATGTCAGACATCTGGATGAATAACCTGCCGTTATAACAAAACAGCTTTTTACCCTTAGTAGCTTGCAAGCAGTTAAATTTTCTTTCACACTTCTTACCTCAGATTCCTGCACAAGTGTTCTTTCAAAATCAACTTCCTTTGTACTAGTTTACACAAAAAGACACTCTTGGAAGAATGTAGGGAACTAATATATCCTCTGAATTATCCTCCTCTGCATTCCACACCTGTTTAACCAGCTCTATCTTTTTATGTGTCAGTTACTTGAATGTTACTCATAAGGAATGGTGTAAATAACATGCAAATAGCCAAACAAATCATTCTTCCCTTAAAAATTTACCAAGCATAGATTAGGTAGGTTGTATTGCAGTCTTATCTCCTATCCACTTATTTCTTCCAAAAAAATATCAAGTCGAGTTTTGAAAGTCCCTAAGGTCTTATTGTCTACCACACTACTTGGTAGCATATTCCAAGTGTCTATCGTTGTTTGTGTAAAGAAAAACTTCCTAATGTGTGTGCGAAATTTACCCTGAACATATTTTCAACTGTGTCCCCGTGTGCTTGATAAACTCATTTTAAAATAACAGTCTCAATCCACCTTACTGATTCCCTTCATTCACTTTACACACTTCAATCATGTCACCTCTTAATCTTCTTTTGCTTAAACTGAAAAGGCTCAGCTCTTTTAATTTATCCTCATAATTCATCACCTGTAGCCCTGGAATCAGCCCAGTTGCTCTTCTCTGGACCTTTTCTAGTGCTTTTCTATGGAGCTATATAACCTAACATTCTGTTTGCCTTCTTAATGGCTTCTGAATGCTGTCAGTTTCATAATGCTTTATGACAATTTGCTTATATAACATTATTTGAAATCTGCATTTGTATAATCAGCTTTTTGCAGCCATAAATGATGAAGTCGATAGCTTACAGTCCACTAGTTTCCTAAATCCTTCTCATAAGGTGAACTCTCGATTTTCCGACTGCCAATTGTGTATTCAAACCTAACATTTTAACTTCCTATGTGTAATACTTTACATTTACTAACATTAAATTTCATCTGCCACAAATCTGCCCAAGCCTGTCTGCTATCCAAGTCCTTCTGTAATGATATAACGGATTCCAAATTATCTGCTAATCTACCTATCTTGGTATCATCAGTAAACTTAACCAGCTTGTCACTGATATCTAAATCACTTATATTTATTAAAAATAGCAGCAGCCCTAGCATTGACTCCTGTGGAACACCACTTTTAACATCGGCCAGTTCTGATGCGGTTCCTCGCACCATTACCCTTTGCTTCCTGTGTCTGAGGCAATTCTGCACCCATCTAAAAACATCACCATGAACTCCCACTTCTTGTAGTTTGATGCCCAACCCCTCATGTGGCACCTTATCAAATGCTTTTTAAAAATCAAGATAAATAATATCATATGCTCCACTTTGATCATATCCTTTTGTTGCCTCCTCATAGAATTCCAGCATGTTAGTAAAACACGATCTCCCTCTTCTGAACCCATGCTGACTGTTCCGTAAAACTTCTGTTCTTGCCATGTGTTGCTCAATCTTCCATCCATCCATCCATTTTCTAACCCGCTGAATCCGAACACAGGGTCACGGGGGTCTGCTGGAGCCAATTCCAACCCACACAGGACACAAGGCAGGAACCAATCCCGGGCAGGGTGCCAACCCACCACAGGACACACACAAATTTAGAATTGCCAATCCACCTAACCTGCATGTCTTTGGACTGTGGGAGGAAACCGGAGTGCCCGGAGGAAACACACGCAGACACAGGGAGAACATGCAAACTCCACACAGGGAGGACCTGGGAAGCGAACCCAGGTCCCCAGGTCTCCCAACTGCGAGGCAGCAGTGCTACCCACTGCGCCACCGTGCCGCCCTGCTCAATCTTATCCTTAATAATTCCTTGCATTAATTTTCCTGTGATGCATGTTAATCTTACTGGCCTATAGCTGCTTGGATCTGTCCTGTCACCCTTCTTATATAATGGGATGATATTTGCCATTTTCCAGTCCTTCAGGGTCCCACCAGTGCACAGTGACTTCCTAAAAATATGTGTCAAAGGTTTATATATGTACTTGCTAGCCTCCTTAAGAACTCGAGGGTAAATATTATCTGGTCCTGGTGATTTGTTTGATTTCAGCCTATTTAATCTGAGCAGCACTTTCCCTTCTATAATTTCCAAATCCCTTAGTACCTCCTTAGTAGTCGCGTTTACTTCTGGGAGGGTATCCACTTGCTCACTTGTGAAGACGTTCAGAAAAATGTAAGTTTAGGGCATCCACTATTTCATTGTCTGTATCTTTTAATTCCCCTTTACTATTTCTGATGCACTTCACCTCCTCCTTGACTGTTCTTTTTCTACTAAAATACTGAAAGAATCTCTTAGTGTCTTCTTTCGCCTTATCTGCTGTATTCCTCTTCAACTGTCTTTTAGCCTCCCTCATATCCTTCTTAATGGTTGCCCTCATGTTCTCATACACTCTTCAATTCACTTTGCAGTCATTGGTCTTATATGACTTATAAAGTAGTTTTTTCTTTGCAGCTTCTTTTTTAAATCTTTATTAATCTACTGTGGAGTTTTTAAAAATTTCCTATTAATTCCAAAAGTAGGTATGTACCTGTCCTGCATTATATGTAAAACATTTTTAAATCTATTCCACTGCTGTTCGACTTTTTCCACACTTGAAAGCTTATCCTGGTCTATCCTCCTTAGACTTTGTCGCATCTGCTCAAAATTTGCCCTATCAAAGTACAACTCAACAACTTTAATATTTGTATCTACAACTGTTTTGCATCTGTCTTGCATCTGTTTATGATTGTGTGATGGGAAGAGTTTTTCTAAATAATTATGACATCTGAAAAATGTATCACTGCCCTAAAATGTGCAATGTACTTCTTCAATTTTAAATTATTGAAAAGGTAAAATGAATGATTTAAACACTTTAAATGTCAAGGAAGTAAACTTTGTTATTTTACACTTTAAATCATTTATGATGTACTAAAGGCAAATTATAAAAACACATATTGCAAACAACGTTGAATAAGCAAAATGCCACAAGGTGTAATGAAACTGCAGCATACAGGAGTTACAAAGAGAAAAAGAGATTGGGTGTCTAAAATATATTCCTGCCCATGTAAAAATGATCGACAGCTAACACACCCCATTGCATTTTTCTCTCTTTTGTGGCTTAGATATGAGGAGGAGAGAGCTTTTTGGCAGAGCTCGGAAGCAAGAAACGGGATGGCCTTCTGTGGGTTGGTGGAATGCACATGCTGTTTAAGTTGGAAGAGGTGAGAGGAAGAATGCAGTTTTGTCACAAGTTATGTGGCTATTCTGTCGGAGGATGGATGATGTTTTGAAAGAGGCAGGAGGAACGATGCAGTTTTGGCAAAGGAAGGATGGTGTTTTGTCAGAGAGAGGAGGTTGTTCTAAAATGGATGTCATATTCATGGTGTTTATCATGTGTATTGCCTTTATTCCAGCAAGTTTCATTTATGTACAGCAATGGTGATGGGTGGTCTGATACAATACTTGCTTTCTTCTTGTCTCTCTGCTTTCTTCTGGAGCTTTCACTAAGTTAATTATGGGATTACTAGAAAATTCAAAGTAGACATGGCCTGCTGGCTGGAAATGATGTATATCAGGTTCTCACTCTTTCGTCTTTGGTATAGTCCTTTCATGGTGTGATCTTATGGTACGTAAACGTTATGAAAAGGCAAAGATTGCAGAAGAATAAAAAAGGGGGACTTGAGATGGGTTGCGTGTCAAAAGTAAAATGCAAACCTCATGAAAAGAAAAAGCAGTAGGAAAACAAGATGAAAGAAAACTAAAGAGATAAATACAAGTAAGGTAGTGAAAGTCACTCTGACATGATATATTACTCCTGTTGTTTGTTTCAGCAGGAGCTACAATATAATTAATAGAGCAATTTCAAATGCAGACCACTGGGAAAAAAGGTTTGGATATCTCTTTAGATTGAACTGGCAGCTGATGTGTCTCACAAAGCTAAACAAAGCAGGTACATTTAAAATTTCAATGGAAGGTTATTACATGCAAAGAATCCACTACAGGCAGAAGAATGCTTTGCATTTAGCACCACTGAAGAGATCTATTCAGAATGGTAACTTAAAAACACATCATGAGGGATTCTGGGTGTGCTAATTGCTCCTGTGGTTTTTAGAGTTCTCTATAGACATGTTGCGGCTGTAAAAGCACACAATCACATACAAGATGATCAACAACAGTGATACAGAATTTGAAATCATAATCCTTTGCTGCAGTGTGAAAAACATAATTCTTACATAGAATACAATAAAACTTGGTGCCATCCAGATTATCATTATGCTCCTGACAAATAAGAATCATTACTGGATTATTTCTGTAAAATACAAAGAAAAATGTTCATCAGACTCATCTGGATATTTTTTACAGCACAAGAATCCACAGCACAGGTATTATTGGAAATATTATTTTTGTTCCCATCTTTGATGACCATTTCAAAGTCACATCCCACGACAAAGTCAGTCATTTCAATTTTTTAAACAAATCTTTCAGTCCCACCTTACAGACCGCTGCATATGCTCCCAACAATAAGCAGCCATCTTTGTTCTGTTCATCAAAACTAGAGATAGTGATCTTTAAAACTGCAGCAAAAATGTCTTGTTTGTCGTTAGCAGACAACTTCTTAGTCAACAGACGAGCTTCAAATTTTCCAGAGGATACCAACTGTTTAATTATTTTGTCCAGTTTTGTTTTCAGAAATCCATCTAACCAAGTAAAAGCACATTTATCTAGAAATTAGTAAGTAGTTATACTAGATATGTATTTTCTTTTACTGTATTTCTCTGTTAGTTATGGATGGACAGATGGCCAATTACATAGCCCACTCTTCTGGAAACTTAGATCTACCCATTTCTGAGCCTACTATAGGCAGGCACCTATAATGGCAGCACTGGTTGCAAGCACCACTAGATAGGTCATACACCCATTGCAGGACACACTCATTGCTGAACAAGATAATCTTCTAGCATCATATTCTTCCAACATTATAACATTAGAAAGTTTTGACAAGAACAGGCCAATCGGCCCAACAATGCTTGCCAGTCCCATAAATTTAATTCCTCCCAGGCAATATCAACTAGATTTTTGAAAATCTCTGCATTCCTACTCTCCACTGCACTACATGGTAACATATTTATTGTGTCTATGGATCTTTGTGTGAAGCAAAACTTCCTAACGTTTGTGTGAAATTTACCTTTAAGAAGTGTCCAACTGTGTCCCTGTGTTCTTGTTGAACTCATTTTAAACTAACATCCCAGACTGACTGTACTGATTTCTTTCAGAATTTTAAACCCTTCAGTCATGTCACGTCACAATTTCTTAAACTAAAAGGTTCTACTCCTTTAACCTTTCATCAGAGCTCATGTCCTGCAGTAGTTCAATCAGCCTAGTCACAATTTACCGGACTTTTTCTAGTGCTGCTGTGTCTTTTTTAAAGCTTGGAGACCAAAACTGCACACCTTTCTCCAGGTGAGGTCTGACCAATATGTTATAAAGCTTGAGCATAACCTCCTTGGACTTTTACTCTACACATCATGCTACTGTATATAACCTAACATTCAGTTAGCATTCTTAATGGCTTTTGTACACTGTCTAGAACTTAACAGGGATGACTCCACTGAAATTTATAAATCCTTCTCATAAGCAGTACTTTCAGTTTTCAGTCATCCCATTATGTATTCAAATCTACGTGTAATACTTTACATTTACTAACAATAAATTTAATCTGACACAAATCTGTTCAAGCCCGTATGCTGTCCAAGATCCCTCTGTAATAATTCAACAGATTCTAGATTATATGACAATATGTCTAGCTTGGTATCATATTTGTATTCCTATCCAGATAATTTATATATATATTTAAAATAGCAATTGCCCTAGCACTGACACCCTGAGAAACACCAATCTTAACATGACCCAATTCTAATAAGGTTCCTTTCAGCATAACCCTTTGCTTCCCGTGTTTTATCCTGTGTCCCAGGGTAGGTAGAATAGAAGAGTGTGTGTGTGTGTGTGTGTGTGTTTTTGATATCTGTTCTTATTCCTTTCATTTCAGTAGTGGACCAGCTGAGCAGACTGACTGAGCAGGGAAGCTTGTAGATGTCAATTTGATTCCAGTAGTGATGTGCAGAAGGGAATGGGGTATGTCGGAGGATCTGGGAACAGGGAGAACATGGTTAAGGTTTCGGCAGAAAGGAAGGCATTGGGAAGCTCTTTTGATCAGGCCTCCTAGAATAACGAGCGAGTGGAGGTATGCAGTGGATCAAGGAAAAGTGCAGATGTGGACTTTTGTCATTTACAAGGAACAAATGTCAGATTTAACTTGAGTTTGTGATTTTAAGAAATGTTATTTTCTTTTATTTTATAATATGTGCGAGCTAATATGAACAATGTTTGCATAAAGTGTCACAAACAGGTTTGGGGCAGCCACCCGTATATTGTTTCCTGTCTTTTGTTCATTTTCTTTTTGTCTCTACCTCTCTTTCAAAAGTTATTTTATGTGTTTGTCTAATGCATGGGTGTTGAACTCCGGTCCTGGAGGGCCACAGTGGTTGCAGGTTTTCATTCTAATCATCTTCTTCATTAGTGACCAGTTTTTGCTGCTAATTAACTTCTTTTGTCTTACTTTTAATTAACTTGACTCAGGCCCCATAGTTATTTCTTTTCCCTTAATTAGCAGCCAAACAATAATGAGACACAAAACCAGGCGCCACAAGGACCAGCTCACCTGTGCCCATCACAACATCTGAAAATAAAGAAAGGTGACAGTCTCAGTAAGGTTGATCTGACAGTGCTCTTAAGAAAAAAGAGAAAAAATCAACAGTTTTGGAAATGTCTGCTGTAGCAGAATGAGAGCAACAACAGGCCTTGGAATTAAATAATGGGTTTAATTAACAGCAAGAATCGGCTTCTCATTAAGAGATTGGTTGGAGTGAAATTGGTTGGAGTTTGAAATCCCAGTTTAGCTGGTCATCTGTTGGCTCGTTTCACATCTCCTTTTTGTTTGGCTGTCATTTAATGAAGAAAGGAATAAATTCAGAGGACTGAATCCTTAAAAAGAGTTTTTTAAAATGAAGGGAAAAGAAGTTAATTAGCAGTGAAAACTGGTCACTGATTAGGAAAAGAGTTAGAATGAAAACCTGCAGCCACTGTGGCCCTCCAGGCCCAGAGTTCAACTCCCCTGGTCTAATGCTTGAGTAGAAATGGTACATTGCAACCCTGAACATTTAGAGTGTACCAACTGGAAGAAATTATTAGCAGGATTTTTGGAAGAGGGAGGCATGGTGGTGCAGTGGCAGTGCTGCTGCCTCGCAGTTAGGAGACTCAGGTTTGCTTCCCCGGTCCTCTCTGCGTGGAGTTTGCATGTTCTCCCCGTGTCTGCGTGGGTTTCTTCCGGGTGCTCCAGTTTCCTCCCACAGTCCAAAGACATTAGATTAGGCAGATTAGGTAGATTGGCGATCCTAAATTGTCCCTAGTGGGTGTGTGTGTGTGTGTGTGTGTGCACACCCTGCGGTGGGCTAGTGCTCTGCCCGGGGTTTGTTTCCTGCCTTGTGCCCTATATTGGCTGGGATTGGCTCCAGCAGACCCCTGTGACCCTGTAGTTAGGATATAGCGGGTTGGATAATGGATGGATGGATTTTTAGAAGAAACCCTGTAGGCAGAGCCTTCTCAGTGTCGGATTTCACTCCTCCTCATGACAAACTTTATAGTGAGTTGTCCCCAGACGTCTGTTCTCATTCAAGAATCAGGTCTGGCCCTGCCAGACTAACTTGTCAGTAACCAGTGAGATTCTTGTGTTATTGGTTATAGCAGTTGTCTTTTATTCGAACAGATTAAAAATGTGTATAGTCTTCAAAAATGGAGAAGGATGTGTTTTACTTTGTGTATACTCCATTGTGGGTGTTTTACCAATATATACAGTACTAACAAAGTGAACCTTACTTAAAATATACAGGTTACCAAAAAAAAAAAAACTGATGACCTAATAAATACAGACAGTTACAATATGTTTCTCTAAGAATACGTGATAAAGTGAGTAGAAGTGTTTAATAAAAACAAAAAGGAGAAACAACATGACAGTTCATCTGAAGTTTTAGTAGCAATAATAATAACAATTAATAATCCTGATTATATCGAAGCGTACGTTAGCACAGCTTAACTAGTGCATAGGGTGGGAGAATGACTCGCAGTGAGACCCCTTTTATCATGTTATCAAAGAAGTGCCGTAAAGACAGAGTTGGGGGCAGGGGAAGGAAATGAGCGCACAGTATGCCAGGAAGGATGCAGGAGGAGAAGTGGAGCTGACCAGCCTCATGACGCACTGGCCCTTCCTCTCAGTCTCCTCGTGTCATTCAAGAAATGTGGCATTATCTAGTCTTTTATCTTGGAGCTCAGTTGACCCTTTGCCATGACCCCAACAAATTAAATTGCTTGATGTTTTACAGATGAGTTTACATATAAGGAATGTGAGCTTGAAGATTTAGTTTTTTCTTTAGTTGTGTTTATTTACTCAAGCAAAAAATGGAATTTGTCTTCTCAATCCGACAAAAGCAAAAATCACTCCGACACAACAGGTTAAAACTTCACAAAACCCAGAAGCATTTATTATAATTTAATGCTTTACTTTGATTATTGTTATCTGATGGCATCACTGACATTTATCCATAATACTTACTAAGACACCTTCTATACTTGTGATACTTGAGAGCAGCATTTTTTTTTTGTTAAAAAGTTGTATGGCACTTTAAAGAAAATAAGTCCTGCATGGGGTATTTTCCTGTTTGACTGCTTAGAATTTATTTGGAAAAAAGATTTGGTATTTTAAAACTGTAGCATTGGGGTATATTTCTTATGATTGGAGGATGACTAGTTCTCAATTAAAATCCTAGAAAATACAATGCTTATAAAAAGTAAGTTCCTTTAGAAGTTTTTTACATTTTATTCTTATACTAGATTGAATCGAAGTGGATTTAATAATGGCTTTTTTGACAATGATTGACGGAAAAAAAATACTCTTTAATGTAAAAGTAAAAAACAGATCTCTGCAAATCAATTTAATTACAAATATAGGACACAAAATAATGGATTGAATAAGCTTTACCCTTCAAATCACATTTGGACACTGCAATTTTTCCCATTCTTACTTGCAAAATGGTTCAAGTTCTGTCAGGCTGCATTGTCATCTCAATGTGAACAGCCTTTTTCAAGTCCATTCACAAATTCTCACTTTGAGTTTTGGACTCTGACTCGGCCACCCCAAGACATTAACCTTGGTGTTTTTAAGCCATTCTTACGTAGCATTGGTTTTATTCTTGGAGTCTTGTCTTGCTGGAAAATAAATCTCCCATGGTGCAGGTGCATTGCAGACTGCATCAGGTGCTCCTCCAGGATTAATTCTACCCTCACAAGTCTTATAGGACATGCTGCAGAGAAACATCTCCACAGCATGATGCTGCCACCACTATGCTTCACGGTGGAAGATGATGTGTTTTTGATAAAGTGCTGTTTAGTCTGACAGCCAAAAAGTTCAATTTTGGTCTAATCAGATTATAGAACCTTCTTTTAGCTGACTTCAGAGCCACCCACATGCTTTCTGGCAAACCCCGACCAAGGCATCAAGTGCATTTTTAATGGCGGTTTTCTCTTTGCCACTCTCTCATAAACACCCAGACAATATTTGTTGTCTGCAGGCTTGTCCAATCTCAGCTACCGTAGTTTATCAATCTTTCAGCATTCTCATAAGTCTCATGGTGACATCCCTCGCTTGGTCTTCTTCTCACATGACCACCCATTTTTTGTGGATGGCGTGCTCTAGGCAGATTTATAGCTCTGCCATACTCTTGATTTAATTGAACTGCAAGGTGTATTCAGTGACTTGCATATTTTCTTGTGTCCATCCCTAGACTTGTGATTTTCAAGCCCCTTTTCACAGAGTTGTTTCAAGTGTTCTTTTGTCTTCTTTATGTTGGTTAGGCCACCAAAGTGACGTACCACAAATTGGAGCTTCCAGATTTAGGTGCTTTTGTACTGCAATCAATTGAAAAAAGCCCCTTGACTACAGGAAGGTGATCTCCTTGAACTAATTATGGAACTCCTATAGCTAATTTGCTGCACCAGCGATGATTTAGATTGGTTATATACAAAGGGATGAATACTTATGCAATCTATTATTTTTTATAATACATTGTGAACATCTCATAGAGATTTGTTTTCACATAGGCATTAAACAGTCATTTTCTGTTGATCTGTGTGATTAAAAAACAAACACAATCCACTGTGATTCAATGTTATTTAACAAGCAAATGTAAAAAGTTCCAAAGGAGAGAGTGCTTTTTATAGGCACTGTACAATGTAGATAATTTAGACATGTAAAATGCTTCAAGTTCTTGCCTGTGTAATGTGATCCGTTGTCAACAAGTCTTAGTTTAGCTTTACCTTAATGTAACATAACACTGTCAAACCCACTTAATCTAATTCAGGGATGTGGGTTGGATGAGCTTATCCCAGGAGCATCAGTTGAAATGGAGGAACTGATCTTGAATGGGATGCCAGTGCACTACAAGGCCTACTCATGAAAGGCTAATTTAAAATTGGCATTTAATCTTACATACATTTCTGGGATGTGTCAGGAAGGAAGGAGTAGCTGAAGGAAAACCTCACACAGACACGCAAAGAATGTACAGACTCTACACATGACCATGACCTTGGATCTACACAACAGCAGGGCTAATCACTACTCCAACATGCCACCCTGAATCTTAATGTGTAGCTTACTTTATTATTTAGGGGCTCAAACTAATTAAATGTTTGTATGTTTATACTGGGGTGGCACGGTGGTACAGTGGGTAGTGCTGCTGCCTCACAGTTGGGACACCTGGGGACCTGGGTTCGCTTCCCGGGTCCTCCCTGTGTGGAGTTTGCATGTTCTCCCCGTGTCTGCGTGGGTTTCCTCCGGGTGCTCCGGTTTCCTCCCACAGTCCAAAGACATGTAGGTTAGGTGGATTGGCGATTCTAAATTGGTCGTAATGTGTGCTTGGCGTGTGGGTGTGTTTGTGTGTGTCCTGTGATGGGTTGGCACCCTGCCTGGGATTGGTTCCTGCCCTGTGTTGGCTGGGATTGGCTCCAGCAGACCCCCGTGACCTTGTGTTCGGATTCAGCGGGTTGGAAAATGGATGGATGGATGTTTATACTGTAAATATCCAACATGTATATTTGTGTATACATATAAAATTCTATTTAAATTTATAGGCTTTTGTGTTTAATCGAATGTTATTTAACGTTCTCGTATTTGTAACTCAGCTTATGAATGAGAAGTGATTTGATCTGAGTTGAATGTTATATGTTTCTCCATGTTTTTAATCTTCTTTTTCTCTGGTGACTGTTCCAATTCACAACCTGTACATGAATGGTTAATTGTCCCTTTATGAATAAACGTGAGTGTTTTGACAGTGTGCACTGTGAACCAATTAGCATCTCATCTAGGATTGAGTGCTGCCTTGTGCCTAAGGAGACTTGTCAAGTGTCATAAGTAGTTGAAACAGAAAACTTGATGAACTGAAACAATATCTGGATGAGATATCGGTATGATGCGTTGCATGTTTGTCAGATTATAGAAAGTCTGTAAAACTCAGTTACCATAAATAAAAAAAGATGCATCCATTAAGAATTCAACAACAGTTGTCTAACCAGTTAAATGAAGAACTGTAATATTATGAGATAATCAGGTTTCAGGTAACAGGGGCATACAAATGGGAGTAAGGAGTAGTGTTGATCTGCAAAACTTGTCAAAACATTTTTTGTGGTGCATCACACAGCTGTAGCAGTCAATGTTGGATGGGACAGCCCCCCCCCGAGTATATAACACGGATCCCTTACATCTCAGGCTCCAAGTCTGCCAGTGGAAGCTGGTCCTCAGCCGCAGAGCAGAGAACAGAGACTCACACCCAGAGGTGGCCGACGTGCAGCTTTTCCTCTTCCACACCCTCCTCTACAACTCCTGTTAGTGAAGAGCTGTCCCTCTGTAGAACGGTGGGGCTGTACAATGCATGAAGTAAACATCTCAGATGGATTACGCCGATTTATAGAGGTTTTTATTTCTGAGTGATATGAGACTTGTGCGTGACTACAGTTGATCCAACATTTCCTTGACCTCTGTCTGTAAAAGAATGTATTTAACTGAGCAGGCCCTGGAAAGTGGCAACGCCGCCTGATAGTGACATAATTTCATCTCAGGGGACCACAGTGGTTCAGTTGTTGGCCACAATGATCATTTCAGCATCGTTGGCAGATGTTTCTCTGGCCCAAGAGACATTTAAAAGAATATCACACTAATATAATCCACTCAAAACTAGTTGAATTTCTGATCTGAATGCATTTTTCCAAGTTCGCTAAAATTTATGAACCTTTATGCATTTGGGTTTGCTCATCACTAGTAAGGAGTACGTTAGGTAAGCTGATTTATATTTTCTATTAATGAGTGAAGTTCTGTATTTTAATACATTTCTGTTTATTATGATACCAGGGAGTTCTCAAATGAATACATGTAACAATATTAAGCCTGTGCTTCTGTTTGCCCAAAAATTTTTGAATGGTACTGAGTCATTATGGTCATGTGTACAGAATATAATGAAATTCTTACTTTCATGGACTAATAAACATGCAACCAACACCATGAATAAGGAGTATAATAGCATTACTTAGTGCTATATCTCAAAGACCCTCACTGATGCCATCTTGCCTCACTCCCATCTACACACCTCAACAAGTCTTTTTTACTTAATTTGGTCTGGTGTCACTAACTGTTTGTTGTTTGTTTTATAGGTCAAGTCCCCTGTTATTTAAGAACGTGTCTTACAGTCTTCAGTAAAGTTATATTGTTCTTTCATGCAGTGGTCACATTCATTTAAACCCTTATGGTTAAACATTCATGAAGCAACACTTGCTCAGAAAAGGGATGGCATAGTGATGAGTGCTGCTTTCTCTCAACTCTAGAATTCAGGGTTCAGATCTTACCCCATCTGCTGCCATTGTGAATTTCCTCTGGGTAACCTCCAGTTTTCCTCCCAAATACATGCTTGCCATATTTACTTTTGTGTACTGGCACAATGTCCAGGTTTGATATCTGCCTTAGGCCAGACGACTGCCAGAATTGGATCTGATTCCTTGCAATACTAGCCGTGGATTAAGCAGGTTCATTAAATAATTTGATGAATGGATTTTATCCTTTGTTTATAATTTAGGAAAACATTCATGTCTGTTATCAAATGAATATTGATGGCTAAATCAATAATTAAACAATCAAGATAAAATCCCTTGACAAAACACCCCACTCTTATCAGTGCCAAGTACAGTATGCAGATGTGCTTTGCTAAGTCTCTTCTCAGATACTCCATTGGAAGCTAGCCATGTCCTGTCCAAAAAGGAAACGCTTTGATTTCTTCACTGATTGTTTTGTATTTGAAAAACTGTCGCTCATTAGCAATGTATAGCTTACATCAGTTTTTTCCAGCTTCCTCTTTTTTATTATTTTTGCAGTTGAACATTGCGAGAAAAGACCTATTTTGCAACAAGGCTTGGTACAAGGGTGGGTTTAGGAATGTTTTCACTTGAGTCTGGGTTATATATACTGAAAACAAGATGGAACAGGACAATGTCAGCCATTTAAACTCATGTGTTATGAGTAAATAAACTATCCAGAACAAACAAATCACATCATCTCTGATCAATGCCCACGCAAACACTTTTACTGAGATCATTTCAATTTAGGGTCAAAGAGGAAAGATTATGATTTGAACCCTCTGATAAACGTTTATAATAGCTAGGGGAAGATGAGCAGGCAATACACACCACCTCTTTGACAGAAATATAATAAATGTCAACATGTTGCTACATGAGAGAAATACAGAAGCATTTTTGTTAAATTTGTTGTTTTCAATTCAGTGACCAACTTTGCTCCATCAGACTGGTGTTCCTCTCCTTTGCTCCTAATTGGATTATGAGGGCAGTCGATTCTGGACTAACTATATCTTACACCCCACCATACCGTTTACAGTCTGCTGCTAAATTGGTTTAGAGCAGATGCTTCATGCAAGCGGGCACTAGTAAAAAACCTTGCAAAATGAGTTATTTTCTAACACATAAGATTTGTTAGGAGGTGTTTATGGATGATGAATTTATTTCTGAGCCATTTTATAGAAGAGTGTTGCAGATTAAACTTTCAAAATGGTCCTCTGTGGAACTCTCGCTACGGTTAGTATGTGTTATCTTTTTTTTTTTGCTTGATCATAAAACTGCAACCCACTTAGAGAAGAAATGGGCTAAAGACTAAAAGAAACAGGAAAGAAGTCTAATTAATCAAAAAGTTCATTTCTTAGCAGAAAGTCATCTTTAATGTAGAAACTACAATGAAAGTAGTACTTTCTTTTTAATTTTTAGTTATTCATTTTATTTCAAGTCAAACTTATACAACAAATGGCTTCTTGGTCAAACCAGAAAAAAAATAATCAGAACATCAAAAAAGAAAGCAGAAACAAACAAAAAAAAAGACTAAACCTAACAAAACAAAATTCATCCCTCGCCTGTGGAAAGAAAGGAAGGCCAAGAGCTTGGGCAATCACACTTTGAAAATAAAAGAAGGCAGTGACATGCGGTGAGGTTCATGGCTGATGAGGCACTGACTCCTTCAGAGTCAGATTTACAAATATATGAACCCAAAAGAATATCTTATTCACTGTTCAGTTGGCAGCATGTACATTGACTACTGGTTATGTTTCATATCTCATCAGCATTCTTTACACACAGATAGGTAAGGTACATACTTGGCTAAGAAAGAACGTTACATTTATAGCGGCGAGAGACAGCAAAGAGAGCGCATTTGCCCTGCACCCTCCATGTGTTCTAAATTTGCCGTTGCAATTCCACAATTCATACTCATTCAATACAAATGAAAGTAATGAATGGTGTACAAAAAAATGGATTTCAATTTTGACCTTAATTGAAATATTTAGTTGTTTTTAAAAGCTTTTAATTCTGATGCTTTAATCAATTTTAATACAAATGATTCAACAAAAGGATAACAATAAAAACAAAAGAATATTTTATTTAAGGTCAAATTTTTGTTTTTAAATGTTGGACTATTTTTTCCTTAGTCTAATCCCATTTTTGTATAAAACTGAAAACTGTTTATGGTCTTACCTTTATTTATAAATGAAGTCCATGCGCCTATCCTTCTGCTTGAAAATCTCCGTCACTTTCTTGTTAAAGTCCTCCTTATTTTCCTTTAGTTTTAAAAATCTTAATCTTCCATTTTGGCAGACAGTGGGAAAAAAATAAATAAATAAACAGACCGCTGCAGTGCACTTGACATTCTGATATCACTAACTTATTGGTGCCCAGAGCCTCTGTGTAGAAGAACAAGAGCAACAAACACCTGTTGTGCTCACATCTGCCCCCTTCAGTGCAGCACGGTATTGTCTGCCTCTCCTTGTGACTTTTCATTGCGGTTTATGTCCGATCAGCAAGACTAAATATGTCACACACATTCATTAAAGATACTGTATTAGCCAGACTGTGGAAAGTCAGGGTGTATAATAAACATGCCTGCAAACATTATATTGGCGACATATAGAGAGACACCAACAGACATGCACCAATTGCATTCATCAACCCCGTATGTGAGGGAGAGTGCAGTCCGAGGTGAGGTGAGGCTTGTCGCTGCCGCACCTCACGTTTCTCCCCTGTATTTGAACAGGAAATGTGCCAATTCAGCAATTTTGACAATAAAAATCATCAAAATTATTGGAAACATAAAGAAGACAAATTTAGAGCACAGACCAGTGGACAAATTTACTTTATATTATCATTATTAGTGTTTTTACTTTTTATGATGACAGGGGAGGCTCTCCCCTGACCGCACGTCCCTGAGAGAAGGAAAAATGTTCTTTTCCTCCAATATGAATGCTTAGTCTAAAATTTCATGAATTAAACCTTTATGGCCAGGTGCAGGAAAGACAGCTTCGAGAAACGAAACAAAAGAAAATACTCTGTGGCATACATTCTATTATGTGGGGAAAAAAGTAGGCAATTGCTAAATGGTTGGGCTGAATTTGAAGGTGGAGCTCTGCCTGGTGGGTCACTTGAGTCAGTAAATGATGCCTCCTTCTGGGGTTTTTACGGCGGCTGGACCGGAAGGGGCAGGGTTAGTTTCCCTCACTAGATGGCTTCTCAGCATTGTGGAGAAAGAAAGAGATGGCAATATTAGCGGCAGGTTATTACATACCTCGACTGAGTTTGCAAGGAGGTCCTCTGATGCGCATGTGTCACAACTTCCATGTTTTAAAAAAGTTTTGAATAGATCCTCTAAACGAGAATTTGATTTTATTTCCAATTTTAAATAGTATGGGACATCAGTTACCTACTGACTTATAAAAGGTGAGCCGGGATTCTTCCAGTCAATTAAGATAAATCTATGTGCTAGTAGTGTGGTATCTGTGATTACATTCAATGTGTCCTTCTCCACTTTAAGCCCACCAAACACAGCTGTTAAAGGGTTAGGAGTGATTGTGACACCAATGCTGTCTGATACGCATTCAAAGATTTTTGTCCAAAATTATGTTAATTTGGTACACACCCAACACATGTGGCCCAGTAAGGCTGGAGTTAGATTGCAATGTTTACAGGTTGAATCTTGCCCTTTATACATTTTGGAAAATTTTAAATGAAACAGATGTGATTGATGAAAGATTTTAAGTTGAATGATGATTGAATGCTAGAGTGTATTCTATGCTAGCTGGCTTCCACTCCTTTTCTGAAATGTTAATTAAAAGATCCTTTTCCTACTGTACCCTAGGATCTCTGAAGGGAATATTCTTTAAAATGTTTTTATATATTGGTGAGATGCTGTCTGAGGTGGGAGGTGTGGAAAATTGGGTAAGTTTCTTTTAGTAAATTTGTAATTTGAAAGTAGTGGAAAAATTGTGTTACTGGGATGTTGAATTTGAAGTGTAATTGTTAATTAGATGCAAAATCATTATCTAAATATAAATCTCTAAGTGCCTTAATCCTGAAAGTTTTTCTAAGATTAAATACTGTGTAGGCTTGAGAGGACTGAAAAAGGTGATTATCGTGTACAGGAGCAAAAGATTAAAGCTTCACTGTGCATCCTGCATTGGTTCTACATACTGAATGATCGGTGGACAACTGGAATATTGGTTCTATTGACGAAAATGAGTATTTACTGGTGCACAAAGCAGGTCATATAATATAATTTTATTTTCATTGCTGATTAGACTGGTGTAAATTCATCAATTTGTGTCAAATTCCAGGTCTTTATAAGCTTGCATATTTGCCGCCCAGTGATAAAATTAAAAGTTTGGTAGCGCCATGCCACCTTCTGATTTAGGCCTTTGTAGAGTCACCTTTTGAATGTGTGAACATCTCAAATTCCAGATAAATGAGGTTATAACTGAGTCTGATTTCTTAAAGAATGATTTGTTAATGTGTATAGGGATGATCTGAAACAAGAACAGAATCTTGGAAAAGGTGTTAATATTGACAGTATTGATTCTCCCTGCTATCAATTCTGATTTCTTCACCTATAAACTAAGATGTGCAGCGCTGGCTGAGGGTGAGAATTTATGATGTATTTAAACTATGAATGGTGTGGTCATAGACAGGGTACACCTCTTTTCCTCCCATATCCCAAGGAAAGTTCTTAATTGTGCCTTTGTGGGTATGTGCATTAACATATCCTGCAATGGATCAGTGTCCTGTGAAAGTTCTTAATTGTGCCTTTGTGGGTTTGTGCATTAACATATCCTGCAATGGATCAGTGTCCTGTCCAGTTTTGGTCCATGCCTTACACTTGCCACTGCTATAATAGGCCCTGGCCTTCACAACCCTGGACTGAGGTAAGGTTTCATCCTAATAATAAATGGATGAATTCATAGATTCCAGGTACTCCTTTACACTTTTTATGAAGTATAGACAGATTTCAGATGGCTTGTCCTCTGGATTTGACAGTATGCTGTTCTGGGTTATGTGTCTACAATGTACTGCATTTCAGACTTCATTGTGAAGAAGAAGCTGGGTGTTTCATAAAGTCAGGTAAAAAACTTAGGCAAAATCCAAACATTTATTTCTTGCTCTTTACTTTTCTGCTAATCTGTACAGCTAAAGCAGTGCAGGTTATTTCAAACAATGTAAGAGCATTCTAATCCTGACACCAAGAAAGAGAAATGTGAAGGCTTCTATGTAGATCATTTGCATTAGAAAGAACTGTTAAGATGGCACTATTGTGGCCTGTGCAGTGTGTAATTTATAACATTTTTATTGAAATGTTTTATGTAATGTTTCACATATTTATCAGAGCGCAAATAAGTAACTTCTTTCTGCACCAGTGAATTTGTCCAATTCTGTGCATGTCAGTGTCAAGAGCTGGTGTTCCCTCTCTGACCAAAGACGGTGAATGGACTGAACACATCAATAGAGGGACAGCAATATGCCTGATGAGTGTTGAGGTTGTAAGGGTTAACATTCCCTTTTCTTGCAATTTGTCTTTGGGGATGTTCAGAAAATATGAATGGCATAGTCAGCAAGAATTGCTCACTCATTACTTACTCCTCTTAGTGAGTATGGTGGTCATAACACACTGACCAAACCAACCTATTCAGTTTAATTCAACTTATTCTTTGAATGGCATAGTCGGCAACACTCATTCATGTACTATCCAACCACTCTTCCCCGTGAGAGTGGTGGTGGCAGTAACAGACTGACCAAGTCATCTTATTCAATTCAAGTTTGACTGGCATAGTCAGCAACACTCATTCACTCACTCACCTTCCAACGACTTTTCCTGCTGAATGTTCCGATAACTGTTGCAGATAAAATGAAGCCACATCACAACAGTTAATTCTTTTCTCATTTCATTGAGTTCTGTTAGTTACAGTTTGATTGAAAATTGTTTCCTAATATATATATTTTTATGTCTTTTTCTGAGGACATCTTTGTTTTTTCTGATGTTGCTATTTTAAGAATCAGTTGCTATGGCATTGCTATGCAATAACCCTTGGAGGTGTGCGGTGACGACGTATTGCTGCAATGGAATAAAAGGTCAGAACCATGTCCTTCAAGAATTTGATCTGTGATTGCTGTTATTATTCATTGTTAGTGCTTTAGACCATTTCCCTGGCTTTGACTTTGATCTTTGGTTTAGGATTGACAAAATTCAGGATGGATTATCAGTTAGGTTACGACATTGTGGTTTGTATTTTTTGATGTCTCTTCTCCTACTTCTACAGTACTTATGAGCCTAGTGCATTATTCCATTTATATTGTGAATGAAGTAAAGTGAGAAAAAAGAAGAGCTGGGGTTCCAGAACATACTCATTGTAATGTCCTGGGTGACAAAAGAAAAAAAAAGTTATTGAAACGATGGTAAATGTCACATCTGACATGAGATTGGCTTCTCTAACATTGGAATAGCTTTTGGAAGAGACAGCTGAGGTCTGCCCGTGTCAGAAGCTCAGTCAACAATGAAAGGCTACTTCCTGTTGGGCGACCATTCATAGAGCACAGGAGGTGAGGTTAATTACTTCTAAGTCCAAATTCCAGCTTCCCTTGTTCAGCTGTATTCTAACAAACCTCTTTCTGTACTTTTGATAGAAGATGCCTGAAAATAGATCCATAATATGTGATGACATATCCACTAAAAAGCTTGGAGACAGACCAAAAATGCCACCACAGAAACAAAAAAGAAAGAATACAGAAAACACTTAGCATTGGCAAGAGAAAAACAATTACAACAATTACGTGATGAGAAATATGCAAGAGCAAAATGAAGTGCCCTTTTGCTGGAGCTCTAACAGGAGAAATATCAAGCTCTAACAAGAGTATGCCATCTTAAAATGCTAAAATAATTAGTCTTCACCTTAATATAAATATCATTGGATGCATTGTTGCAGAGTTTGGGTATTGCATAGCTAAAGGCTTGGCATCTACACAAGTCATTTTTTGTCCCTATAGTTTCAGTGTACACCCATTTATACCATTATATGTGAACTGATGGAGAAGGAATCTAAAATTGTCTCTAAACATAACTGGAAGCCAGTAAAGTGATTTGAGAATGGGTGTTACATAGTCATCATTTTAAGTTTTAGCTATGATCCTTATTGATTCATTTGGAATTAACTATAGAATGGTAAGGGAACAATTCAAGGTTGCCTGACCATGAAGCATTACAGTATTCTGCTTTAGACAAAATAATTAGCTACCTTTTCAAGACCCTGAAGAGGCAACCTTAGCTTTGCAATACTTCTCAGTAGGAGAAGTCAGGTTTTAGAAATTGCAGTAATGTGACAAAAAGATATCTCATTGTTTCATGCTTGAATACTTCACTGGATTTATGATGAATTTATAATGTTAAATTTCCTTCTAAGACGAATAAAAACATGTAGCGGTCCGGTGCTGCTCAGATTCACACCATCGATGGGACGATGTTTTATTTATTTTTTTGGTGGGGATTCCAGGAATGCACCCCACCTTGGACGAACCCACACTCACTCAGAGACAGAAACACAAATCTGCTAAATCAAATAAATGAATGAATAATATATTAAATGGAAATCAAATATAACCCTCCCCTTTCCCTTCGGCGATAACAAATACAATGCACAACAATAAACACCTACAACAATGTCCATGAATCAGTCCCATGCAGAGATGGGTATTAACGAGTTACATTTACTCCGTTACATTTACTTGAGTAACTTTTTTAAAAAATTGTACTTCTAAGAGTAGTTTTACTGTGCTATACTTTTTACTTTTACTTGAGTACATTTGTGAAGAAGAAACGCTACTCTTACTCCGCTACATTGGGCAACACTCGACTTGTTACTTTTTTCCATTTAAACATTAGATACGCTGCATTTTTGCCAGAGAGAAGTCGCTGGTGGATCTACTGCATGACTGTTTCACCAATCAGACGTAGCAACAATAATCACATGACTCATCACATGACCACACACAAACTTCCTGCGTCTGCAGCCTGTGAGAGACTTTTTAGTCATGTGGGGCTCCTGTTCACTGCTAAACGGTCACAGCTTCACTGCAAGAACCTTGAGAGCCAACTCCTGCTGAAGCTTAACCATCACTTCACTGAGTAAAGAACAAGCACGTTTTAACCAAACATGCACAGACACAGACAGTCAAGGTAAAGTGAGACTTCTTGTACGTGCACAAGCTGCCTTGTTCTAATGTTATTTTCTAACAGCTGTGCTATTTGGAGGTCAAGTGTGTGACGATGCCGGTCCACTACAGACTCTTTTCTTTTCTCCTTTTCTTTGATTCCCCCCTTCTCTATTTTTTTGTGGCGACCCGTATATATACACTCTCGTCTCCGATGGCCTTAATCACACGCCACAGAAAGCCAATGAAACAATCAAGAACGATCGCACCTGCACGTGCAGGTGTGACTCGCTCCAACTACCTCATTAACTCCCCGTGGAGAGTGACACGGTTTTATGGATTTCAAACTGGCCTTTTTATTTATTTATTTTTTAAGCTGTGGACCCGCTACACCACAAAGTGAATATGCAGTATTATACTGTCAGTGTACAGGTTATCTTGTCACTGTAAGTAGTTTGCACTGTTCAAGCATACATGTTACCTACCTAAAGCTTTGTTGTGAAAAACGGAGATTTGGAACTTTGTGTTATTTGTGCATCTTTATTTTGTAAAGATGTAATTTATTTGTACTCATTTTTTATTATTTGGAAATAGCAGAATTTGCACATTATTTTATATTTTTGTCTGTCTTATTACATTTCTAAAAAATAAATAATTTATTATGTTCAAGCAGTTACTCAGTACTTGAGTAGTCTTTTAACTAAATACTTTTTTACTCTTACTTGAGTAATTTTTTGGATGACTACTTTTTACTTCTACTTGAGTAATATTTTTTTGAAGTAACGCTACTTACTTGAATACAATTTTTGGCTACTCTACCCACCTCTGGTCCTATGTAACAGATGCAAATGAAGCTGGGGGGATGGCAGATCCCGTGAACTGTAGAGGTGACTATAAAGTTTGTCCTACCATTTTTGAAGCATTTCATGTTGAGATGCGTGGGAGCGCTCTCTCTGATGAAGACGATGCAGACGGGCACAAGACAAAACTTGAATCCAATACAACAGTAATGCAGGACAACCATGTAATATCCACACAGGCAAACGACAACAGTGATGAGAAACAAACAACAGTGCTCCTTCTCTGTTTAGCTGGCTCTCTTTTAAAGTTCCCGCCAGCCCTTCTTGTCCCCAGCATCCCCTGTGGCCGTTGCAGATGTCTAATCCAGGCAATACCCTCGGGGCAGCAGGGAACTGGAGTCCATTGTGATTGTGGTCTCATTCTTTTGGATACTTCCAATAGTTAATGGCTATGTTTGGAAGAGGGAAAATAGAATGAATCTTGTGGTTTTATTTTGTACACATTGCCCTCTGAATTTGAACACAATTCACTTCCACTTTTTTGGAACACTGTATTGTAAGATTTAACACCTTTTTAAAAGCTATTTTTAGATTAACACTGTTCCAAGTGTGCAGTCACAGGCTGCCGGGCAGCAAGCCAGTGACGACACGAGGGAGGCTAATCAGCCAGCCACCTTATGCTCCTCAGTTGATTACTCTTTGAGATCATGCTCATTGTTTGTGAACTCTTTGGTCGGAGTCAGGACTTGAAAATGCTTAATAAAAGACACTCGTTACCTTTTATATCATATTTCTGTAGCATGTCCTCTGCCTTTTCTAGACTTCCTAATGGGAAAAAAGTCTTTTAAATTTGTATTTTTATGCATAGCTCCTATTTTAGGAAACTAGCCATTATGTAAATCAGGAGGTGAGGGTGCTTTCTGTATGAATTATCAGTGTTTTGTATCAAGCTCCAGTTTTACATCTAAAACACTTTTTTTGCAAACCAGATGTGTCCTATCCCCATAAAATTGTTCTGTTGTTTTGTTTATAATTTTCCTATATCATATCACTCCATCTCACCCCTTGGTTTTTGTGAAACAACAGGGCATGCTTCAACTGTTTAGAAACTTAAAGTGGCTGGCAGTGGTGGTGTATCACCTGAATTCTCAAACACTGTGTGGATTGGCTGACTCCTGCATTTACAAAGGTTTTTAATACCTATCTTGAATTACACAGGGTCCCAGTTTGTTTTAAAGTTGCCACCATTGTCCCAGCTCCAAAGAAGGGTGAGATTAATCGACTTAATAATTATAGATCAGTTGCTTTTATATGAGTAGTTACGAAGAACCTTTGAGCATTTGAGCATCATTGATTTCCTTGATCCTTTACAATTTATCACAGAGTAAACTGTTCATTTGAACATGTGGTCATCTGGTACTTAAATCTGTAACCATATATACTCACCTAATACCTATATCAGGATCTTGTTTGTTGATTTCAGATTTGTTTTTAATTTCAATGTTCCAAAATTACCAGTTAATCTAGCTTGTTCTTCCCAGTGTCTGTCAGTGGACTACCAGCTTCCTGACAGGAAGGAAACAACTTATAAAGCTGACCCAATCTGTCTGATTCTACAGTATGTCTGTCAGCACAGATGCTCCCCAAGGCTTTCACTCCTCTTTTATTCACGTCATATTAATGAATGTATCTACTCCAATAATTCTACCAACAAATTAATTGTGATCTAATGCTTATGGGTCTTGTCTCGAATGATGAGGACACTAGCTACAAAAGAGAGGTGAGCCACCTTGTACTACATTGTTCTTTTAATAACTTAGAACAAACACCATCAATGCTGATGTTGAGAAAATGCAGTCTCCTGTCTGTTCTCCTTTGGAAATCTATGGTCAGTCTGTGTCTGTGGTGGTTAAGTCATTTAAGTTCCTAGGAGACCAACATTACCAACATTTTGAAGTTAGACAAGAACATGACCTCCATTATCAGGAAAGCACAGCAGGGATTGTTCTATCTATCTATCTATCTATCTATCTATCTATCTATCTATCTATCTATCTATCTATCTATCTATCTATCTATCTATCTATCTATCTATCTATCTATCTATCTATCTATCTATCTATCTATCTATCTATCTATCTATCTATCTTAACGTCTCTTGATCCATTGTTATTAACATTTACGCAGGCATCACACAGAGAGTCCTGACCACCTCTACCCATCTCAGCAGTTATCCATTCACCAAATTGCCATCCCATAGGTGGTACAAGTCTGCTGCCACTTCGACTATAATCTGAAATGCAAACCCTGACTCCCCCCAACCCCTACCTATTGAAATTGGCAATATCATTTCATTCATGTTTGCAATAAACCTGAAAACAGGATTTTACTGCACACTTTGCATACTTTATATCGGATTGTATTTTTACCTTATTGTACATTTTTCACCTCTTATTGAATCCTGTGGTCATTGCACATTATTGCTGTTAGCAATTTGTTGTTGTCTAAAGTATAGTGGAACCTCGGTTCACGAACGTCTCGGAACACATACAAATCGGTTTACAACCAAAAAGATCACCAAACTTTTGCATCTGTTCACAACCACACACTCGGTATACGAACAAGCCAGTTTCCCTTTCGGTTTGTACGTGTTCAGTCTCTCCCTGTGCATTTCCTGTGCAGCGAGCAAGAGAGAGAGAGTGAGAGAGTGCGACACACACACAAGAGAGAGAGACACACACACACAGGCAGTGCGAGAGAGAGACACACACACACAGGCAGTGCGAGAGAGAGAGACACACACACACAGGCAGCGCGATAGAGAGACAATCACACACAGGCAGCGCGAGAGAGAGAGACACACACACACAGGCAGCGCAAGAGAGAGAGAGACACACACACACACAGGCAGCGCGAGAGAGAGAGAGACACACACACAGGCAGCGCAAGACAGAGAGAGACACACACACAGGCAGCAGGAGAGAGGGACACACACACAGGCAGCGCGAGAGACACACACACAGGCAGTGCGAGAGAGAGAGACACACACACACAGGCAGCGCAAGAGAGAGAGGGACACACACAGGCAGCGCGAGACAGAGAGACACACACACAGGCAGCGCGAGAGAGAGAGACACACACACAGGCAGCGCGAGAGAGAGAGAAACACACACACAGGCAGCGCGAGAGAGAGACACACACACAGGCAGCGCGAGAGAGAGAGAGACACACACACAGGCAGCGCGAGAGAGAGACACACACACAGGCAGCGCGAGAGAGAGACACACACACAGGCAGTGCAAGACAGAGAGACACACACACATAGGTAGCGCGAGAGAGAGAGACGCACACACATAGGCAGCGCGAGAGAGAGAGACGCAAACACAGGCAGCACGAGATAGAGGCACACACACACAGGCAACATGAGAGAGAGAGACACACACACATACAGGCAGCGCGGGAGAGAGACACACACACACAGGCAGCGCGAGAGAGAGAGAGAGACACACACACAGGCAGTGCGAGACAGAGAGAGACACACACACAGGCAGCAGGAGAGAGAGAGGGACACACACACAGGCAGCACGAGAGAGAGACACACACACAGGCAGCGCGAGAGAGAGAGAGACACACACACAGGCAGCGCGAGAGAGAGAGGGACACACATAGGCAGCGCGAGACAGGGACACACACACAGGCAGAGAGAGAGAGAGAGAGACACACACAGGCAGCTCAAGAGAGAGAGACTCACACACAGGCAGCATGAGAGAGAGAGAGAGAGACACACACACAGGCAGCATGAGAGAGAGACACACACACAGGCAGCGCGAGAGAGAGAGACACACACAGGCAGCGCGAGAGAGAGACACACACACAGGCAGCGCGAGACAGAGAGACACACACACAGGCAGCGTGAGAGAGAGAGACACACAGGCAGCGCGAGAGAGAGAGACACACACACACAGGCAGTGCAAGAGAGAGAGACACACACAGGCAGCGCGAGAGAGAGACACACACACAGGCAGCGCGAGAGACACATACACAGGCAGTGCAAGACAGAGAGACACACACACATAGGCAGCGCGAGAGAGAGAGACGCACACACATAGGCAGCGCGAGAGAGAGAGACGCACACACAGGCAGCACGAGAGAGAGAGAGAGAGAGGCACACACACACAGGCAACATGAGAGAGAGAGAGACACACACACATACAGGCAGCGCGAGAGAGACACACACACACACAGGCAGCGCGAGAGAGAGAGAGACACACACACAGGCAGTGCGAGACAGAGAGAGAGACACACACAGGCAGCAGGAGAGAGAGAGGGACACACACACACAGGCAGCGCGAGAGAGAGACACACACACAGGCAGCGCGAGAGAGACACACACACAGGCAGTGCGAGAGAGAGAGGGACACACATAGGCAGCGCGAGACAGAGACACACACACAGGCAGAGAGAGAGAGAGAGAGACACACACACAGGCAGCGCGAGAGAGAGACACACACACAGGCAGCATGAGAGAGAGAGAGAGAGACACACACACAGGCAGCGCGAGAGAGAGAGACACACACAGGCAGCGCGAGAGAGAGACACACACACAGGCAGCGCGAAACAGAGAGACACACACACAGGCAGCGCGAGAGAGAGAGACACACACACAGGCAGTGCGAGAGAGAGAGGGACACACATAGGCAGCGCGAGACAGAGACACACACACAGGCAGAGAGAGAGAGAGAGAGACACACACACAGGCAGCGCGAGAGAGAGACACACACACAGGCAGCGTGAGAGAGAGAGAGAGAGACACACACACAGGCAGCGCGAGAGAGAGACACACACACAGGCAGCGCGAAACAGAGAGACACACACACAGGCAGCGTGAGAGAGAGAGACACACAGGCAGCGCGAGAGAGAGAGACACACACAGGCAGTGCAAGAGAGAGAGACACACACAGGCAGCGCGAGACAGAGAGAGACACACACACAGGCAGCGCGAGAGAGATAGACACACACACAGGCAGCGCTAGAGAGAGCCGTGCACACACACAGGCAGCGCGAGAGAGAGCTGGGCGCATAAGGTAGGAAGGCAGTTAAAGAATGCACTGGGCTTGATTTTGTTTTCACTTCTGTTTACAGTGATCGGTTCGTAGTGTGCATTGTTGCAATGTTACTTTTCTTGGTGGTTTGTTAAATTACGGATTTTTTCAAATGTTAATTTTTTTCCCTGTGCTTAAAACTCATTAAAAAAGTGTTTTTAGCCAACGGTTGGTAGCGCTATAGCACGAACTATTGCAGTGTTAGTTTTCTCTGTTGTTCAAGGTTTTCTCAGTGTTATTCAATGTTTTTAAATTTAGTTTACTATTACGCTGTGCATTCTATGGTTTAATTAACTATATTTGTGCTTAAAAACTTAAAAAAAATATATATTTACATACAGTTCGTATGGTCTGGAACGGATTAATTGTATTTACATACAATCCTATGGGGGAAATTACTTCGGTTCACGACCAAATCGGGTTACGACCAGAGTTTTGGAACGAATTATGGTCGTGAACCGAGGTTCCACTGTATATTGCACTGTGCTTTATATTACAGCACCAAGCCAAACTAGTTTCTGTACATTAGACATACTAACAATAAAGAGGTCTTTCTGCTTTGGATATTATATGCAAAACCTGTGAAGAAAGATTCCTCTGTGTGTTTCCAAACATCCAAAGGCTTTAATTAGAACACTACAATAATTTTGATGAGCACAGGCCATTCAGCATAACAAGCTTGTCCATCCTATTCACCTACATTGTCCATAATAAAATCAAGTCAAGAGTTGAACGTCCCTAAAGTATTACTCTTTACTAGACTACCTGGTAATTTTGTTCCATGTGTCTATGGTTGTTTGTGTGTATGGTTGTTTCTAATATTTACTCTTAACAAGTTTCAGTGTCCCACCAATCTTGTTGAAGATATATTATAGTCCACCTATGGTGTCATTCTGCTTCCCGTTCCCGCTTTTATAACAGAGCTTCTGATGCCACCAAAAGAGACCAAAACCTACTGAGTTACACAAATATAATTTTAACCCATTTGTTTTCTCTATATATGGAAATTTACACATTGGAAGGTTTACAGATTACACTCCCAAAGAGGATTAGATCCCTACACTAATTTGTTACAGTGGTGAGCGTTTAGCTGTGGGCAGCAATTTAAAATGGATCAGAGGAAAAGTGTGGGCTTGTTTCTCAGAGGTATGAAGATGTCATTGCTCCTACACTCGACAGTGTTTAAAGCCCCCTGGCTTGGCAGGTTTGTTGCTTGGTTTTGAGCTCTGCAGGGGGGCTTGTAATTGCAGGCCTGTGTTCTGAAGTGGTGACAGTTGGAGCCCTTTATATTCATTATGATGAACTTTTCCTTTCTTTGTTGACCTTATTATAAATATGTTATGCCATACAGTTCAAATTTTAAAAGATGGATGTTGAAAATTAAAGTACAAACAGATTTAGTACATTGACAAAAATTAATCTCCAAAAAAGAGAAAGACATTATTATTTGCAATAAAGTCTTCTTCTGCAAATTTATAGTGTCTGAAATAATGCTAGGCACTGAAGATTTTGCTTTCCGAATACTTTTGGGTGTATCTTTTATCCATCCTTTGGGTGGATATTTAACTACTGATCACAAAAAGTTTCTTTAAATTTTCACCAATTGCCTGTTTTTATGATTTCCTCTCCTATTATAAGTATATATATACAGGTCAGCCTGCCTTATCCATGGGTATATGGTTCCAGGATTTATATAAAATCATAAAGATGAAGTGAACACAGGGGCTGATACAGCAGGACTGAGGACTGGCTGGGTTTGGTATGCTGTGTCTCACATGTTGTTTCTTGTGCATATTTAATGGGTACGGATTCACACAGAAATTTCAAATGTTTCTTTCAAGAATCCATCCACCCATTATCCAACCCGCTATATCCTAACTACAGGGTCACGGGGGTCTGCTGGAGCCAATCCCAGCTAACACAGGGCGCAAGGCAGGAAACAAACCCCAGGCAGGGCACCAGCCCACCGCAGGGCGCGCACGCACACACACACACACACACACACACACACACACACACCCACACCTCAAGCACACACTAGGGACATTTTAGAATCGCCAATGCACCTTACCTGCATGTCTTTGGACTGTGGGAGGAAATCCACGCAGACACAGGGAGAACATGCAAACTCCATGCAGGGAGGACCTGGGAAGCGAACCCGGGTCTCCTAACTGCGAGGCAGCAGCGCTACCCACTGTGCCACCGTGCCGCCCTTTTTCTAGAATATTCTTGATATTTTTTTTATAATTTTGAACCGAAGTGGGTCAAAGCCAGGGATTCTAAACCAATGGTTAAGGCAGGCCGACTATACGGTAGTACAATAACTACAACTGGAACATGTTTGGTGATCTACTGTAAAAGTAGTTTCACTGTTACTATAAAGGCAGCTTAGATAAGCCAGGTAATGCAATTATAAACAGACATTATAAAGAGTTTAATTAAATTGAAAAGACTTTGCTGCTCCAAAAGCATTGTGTTCCAATGTAAGAAAGTGTTGCACTTGTCGAATCAACAAAGATCCTTGTGTCTCCTCTTCAAAAAAAAAATAACTTGGACTGATGAAAACTTTTGTTGAGTGACAAACAAAGAAGGTGGAGGTTTTTAATATTCGAAACAGATGTTTCCATGAATAACTCACTCCAAGATTAAGGAACACAGTTTTGTTGCTCCACTAGTCGGACATGTGATCAATGACAAGCAGTTTAGAGATCTGCTATTGGAGGCTAAGGAAATCACACAAAAGGCATTCAAGGATATTGCTGAGAATATTCTTGGCAGCTAAGAGCACCAAGCTACATCCAACTGGTTGACAACATGCTTCAAGCATACAAATCCATGAAGTACTACATGTTGGTAAAGATTCATTTTCTGCATTCACCCTTGTGTTTCTTTCCGGCTAATCATGGCTCCGTTATTGATCAGCATGGTGAAAGGTTTCATCAGAACATTGCAATGATGGAAAAGTGATTTCAGGGCAACAGGAGTGCATTAGAAGACTTCCTTAGAAGACTGGCATCCTTCAACATCTGCAGTAAGATGCTGCAGATGTTCTATCAGATGGTTGTGGCGACTGAGAAGATCATTCCTCCCCCAAACTATGCGACTCTTTAATTCCACCAGAGGGGGTAAACGTTGAACATTATTCAAGTTATTGTCTGTTTTTTAACTGCATTTTTTATTACTCTTTAATTGAATATTTTTTGCTGCTGGAGTATGTGAATTTCCCCCTGGGATTAATAAAGTATCTATCTATCTATCTATCTATCTATCTATCTATCTATCTATCTATCTATCTATCTATCTATCTATCTATCTATCTATCTATCTATCTATCTATCTATCTATCTATCTATCTATTAAAGCTGGTGTGAAATGATCAGACTTGACACTCTTAAAAATAAGTTTGGGGCTGCCACCCATATAATTTCCCTGGCTGAAATAGGTTTTGAAAATCAAGACAGATGTGTTCTTCATGGAGTCCAAAACAAGACTGAGGGTTCTTGGGGAAAAAAAGGTGGCTTTAAATGCCCAAAGAAAAATTGATGGACCCGGAAGTGACATGTTTCTGGGGCCTGAACCATAAATGACACCCTTCTGGGCACCGGAACCTGGAAGTAACACACTTCTGGGCGCCGGAACTGGAAATGACGTGTATCCTGGCACTGGAACCAGAAGTGATGCTCTTCTGGGCACGAAAAGTGGAAGTGGCATCTTCAGGGTCAAATCAGACAGGTTTTCCCACTTTTGGTCTGCAGAAACAATAGAAGAAGGTTTAGCGCACCCCGCCACCTCCTGGCCTGGCATGGAATTAACTTTGCTTGGTCCATACAGCTCCCTCCTATTCGCATGTGTGTAACACTGGCCAACTATTGTTGGATACTGAAACAAGAAGCATCAGATGCTGAGTACAAATGAAAATCAGCAGCAAAACATTTTTAGGTTGATTGAACTAATGAAATGTGTCAACATCATTAAGTGATTAAACACACTAAATTTAATAAAAGTTAAGTTGATGTTTCTCTAAATTCCTACCTAGTACAGTCAATCTGAAGCTGTATATTATAATCACCAAATATTTTTTGGTATCAAAACATTTGAAAAAATTTGTTGTCCAGTGTAGATTGGGAAATTTCTTGCCGTAACTCAGCTAGGCCGCCTTGTTCATGAAATCAAAGAGGCAGAATTCAGTTTTCCTTCTTGCAATATAGTATTTACTTTTTCCATTTAAACTGAAATGTAAGAATAACGAAGTGTTTCCCGTTTTGGGAGCTCTTGAACCCGACACCGTCGGTAATGTAACCGGATGAGCTAGATAGTGAAGACATCACGAAGCAAGGGGATGGTGCAAAAAGGTGCTTTAATTTAAAATGTCAAAACCAGAAACAAAAGTGTTCTAATAAATAGTGCAGTGCAATCCAAATGTTATTAAATAAATAAATAATCCAATAAAAAGGTAAAAATCCCAGATGTTTGAAACAAGGCTAAAATGAGATTAAAATCCTGCTGATGACATTAGGGTCACACCAGCCAAGCCCCGCTCCTTCCCAGTCTCTCCAGCTCTTTCAAAGTTGTGCTCAGCGGGCGAGATTTCAGCCACTGTGGTCCTCATACTACTGACCCCCGTCATGTCTGCCTGACCGCCCGGGGTCCATTGTCCTCCCTTCTTTCTTCTCACACTTGAAGTCGTCCCTCGGATCCCTAGGGCGGACTCGTCCCCAATCATACCCATTCTTCTAACTCCGTGGGCACAATCCTGTCCCACGAACATCGATAACTTGCTCCATCTGGGACCCCTGACCATGCTGACCTTTTTCTTTCTCAGCTGGCTGGCTCGTCCACTCTTTTTCCCCAAATGCTGCTCTCTCGCTCTCTGCCTCTTCCTTTCTTATACTGCCCCCCTTCTGCCTCGCACTTCTCCTATTTATCCTGGGGACGTGGCTCAGGTGTGGCGATTAGCAGCTCCCGGCTTCAATTACGGATGCAGATGATTCCTCACATGTGCACATAAGCAAGGAAATGCCAGCCTCACGTAGTGTCCAGGAACTGCTTCGGCCACTCTACCATGCCCCCTCTTTAAGGCACGAGTGCGGCAATTATTTATTTAAAAATTGGGCTTTTATTCTCAAACTACTTTAAAACAATTCAGAGTTGTGGTAGGAGAAGGAACCCATCCTGACGCTATTGGCAGCAAGGAAACTGTGGTGGAAGATGCATTAGTCCATCACAAGTTCAACTTAAAATCACCAACAAACTCTCTAACACACTAGTGCGAAAGTTCAAATGACACAATCATACTCATGTTCTAACCTAACAACTCATGCTGGTGTTGTGGCAGAAACATGCTGTTTAAAGGACGCACAAAGAGTTACAGGAAGGTAGCAAAATCCAATCCAAATCAAATGAAATGAGCAATTAGCAAATTCAGCAAGCTTACATTTATTACCATGCTTATCACTTATACAAAATACTCTCCTCATACCCATCATTACCTAATGTTCAAACCCATCATTACCTAATGTCCACCACTTGACTGAAACTGCCATCATTACTTCATACCCTGTGCAGGTGTCTGAAACTTATTTATCAATTGATTCCCATCAGTAAGTCAGAATAAGGTGCACCCAAACATAAGATATTAGGCTAGAGGTTGGGGCAGCTGAGCCCCTAAAACAATACAGTAATCCCTCCTCCATTGCGGGGGTTGCGTTCCAGAGCCACCCGCGAAATAAGAAAATCCGCGAAGTAGAAACCATATGTTTATATGGTTATTTTTATATTGTCATGCTTGGGTCACAGATTTGCGCAGAAACACAGGAGGTTGTAGAGAGACAGGAACGTTATTCAAACACTGCAAACAAACATTTGTCTCTTTTTCAAAAGTTTAAACTGTGCTCCATGACAAGACAGAGATGACAGTTCTGTCTCACAATTAAAAGAATGCAAACATATCTTCCTCTTCAAAGGAGTGCGAGTCAGGAGCAGAACATGTCAGAAACTGAGAGGAAAGCAAACAAATCAATAGGGCTGTTTAAGTATGCGAAGCACCGCGGCA
The DNA here is from genome assembly GCF_900747795.2 of Erpetoichthys calabaricus. Lineage (NCBI taxonomy): Eukaryota > Metazoa > Chordata > Cladistia > Polypteriformes > Polypteridae > Erpetoichthys > Erpetoichthys calabaricus. Next base: position 186,269,915 of record NC_041399.2, read on the forward strand.
CAAAGCTGTTGAAGGAGGCAGCTCACACCCCCTCCGTCAGGAGCAGGGAGAGAGAGAGAGAGAGAGAGAGAGAGAGACGGAGAAAAACAAAGTCAAAATCAATACGTGCCCTTTGAGCTTTTAAGTATGCGAGGCACTGTACAGCATGTCGTTTCAGGAAGCAGCTGCACAAAAGATAGCAACGTGAAGATAATCTTTCAGCATTTTTAGACGAGCGTCCGTATCGTCTAGGTGTGCGAACAGCCCCCCTGCTCACACCCCCTACATCAGGATCACAGAAAGTCAGCGCAAGAGAGAGAAAGAAAAGTAAGTTGGGTAGCTTCTCAGCCATCTGCCAATAGCGTCCCTTGTATGAAATCAACTGGGCAAACCAACTGAGGAAGCATGTACCAGAAATTAAAAGACCCATTGTCCGCAGAAATCCGCGAACCAGCAAAAAATCCATGATATATATTTAAATATGCTTACATATAAAATCCGCGATAGAGTGAAGCCGCGAAAGGCGAAGAGCGATATAGCGAGGGATCACTGTAATGCTGTTTTTTATAAACTACATTTTTGTTGACTTGTCATCACCTGTCCAGGCAGAAAGACAGGGAAGCAGAGGCCCAGCCGCTGCAAGTGAAAGCAAATGGCCAGTCTGGTTTTCTCTCATGGCCAAAGTCTTAATGACTGCATTTCTTAAAACAATGGCCCATTTAGCCCTCTTGACTGAAGTCTTTAAGCATAGCAGCAAGATATTGGTGGTTTGCAGCTGCAAAGAGAAAATTAATAAAATAGGCAGGCACGGGATTTTTATGGTTTAACCCTTACTATACTAGTGTGCATTAGGATATAATACTTATTTTCACATATGCTTATGATTCTCTTTGAATATATGCAAATCATCAACTTTAAGAATATTCTTTTCTACAATGGCTGCAAATCTCCTGTATTCAAACTGGCTAATGCCAAACCCTACTATACATACATATGTACATTCAAAAACCTACTAAATTCACACAAGACCAAAGATTTTAATAGAAGCACTGGGTACAAGGTTAAAACAGGGTGCCAGGTGATCACAGGGCACACATGCATTCACCCAAAGTCACTCACACTGGGTCATTTAGCCTAATCTACATATTTTTGAAGATGAGGAAGGGACACACTAAAGTACAAAGAGGAAAACCTCTATAAATACAGGGGGAACGAGAAGACATCGCCTATCCAGATATGCTGGGGGTTGAAGCTTATCCAGGAATCGTTGGGCGCGATGTAAGAAATAGTCCTGGACAAACTGCCAGTCTGTTGCAGGGCGCCTATACTCAAACTAACACCTTAACAGTGATAATTTGGAATTACTAGAAAATCTAACCTGTTGGAGAAAATAAGTTGAGTAAAACTCATGCAGATATGGGCAGAATGTGCAAACTCCACACAGACAACAACTGGGCATGGGATTCAAACTTAGTGGTAACACTAATCACTGTGATGCTGTGCCACCCTATTGTCTTGTCTGTTTTTTGAAATTCCTATTGTAAGCCCATGAGCTCTATGCAAGGAAACATCTCAGCGGTATCTTCAAGATTTACTTTAGTTTTGGACCCCTGTACTAAATAAAGTGGGTTTCAGAATGTTACAGGACAAGACAGTACACCTTGACAATAGACATTGAGGTGTAATTATGCCAAAAGCTCTTAGGTTGCAGGGACCATGTCAGCAATGACAATTTGTTCATGAGGGTCTGACAGAGACTTGATCATTTCTGGAAGAAGAGAAATCTTTCCTTGTTTTTGCACCCATACAACCCTTTACTGTACGGTTAACTAATGCTTTAATATGTATAGAAACTGTCTTCACTGCTTTCACTTTCTTTCCCTGTCAAAAGACAGACTATCCCTTTAAAGGTTATAATTGCATTCTTTGTAGCTTGGCAAGTTGAATTTCCTAAATAGACAAACAGTTGGAGCAGTACATTGTACCCCTTTACAAAATGCAATCAACGGACACAACAAAAGGTGTAAAGGGGTCCGAAAACACAGACGTCACTTACAGGCACTGTCTAAACAAACAAGCATCTGTGTATCTCAGGAGAGCAGACATATCTAAATGCCAAAGATTTGTTTTGCTTTCAGGCGTGCACAGGATGCAGATAGCATCAGTTCTTTCCTCATTTTGATTGTTTTGTTTTTTTGTCTTATAACATTACCTAATTTGATCCATACTGTAGCAAATTCATTTAAACTCACTTTCTGCAGTAGTTGTCTTTCATATGTGACTATGGCATCTAAAACAAGCCACGCAGTTATTGTTTGTTCATTTTTACACAGACATATCAAACTCCAGGGACCCTAGTTTTATTTTTCTTACCCCACAAATTGTCTTTCATACTTTACTTTCCAAACATAGTATGTACATGCATTTCTTAGAGAATCTGATTAACTGTATAAATTACAAAGCACAGCAATTAAGCAACAAACTTCAAAATCAGAGTTTGCTTGTTATGATCCTTTTTGTAATTCAAAGAAAATACAATTGAGGAACTTGGTAAGAAAGTATTTATAACTATGAAATATCAATTAAATCCTAACACCTGTCCTAACAGGCCAACTGGATTTGACTTGCGTTGGTTACTTTTTATTTAAATATATTTCAACCTCGATCTCAAACATAATGTGCCCTGTTATTTTAAGTACCTTGAATGGCTGGGTGGCATTCTCAACAAACCTTGTAGAGCAGAGTGCATTAAAAATAGACATTGATTTGTACAATATCTAAATGCACGAGGAGCACTTGTTTAATTATCATCATAACACATATACAGTACGTTTTCAACACATTCACAAGTATTTACCACCAGCATTTTGTGAATAAATGTTTCAGGGAATAAGGAAAAATGTCACAGGGAACAGGCTCATGACCTCATAGTAATTAGAGGAAGAAGGTACAATTAAGGTTTGGATTGCATGACATTACAAAAGGTAGAACATCCATCCATCCATCCATTTTCCAACCCGCTGAATCCGAACACAGGGTCACGGGGGTCTGCTGGAGCCAATCCCAGCCAACACAGGGCACAAGGCAGGAACCAATCCCGGGCAGGGTGCCAACCCACCGCAGGACAAGGTAGAACAACATATAGCAAAAATCAATCAAAGTTTCAAAGCTTATTTATTTATTTTTTACTATTAGCATTTTTTGGGTACCGTAGGCCAACAGGCTTCAGAAACGTCAACTTACGTTCAATAGTGTTTTCTCACTTTTTGTCACATCAGTCCACAAAGTATTGTTGTAAGACATGGCTATCCAGTGACCTGAGACAAAGACTGGATTCCTTTGGTACTGTGTCTGTTCAGAGAATCCTTGGATACCACTGGTTTGATTTTGTGTCGAATGAGTGGTTGCTCATGGAGTCCCGAATGAGGCACATTACCTGCATTGTGAGGGAGTATCAGTACACACTACGGCCATGTGGTGCGATTCCCCAAGGATGATCCAGCTTGCAGGATCTTCATTGTTGAGGATCTGAGCGGCTGGACCAGGCCAATGGGATGCACATATAACACCTGGATGCGGCAGACAGATGGTCATATCTGAAGGTTGAGACTGGACCGTGTGTCTGCCTGGTAGGTTGCCAACCAGGATCCCAAGCTATTTCGTCGTGTGGTGGTGCGTCAGCGTGCTGTACCTGTGCATGCTCCCCAACCTAACCTGTCCTGACCTGAAACCACTAATTTATTTTTGGTAATAGGGAAACATTTGTTTTGTTTACTTACTGTCATTGTTAGAATACTTCAAAAAGGGCCCAGGCATCCAAAAATTTAAAAAGGGAGGACTAAAAAGGCAAAACCCAAAAAAGCAGAATGGAAGCGCCGAATTCCTTCAAAAAGGCAGAACCTTTATTTTTTTAATTTAATTCATTAAAATAAAGAAAAGAATCAAACAAAATCTAAAAACTGAAAAGTCTGGAATTCAATCTTTCCAGAATCAAAATAAACAAATCACAAAACTAAATTCAGAAACATTACAAAACATACCAGAATTACTAAAAAAAACACAAACAAAATAAGCAATTAACTACCAAAAGGGCAAAGTCCAAAATATAAAATTCATAATACTGAAGCAAATTTTAAACCAAATAATCTAAAACCATGAGAGATTTAAACAAAAGCACAAACCTGAAAAGGGGAATCATAAAAAGGAAGCCAAATGACAAGAGCAGAAACTTAGCGTATAGTTCAGCATAGAGCTTTTTCTTTGCTTCCATTTGGGAGACTGCCCAACTGACTCGAAAACAAGACTTGCCATCCCTATCTGGAAAGGGATGGGTGATCTCCTGGATTGCGGCAAAAACAGGGGGATAAAACTGATCTCTGTACTGAGTAAGGTCCTTGCTAGGGTCATCCTCAATAGGATCTGTGATCACTTGCTCACCTACCAGCGACAGGAGCAATCTGGTTTTATGCCTAAAAGGTCTACCATCAACCGCATCCAGGCACCGAGGGTTCTCATCAAGTGCAAACACAAATATGTTTGCAGCCTTTGTCGATTTTTGGAAAGCATTCAACTCAGTTGATTGGGCTCTCTTGTGGGACATCCTACGACTTCACATAAGCCCCCCGAAGTTGCTGAATATCATGACTGGCCAGTAGTGCTGAGTGCTGTGCAGAGTGGAGACAGAACCACTGCATTTTTCCCATTTGATTCTGGGGTTCATCAGGGGTTTGTTCTTCCTCCTTTTCTGTTCAATGCTTGCATGGACTGGGTGTTGGGCAGGTTCATGGGGTCCAGCAGCTATGGGGCCTCTGTTGGTGAAGAAAGATTTACTGCTCTTGTCTTCGCTGATAATGCTGTGATCTTTGTGGAGTCAATAGAGGCTCTGATCGGGGCTCTCGAGAGACTGAGTGAGTGTCTGGGCTTGCAAGTGTCCTGGATAAAAACCTTTAGTGACCTCTTAGGTACAGCCATCAGAAGTTGTTGACCTTGTCAAGAGGTATACTTACCTCGGCAGTGGAATTCATGTCTCAGGTGACACTTCCTTTGAAGTCAATAGATGGATTGGTAGAACATGGTGGGTCGTGAGGTCGCTGGAAAGAGGTGTGTGATGCTCCTGATGGTGAGTCCTGCTTCTTGTTTTGCTATATGGTTGCGAGACATGGACGCTATCCAGTGACCTGAGACAAAGACTGGACTCTTTCAGTACTATGTCACTTTGGAAAATCCTTGCGTAGCACTGGTTTAGCTTTGTGTTGAATAAGTAGTTGCTCATGGAGTCCCAAATGAAGCACATTACCTGCATTGTGAGGGAATGTCAGTTATGACACTACAGCCATGTGGCACGATTCCAAGAGGGTGATCTGTCCCGCAGAATCCTCATTGTTACGGCCAAGGGGACACCCACGTAATACTCGGCTGTAGCAGATAGATGGTCATTTCCAAATGATGGGACTGGACCACGTGTCTACCTGGGGGATTGCCAATATAGAATTTTATTTAAAAATGTTTAATCAATACATGATCATTTTTGCAATTTAATATAAGCATATACTTAAATGAAGTTGTAACAATGGATTATTAAAAGCATAAGGAAAAGGACTGAATGTAACTAAAGAGTTAACTAAACAGAGTTTAAAGCTTGGGAATGTGAGGCTTTTGCCTCATTTAGAGGAGCCACTAAATTAGTTGCTAAGGTTAAAACGAAGTAGATGTGCAATGAACACCCCCTTCAAAATCGAGAACAAACTAGTGAGAAAGCCCAAACACCTTTATTATGATGATTGATAAGATCAATGGGAAAACCCTTAGGACATTCCTGTTAACAAAGCGATGTTTTGAATAATGGAAAAATCAACATGTATATGAAGTTACCGGTGGCTGTAGTCGATTGACTAAGATGATAGAATTTTGCACATTAAGAGTCAGATGACGTGATGTATTAGATAAGGTAATGGTAATATAAAAGTATAAAAGTGAATGAATTATATTAATGATTGCTCACTGCATGGACTGACATTTGTGCATATCTTTGTGCAAATAAAGAACCATTCTGCATTTTCATCCGGTCTCTGAGAATGATTTATTTGAATACAGAGGAAAGTTTTTTTTCAATAACACCAAGTGGGATCCCGAGCTGTTTCGTTGTGTTATGGGTGCGGCAATGCGCTGTACCAGTGCACGATCCCCAGCCTGACCTGACAACCTAACCTGATTCTCAAGGACACTGGTAGAAATTAATTAGTATGACGCCCTTCAGTGAGTGTGTCACAAGTGATATTGTACGCATTGCAGGCTGCAGTCACACTCTGTTGAAAATTTCAGAACATGCTTCTGCACTAAGATCTACATAAGCAATGGACCTGTCATTCATAATTTATTGTTGTTGTGATCACAAGGAGCCAAGGTGGTGTGATGCTTCACCCAGGGAAGCAGACCAGGATCCCACCAACCTGCCCAGAAGAGGTACAGCAAAAGGCAGCCTAGCTTTCACTCTCTAAGTTCAAAAAATATTCTGTAATGTCAGAAAACACACTCAAAATTAAAGGGAGAGGATCACTGTCAACCCCAGGTTTTTGCGGAGCAAGGCCACAAGAAATCTTTATAAAAAAAGATTTACTTAATGAAAGGAAAAAACACAACAAAAGGACCACAAGAGTCAAAAATAATCAAAAAAGGCAAGCCAAGGCAAACCAGTTCAAAATTGAAATCGATAAGAATAAACCAAGAAAAAAGCTGAAAACCAGAGCAAAATACAAAGAAGAAAGCAACACTCAAAATAACCGTCAAACTCCACTAGAGCACTTAAGAATGAACCACAAAGGGATTTCTCTTCCCAGCATGCCTTTATTGGCTGGGGGTGGTCCCTTAGTGGTGATGGATGGGTGGTCCCACTTCCTGAGGATCTACCCCCAAAATACATGGACTATCAGAGTACAGGATAATACACATTCAAACTAAATAATAGAAACAAAAATGATCAGAAAATGCAAATAATATATGAACAGAACACTACTAACAGAAAAAGCAGGAAACAATGAAAAATGAAAGAAGACAGAAAAAAAAGAAATTTAAGCAAAGTCAAGGGGCTAGACCCTTGCCTAACAATAATTGTTGTGAAGTCGACATGCTAGTAGGATACATTTGCTCAGAGTGTACGTTTTCTGTATGTGGTTAGCTTAGCTATTTGGTTTCATTATAGTGTTATGCATGTGTGTTTACAACTTTGTGGTTTATCATTTGGGCACCTGTTGACAAGCATTTAAATAGGAGGTCAATCTTGTTGAAGTCACATAGATATTAAGTGCTAATGTATGAATTAAAGGTTAAAGGGCAGCCTGGAAGGAGGAAAGGAGAGTGAAAATAACAAATGGAGAGAGAGATAGCAAAACCCTTATGAGTGGATAGACGGATAAAGCTGGCAGACTGTGAAGTAAAGTGGTTGGGCAAGGAAATACATTGGAGATGATCAATAAATTGTGACCCACACAATGAACTACTAATGCTCTTGGTAGTGGAGAGATTTTTTATTTTGATTGTGAAGAATATTTTATAGATTTTTAAAATGAAAGCAAGATTTTCTTTTTACCTGGACAATTGACTTTTTCCTGGTCTTCTTGTTAAAGTTTTGATTTTACATTGCTTTGATTTATAAGCAGAAACAGAAAGATTAAAAATGAAAACAATGTGTGATTCTGTAATTCTGCACAGGCTCTAACAATACCCTGGGTACAAGGAGTTAGAAATCACAGCCCCTTTAATAGAACCCCTAAGGATTTGTTTTTCTAACTTGATCCTACACAAACTAGCTCCTAATGAGCACAAGAGACATCACTTTGCTCAACAGAGAAATCAAACCACCAGACAGTCATCACAAATGTGCAACAGTGAAAAACACAATTTGCATAATTAGAAACAAAAAGGGTTATTTTTGTTATAGAAATTAAAATTTGTGACGAGGTCAAAGTGCGACCATCAGGCTCTCTAGTAAACATCAGAACAGCAGACAAACTCTTCATGTTTATAAGTCTCTTTTATTGGGATGTGTACATTTTATCCATAGTGACATTATAGTAACAAGGCCATCCTGAACCCTTAAGCCAAGAATCATATTGTCAGTGGAAAAACAGTAAAATTATTAAAGAAATATGAAACTTTCTAACAATGGCTGTAGATGTTGAAGTTCTTCACACATTCTGTCTCAGATGTGTGTGTGGTCTCACCGATGCTTTGCCCAGCTCCTTACGAACGCTGTTCCCTATGGAGCTTCTTCTTTCAGTCTTGCTTCAAGGATGTCTAGTTGATAACAACGTTTTGACAAAAAAAATCACCTGTGGCCAGCATAGAGTTTTTCTTTTGCAGTCACCAGCGATTGTCTAAATTGTCCACTCCTCCTTTGCAGCATTATAACACTTATCTATTATAATTTATAGTTTTTGATTATCCTGGCCACAGATTCTCTAATGCCTATGCAGTGCACATTTTTGCCTTTTTTGGCACATAGGACACCAAGGATGAATCGGCTGTGTAGACAAACTTTGGTCAATTCATTGGCCAATTCTATGTGTCCAGGAGATGTGGTAGGAGCTCTGGTTTATTTTTCCTTTTAGTGTCGAGCATTGTTAGCATCTTCTTGTGAAGCTCCTGTCCCAGATTGTGTGAAGCAGAAGAAGTTATCTCATGCTGCCCTAATTACAGCTACTGAACTGGTTTGGTATCTCAGTTATCAAAGTCAATAACCTTCAAAATAATTAAGTTTTCTCAAGACATTGTTCTCTGGTGTCATGCTTAGAAAAAACCAAACAAGCACTACAATTTAATAGGCAATAGGGAGAAGGGTCCAGGTCAAAAACAAAAAGGAGATCAAAATTCTGGCAACCAAAGTCAAACCACGAGCCAAAATTTGTAGTCAGATAAAGGTCAAAGACATTCAAAAAACTGAGAATCAAAATGAGTATTTAATCAAAGCAACAACAACAGGTTTTTGGGGAATCTGTGTCTTCTGATACGGAAACAACTTTTGTCCAGTTGCATCATGATGGATGGTTCATAACACCGCTAGCAATGTGTGTGTTGCCCTAACAAAGGGATCTCAAAGTGGCGCCACTGATAAATAAACAAAATGGCAGCAGAATAAATACAAATAAATATTTACACACTATCACACACGTGCACATGGGAGGCAGCTAAACGTCTCAAATGATGGTAATTCCACACCGGAGTGCTCTAACTCTTTCTCTCTTTCCTCTGCAGACCAGTTACGGAAATTCCACTTGGTCCCGATGACGTCACTTCTGGTTCTGGTCTCAATTACCTCATTTCCAGTTCCAACTCAGCTGACCTCACTTCCTTTGTCTGATCATATTGTTTCTTGCAAATCATTTCTGTTTTCAACTCAGTGACTACAATTGCTCATAACTTTTGACTTCAACCTACATTATATGTGGTGGCTACCCCAAACCTTCTTGACAAGTCAATAGGTGAAAAATAAGATGTAACCACCATAATCACTTTAACAGAAATATCCTTAGTATACAAGAAAATCAAAACAAAAATGTCTCTGCCAGTTTCTTAATAATTCTGTGGATTCCTCACAGGATCTAAAAACACCAGCAAGAATGAGAATGCCTGTGTATATATACATTGCAAAAGAGTTTGATTCATCATAATCTTAATTTTGCAAAGATTAATCTTCTGACCTTGAGAGTGTTCTTTCAAATCCTACTTCTGTCTCCTCCAAAATCATTTCTAAAGCCCTCTGGACAGAAAATCTTTTTGCCATCTTGATGTGTAATGGGGACACAGACTGGGATGCATATCTGTTTATAAGATGTGCAAGCCCCACAATTTCTGGATAAGGTTGTGAGAAATTGTCAATTGTTTACAGTTTGTTCAAATAACATTGTGCTGGATCCCACACAACAAAGGGTAAAGAGTGTCAGAAATATGGCTGAGGACAAGTTCTCGGTGATGTAAAAATAACAATGTTATAATTGCAGAAGGCAAAGAGAACGAGAACTGGTCGAAGTTGGGGGCCATGGTAATGTGATTAGGCTATGGTGAAACACACACACACACCTAGAGAAGGATGAAACACAGTGAAACTTTATTTTTGCTGTGTTGAACTGTTTTTCCCCATAATTACCCCACTTTTATTACTCACAGGTCTGGTAGACATGATCAGTAGTTATAGAATACTAGACAGTGAGGAGAGCTCTGCACGGTTCCCAACTCCTGACGACACGATCCCCCCTCTCCTTGGCCCACAGCCTCTGTCTCGGATTAGTGTGAATATATCACTCCAGCAAGCGAACTATGATTCTTAGCACGATGAGAGAAGTCGCAAATTCAACCGGAATGTACAAGCATATTATAGAAAAAAACCCAATCTAAATCCATTAAGTAGCTCTATCATTCACTAGCTAAGCGGACATAAGATATGCCCCGAGGCTGGCGTGTGAGTGAGGAGGACCCCACCCCTCTCTCCTCAGCCCTCTGCCTCTCTCTCGGATTCACGCAAATAAATTCCATATTCCATGATTCCATATTCTTACCATTTTTGGTATAATGAATTTAATGGTGCTCTTTGGGATATTGTAAAGTTGGAATAGTTTTTCATAATTGAACCCTGATCTATACTTCTTCACATCTTTGTCTCTGACCTGTCCGTGGTGCTGCTTGGTCTTCATGTTGCTTTCCCAGTGGTGTTGCAGAGTTAGGTGCCTTTCAGAACATATCTATTTATGCAGACATCATGTGACTCTTTGATTGTACACAGGTGGACCTTAATCAACTGATCATGTGACTTCTGAAGTTATACGGTTGGACCAGGTCTTATTTGGGGGTTTCATAACAAAGGGGATGGGCACTCACCACTTTTCAGTTTTAACATGTTTATATATATATATATATATATATATATATATATATATATATATATATATATATATATATATATATATATACGATTCCCGAGAGGGAGTGCAGTGGAGTGTGTACACCTGATGAGCCCAGAATGAGGGTGAAACACGTGTCGTGTACTCTTTGCATTTATTTGACAGTAAACTATTTCAACCATTCTATGATCTGCTCCTCACAAACTGAGGGCACCGTGGCGGATGTGCCCCTAACGTTGTGAGGTTCGATTCCCGAGAGGGAGTGCAGTGGAGTGTGTACACCTGATGAGCCCAGAATGAGGGCGAAACACGTGTCGTGTACTCTTTGCATTTATTTGACAGTAAACTATTTCAACCATTCTATGATCTGCTCCTCACAAACTGAGGGCACCGTGGCGGATGTTAGCAGATTGCTGGCCAACCACAAGCGTTACGTGGTAGGTAACCACCCATACAATCAGATTGTGACACAGACTACGAATGCCGTGAATATATATATATATATATATATATATATATATATATATATATATATATATATATATATATATATATATGTACATATAGCAGATGTCCCCCACAGCTCTGCCCGCATAGTAGTGAAGCATGACAGTGAAGAGGGCTCTGCCCGGCTCCCTACTCCTGATGTCACACTTCCCACTCCCCTCAGCCTGCAGCCTCTGTCTCAGATTAGCATGAATATATCACTCCTGCAAGCTAACTATAATTCTTAGCACAATGAGAGAAGTCGCTAAATCAAACAGAATGTTCAAGCAAATTATAGAAAAAAAACAGATCTAAATCCGTTGTGTTTCTCCCATGAACTACAGACATGCAAAAAAAAAGACAGAGATGTTAGAATTTATATATATATATATAGAGATAAATGTGTAAGGGGTTGGACAGTGTGCACTTGGTGGAAATGTGTTTTTTACTTTTTTTGCAGAAAATGCGCCATGGCCAGTTAGTCTCGTTTGAAAAATTGGGCGCAAAGACCCAAACCTGGAAAAAAGGGTTAATCTTGCATAAAGTAGCGTCTCCACTTCCTTTGGCAGTTGAAGAAGGCAAGACTACCTCCTCCCATTCTCCCCACTTTCAACAGGGGCACCATGAAGAGCATTCTAACTCTTGGGTTTGGGAACTGCAGTGTCTCTGACCGTAAGGTCCTACAATAGATAGTGCACCTTCATTGAAGACATCTGTGTAAAACATTGTATGCTCAAAGATTACAGCATTATGAGAACTACTCCCACCCCTCCTACGGTCTCTTTGAGCCCATTTCCATCTGGCATAAGGTATTGTAGCATCCAAAACAGGTCCACCAGGCTCTACAATAGTTCTACCCTTTGCATGTCTGGAGTCTGAACTCTGTGCTGCCCCTCAGCCTTTAGATCTGCCCCTAGTAGTGAAGGTATATGCAGTACATTAGTTACACTACTGCTGTTTTTTTATTATTAGTTTCACTGTTATTATTATTTCTTTATTACTAACTCTTTTAAATTATTACTATCTATCTATTACCTATTATTTATTTATAATTATGCACTTATCTATTTATAGTATAGTACAGTTCTTTACCTGTCTTGTTCTTGTCCTGTGTTAATGTATATGTTGCTCTGTGGTCCTGAGAGACATTATTTGGTTATATGGTATGACAATAAAGTAATTCAACTTGAAACTGGAGGACACAGAGAAAGCCTAGGACCAGCTTTCAAAAGTGTATCTAATGTTTCTGGTTTGAAATGAAACCCAGGTCATTATTGCCTTAAATATTGTACCCCTAAATCCCCTTTGTCTACATGAGGCACAAACAGTAATATTTGTGTGTTTCTTTGCAGAACCCTATGTTTTTTTTTCTGTCAATTTTACATAGCCTAGAAAATGTTTCTTATCTGGATTTATTGGCGTGTTCAAGTTGGTTTGTTTTTATATTGCATATGAAATTCTGATTCCTGCTGCCTATTTTTCTCATCTGGAGGGAGGTCACATTGTGTGTCTTCCATTCTTTGTTTGATAGGTAACAAGGAAACTCATCACTTGTTGGAAAAAATAAACACGAAGAGTGCTTAGGCAATTTTAAGGGAAGAATTGTTTGAACAAGCAGTGTAGTGATATCTGGGGTCACAAGGGTGCATCACCATGTAGCGCTATCAGCATTTAATCTGGATAGCTGCCATTTATTCTAAGGCTAGCCACCTATGGGAATCTTTGTAGAAGGAAACAGTAATAATTACAATAATAGAGAGGGTAGTAGAGATAAGATAGAGTGATTCTTATTTTTGTGTTCGAAAATTACTTTGAAATTGTCATGAATAAAGAACAGAGAGAAACATTTAATGCGATTTACAAGACTGGGGCCTGCCCTGTGCAAAATATTACATTGCATACCCCTAAAACCTCAAAGGAACTAGAGCTTAAAAAAGCATCCATAATTACTTTTGGGGCCTGTTCAAAGAGAAACTTTCTTTAAATTAAATTAATCTATTTCTGCATTAAGAAAAATCCTCTAACTAAACCACTAAGGAGATTTGCCCTGGAAATATCAGGAGAATTGTTTCCATCAGTGTGGTGAAGATACTTTTTATTGTGAGGTTCCAGCTCATCATGTTTTCTCATTTAATCCAAACGTAATAACATAAAATAACATTAACTGTAATGTTACAGTGTTAATGAGTTCCAAAAACACGTTTTTTGTCCTTTGAAATTGTTTTCTCTCTTTTACTTGCTTTTTAATTATTGCTTTGATTGTATTTCATTAGTAACTCCTTAGTGTTATTAACCTAAGATGAGTGTGATTGAATTAAAGCCCTCAAAACAAATATGGCACTTATGCCATAGGACTATCTGATATGAAATGACCTGCTGCTTTCTTTAATATCTAAAACAATTGCAATCAAACTTTGTGCATATCAAAACAAGCACTGTTACAATGTACTTAATGATAACAATTCTTTGGTTATTCAAGTAGTGTAGTGTTTTGACAGGCTCCACATACTTCTCAAAGAGAAAGAATATAAGTAAAGAAGTACAGAAGGGGCAACCAGATTCCCTCTGGACCAATATTGATTTATCATAAAGGAATCTGTTGTTTGGTATATCAACATTTTAAAAATGTTTACAATTGTCTACAGGTCGAGAAACTTAGCAATGTGAGAGGACCTCACAGTAGAACCGTTATGGCTGCAGTTGAGATGGTTTGGGAATATAGCTAGGATGATGCCTGGGTGCAGCCCCCTTACCCAGCAACAGTCACTTATAGCTGAGGCAGTATCAGAAATTTTATTTGCACTGCCAAGTCAAGAGTAGTAGTGCAGAAACAGGTCATAAAGGAGAGTGGCACAAGGCACTTATTTCCACAGTACCCAAGAGGCATTTTTTGAGCGCTTGCCATGTCTAAGTAAGGGTTATTTAACTAATAGCAGAAATAGCAGAGGTACCCGCCGTTACCTGGGTATATTTGTATAAGGGTTAAGGTAGGAAAGAAAATACATGTGTTTTGTAAATGATTCTTTTGCAATTGTTTGCTGAAATGTTCATTTCTCTGCTTTTTTAGGTTTTTTTGTGTATGATTGGATTCCATATTTGACGTAACTCATTGCTGCGTTGGGACCATGAACACTAATTCTTTGTATTTCTTAGTTTAGTGTGGTTTAGTGAATATATATTTGATTCCACATTAATAGATGGGATGGCTTGTTGAATAATGGAATCCATGGACTGTGGAAAGCATCTGCAGAAGGGGCAGTGGGGAGATTGGGATTGACAGACATCACTGCAGGCCTCTGTATTATTACAGGAGGCAGCACCAGGCACCAGTTACGATCTTCAATCTATACTAATAAAAGGCAACGCCCTCACTGACTCACTCATCACTAATTCTCCAACTTCCCGTGTAGGTAGAAGGCTGAAATTTGGCAGGCTCATTCCTTACAGCTTACTTACAAAAGTTAAGCAGGTTTCATTTCGAAATTCTATGCGTAACAGTCATAATGTTCGACAATGTCCGCCATGTTAAACCTTCTTATTTATGGCCCCATCTTCACGAAATTTGGTAGGTGGCTTCCCTGCACTAACCGAAACCGATGTACGTGCTTATTTCGGTGGTGTGACGCCACTGTCGGCCGCCATATTGAACTTTCCAACGGTCTTTGTTAGTTATGGGCCCATCTTCAAGAAATTTGGTACGCAGGTTCCCAACGCTAACTGAATCCTACTTATGTACATATTTACGTCCATAGCCTGCAGCTTAGTCGCCGTGTGAGGCGGCATTGGGTCCCCCATCCCCACGCCTCCCACGTAGTTGGCTGCCTGCTTATATAAGGCCGTCCGTTGTTCCGGTCTCTTCATTCCCTTCCTTTCTTCGCCACGGTATTCACGTCTCCCTGCTGATAACTGCAGCCTTTTTATTTAATCCACGGCTTCTCTGCTGTTTTATTGTTCGTTTATTATGATTATAGCTATTGTGTAGGTATTTTATACTTAAGTTTACATTTTTCATGTACCCATTTCCTTTATCGTTCCAACCGTACCCCCATTAACATGTCTATCGAGATGATCACCATCGATCAAAGAATTGTCACTTACCGAGTGGTTTCCATGCCCAGAGATGGCGACTGCCTTTTCCATTCTCTGTGTTACATATTGCACGGCCATATCAGGCTCACTCTTGATATCCGGAGGAACATTGTGTCTTATGTATTGAATGACTGGGACAGGTTTAAGGTGTGGACTGATGACGGTACAGGAGATAATTATACTACACAGGAGCACTAGAAGAGTGAAATGCTTAAGCCCTTCACCTATGGTTCTGCATGTGAGTTGATGGCTGCCGCTGAATTGTTCGCTTGTCGCTTTCAAGTGTACCGAAATGGCCAAATATTTTACACCTTTGGACAACCGCCAATGCCTCTTAAACATCTTAGATTCACAGGTGACGATTTGAGTAGTGGACACTTTGATGTTTATGAATGTTTAAACTCTCAAAAGCTGGATGCGAAGTTATCGATTAAACCCATTTTAATTCAAACGCCTCCAATTTCCAGTAAGGCTCTGCTTCACAATGACAATTAATAAGTCTCAGGGACAGACCCTACAAAAGGTTGGCACTGATTTGAGGCAAGATTGCTTTTCACATGGCCAACTATACCTTGCATGCTCAAGAGTAAGCTCAGCGCACAGCTTGGTCATATTACAACCGGAGGGACGAACTGACAACGTGGTATACAAATAGATCATTAACAAATAATTATTGGCTTTTTCAAAAATGTGTGGTTTTACGTTGATAAAAAATGTACTGTCATCAGTTAGTTTTACAGTTATTGTCACATGAGCAAAATGCAATGAAGTTCCTATCTGTACGTTGAGCAACACACACCACAGACACCTCTGGCTTTGTTCGATGTTCTGAATCTCTCTTCACAGGTTATGTATAACATCACAAAATAATAGGCAGTGGTGTGCAAAACAGCAGAGTTTCCATTCACATACAGTTTTACAAAACTAATGCTGAACTTTATTTTCGTAATAACGGCAAAACTCACTAAAAGTTTTTTTCAGAATTAAAAAGATAGAAATATTGTTCCGAAAAGTTCTGGCAACACCGTACACACCTTTTGGACACTCATCTATATTTCTCAGAAAGGGGTCATGATGAAAATAAACATGGAAAGACTGTCTTTTAGAAATTCAACACAACTAAACACAACCCATGATGAGTCATAAGATTCAAGAAACATTCTTAAACTGAAGGTGATGAAATTGTTATCTAAATTAGTTGAGAAGAAAATGCTGTACCTGCAGACTTAGAGGAGGTTCCTCTTTCCACAGTAAAAAAATTCTGAATACTCATAAAGGCATCCTCCCATCAGCCCCAGTGCACTCCTGCTGCCTGTTGGGAATTTAAATCTCCATAGCACTAATTTTTGGGTTACTCACCTCCCCAGTTAAAATCCTGTTCCTTGATATGCTAGATAGCTTGTATTTTAAATTAGACCAACTGCAACACCCATGCAAAATGCCTGAAGATAAACAAAACAGATTTTGATTTTATTTATATTGTCATGCTTGGTTCACAAAGTTGTACAGGAGCACTCAAGGTTTTCCAAGAGACAGAAACTTTATTCCAGTACAGGCGGAACAAACACAAGTCTCTTTCAGGAGCGATCCAGCTGCATAAAGGACAACTGTCAAACTGGCTGCCTTGACTCCGCCTCTTGGTCAAAAGAACACAAAATCTTCCTCCTCAAAGGGGGGCAGTGGCCTGGGAGGAAGAGAGACAAGGCACTGAGACACTAGGACAGCCGTGGTGCAGTCTTTTAAATGCTCAAAGCCTCACATGGCACGACAGCAAGCAGCAGGCTAGCAGCTGATCCCACAAAGAAGAAATGAAAAGCTGTGTTTGCTTCCCATTGAATCACTGTTTAAGATGGGGTTTCGGAGGAGCGACCGCATCCCCTTAGGGACACGTTCACAATATAGATTAAGGAACTAGAATATATTACTGTATACCTGTCTCAAATTAAAAGTGACTGTTTATGGTGTTCACCTAAAACTATTACTTATATCTGAGATAAAATACTGGTATTATCTTGCAGGATGAGCTACACATGTAAGTAGTGTATGATTCTTAGAACTTGGTAGGCTGCCTATATTTCCATTCTAACACTGAGGCAGAAGGAAGTAACATTTTAATAAGACTTTCCCGCTTACATGGAGTCAGAACAATAGATGACTTCAGTGTCTGCTGCCTCGTACCTTTAAATTTGTTGCTTATGGAAATTTTACAGTATTATTTCAAATTTTACAAATGGAAATTATTATACTGGGGCCAATCGTACTTGTTTTTAATAATGGAGATGTGCAGGCTTGGCTCAGATCTTATTTTTTAAATGATTTGGTTAGATTTGCAGAATAACAAGTCTGAATTAGTGTTAGCTGCCCTAATTCTTCATAAGTCTTCATAAGTAATGTAATGATTTACTTCATGAGGTAGAAGTACATTAAGGAAGAATAGTTGCATCGGATATTTGAAAAATTAAAATGTGTGCTTGAATTTAAATGATTTAAGTTAAAATAATTTCAATGTAATAGAAAAAAATGAAAAATAACATTAACATAATCACAGACCTTAAAATAGTTTAAAATGATATCCCGCATGCTTATGTTTGAAATTTGTTATTTTTAGTTTTCTAGGAGTGACTCTTAGAGGGCTGCTAAAGAATCAAATATCAAAAATATCATATTTGTGATCAACAACCTCAAAAATAGCATAAAATGACCCCCACATGCCTACTGTATATTACCAATCCCCATTGTTTTCACAATTTTGCAAATAGGAATAACTTTGACCCCTCATATCTCATTAGAGGGTGAACACCTGGGGTTGTTTTTGCTGAAGACACCTATTGGTGTATTCTTTATCTTAAGGGTGTAATTTCCTGCACAAAATATGGCCCAAAATGGCCTACAATGAGGATTTCTGGATTTAGAGGGCCACAAGTTGGGTGGTACCTCCAAAACATCAATATCTTGCATAACTAGAAATCAAGATGAGTCAAACAGTATATCATATGTGGGGTTTATCACGTACCAGTGAGTCAGGAGGTTCCAGACAAAAAAACTGAAGCGATTTGAAAGTGTCCATAAATAATTCTTATGAACACAATTAACATTTATTTTGGAGGTTTGGTCTATTGTTACCAGTACAGGTTTCAGAAAATGAGGATTTTACACTAGTGGTTGGAGCTGGGTGGTTGAGATGGTAAATATTGCCAAGTACTCAATTGGACAGAGGAAGGGAGGCCAGAGTTGCTGAAAAGAGGTACAGGAGGAAATCAGAGGAGTGCAGATGTGATACATTTGTGGCGCCATTCAAGATAATCAGGGTCAAATCCTGTCTGGGTTGGCCTAGTTGTATTCCCTTGTCAATTTCACGTGGTTTTTACAGCTTGTGTTCAGCCCTCCCTTGTGTAGCGGTGTCAGGGTCGGTTGCCATTTTTAAATGCTGGGGGAATGGTTAGCAAACTGAAGTATTTTTTGAACATAAAGGTCTGCAAATGTTCAGCAAAATAACACAAACGAAAAAAAGGTAGAATGAAAGTAAACATCTAATTGAGATTATTTACAGAGCTGCTGCAGTTCTGTGAAAGAAAAATAGAAATAGGCACTGTACTGCTCCATAAAACATAACCTCTCAATCTTTAACACAAACTGTGTGCCTCATTGTGTGCCAGTGTCAAGAACTTATTGAGCATTTTACAAGATTTCTGGAAGATGTTATTCCTGCCATAAATTACATTACAAAGGAAATACGCCATATGGGACTAAAATAAACGGATTAAAACCCAGTTGCGAGAGTGATGTTATAGCCCCCTGAAGTACAATGTTTTAGAAATTATAATACATGCTTAATTAACCCTAATTATTTACACAAGATTAGAAGCCAAAGCAAATGCATCCTGACTGAAAGGATCACAGCGCTGAAAACAATTACTTTGCATAGTGTGCTAAATAAAATACTGCTGAGGAATAAAAGAATTGTAGAAGGACAGCACAGGGAGAGGAGGTATTCAGCAGAAAGAGCTGTGTAAGCAAGGCTTGAAACCTAATGAATTGTTAAATAGCAAGGATTTTATTCTTTCTTGCTTTCTTAAAACAGCTCAGCTCATGACCATTTCAAAAAAACTACTGCTATGATTTCATGAAGGCAAACAAATGCCTGCCTGGCCAGTGATGATCTTTAGTTCCTGCTTCCTGTGTGCTTCTTATGGCATTAAAAAAATATACTTTATACACTGTTTACAAATTCTGCCTGCTCCATGCTGAATATGCTCTGTTAGCTTCAATAATGTGCCTTTCATTTCCCCCACAATGTGCCTGCTCAAAGGGCTACACTTGCAGCTAGTCTTCCATGAGAATAAAGTAACTTTGTTAAATCCCAGGGGTCGCAAAAAAGAAAAAACCTGCTTTTATTCTGAAATAGATTTCTTTCTGTAAAAAGATACAATTTACTTGCTGTCAAAGGACAGCAGAATATCTATATTTGTAGCAACTTGGTGACAGAATAATATAAATGTACACAGAGGAGTGTGCAAGTATAAAGTCTTGTTAAAAATGATTTGAAAGTTTTCTATCCAGAGCTGTACTGTTAGCCTGGCAATATTTGGACTCAAGGTTACCATACGGTGGACTGCTAGAGACACAGACAAGCAAAATGTCATGCAAAACAGCAAGTGCCACTACCAAAAGTTTCAATTCAGAGTCGCACCATCATTTCAAAAACTGTCAGCGAGCAGTGGCACAAATGAAAAATACAAAAATGAAATCCAGTTAACTATTTACATATTGTCACACACGTGCGAGTGGGAGGCAGCTTAAGGGCTTAAGTAATGGTAATACCAAATCCGACCAGGGGGGCAGCAGGGTGCACTGACTATCTTCTTCAGTTCCCTGCAGACCTTTCCTGAGAAATCCTGCCAGGTTCCGGTACCTCAGAAGACATCACTTCTGGTCCAGACGATGTCACGTCCGGGTCTGGGGCCTTTGATGTTGTCACTTCCGGTCCAGACGATGTCACTTCCAGGTCCATCTCCTTCAATGATGTCACTTACGGGTTTGTCCCCTTCAATGACATCACTTCCTATATGGGCCTTTAAAGCTGCAATCTTACCACCAAGGAAACAGTTCTGTTTTGGACTCAGTATTGTGAACATCTCTGTTAATTTCAAAACCTTTTGCAGCCAGGAATATTATACGAGTGGCTGCCCCAAACCTTTTTATGGTGCCTGGTCTGTGTTTTTATCACAATATATATAAATATATATAGATCAGCACCAAAGCTATACAGAGAAAGAAAAAACAAACTATATTTGTCTTCCAAACAATAAAGATCCACTGTTCAGGAGGATAATTTCCATAATTTAGAGATAGATAAGACAGCTCTTCTTAACACCTCTACTGCTCCTTAAATTTGAGCTGTATTTACAAAGCGCTCTTTTCACATCTTCAACTCTTTTGACTTTATATGCTAACCTAGGGCTTTTCTCTGCTGCCAACCAATAGTGATGAACTAACGCTGTTGTGACTGGTCCCTTTTTCTTCAGAAATGTGTGGAGACATATAGTCCTACTAAGTCTCTCACACACACTAATCCCATCTGTCACTTCTGTACCTAACACGTCACTGGCACTTTGCTTTATCTGTTTAGGTATTGTTCTCCAGTCTCTGCTTTCTGAACTGGTATTTCTAATATTCCCCTTTTTCCTCATAAGTCTTTTCTCCTAAACCTCTCCTCTCTTACCCCAACTTCTGTTCAGCAGGGGTTATTATGTCAATACTGCAAAACTAATCTTAGCCTTGGTTTGCTCTCCCTTTTCTTTAAACTAATCTTACTTGAACTTTTGGCCATGATCAATGGATCATCTGGCTCCTGTATAGAGAACTGGGAAGCTCCTGCATATCTGGTGAAGAACTAGTTGGCAGGGGATCTGCATCGTACTACTATTCTAAATCCTTAGTTTTTACCTTTTCCAGTTCTTCTCTCTCCTCTTTGCCTGCTTGTGTCTGCTGAACCTCTCTCATTGGACTACAGAAGCATCAGTAACTTTTAATCCTATAGGAACTCCTTTAACATGGTGATTTTGGAAGGGTAGGGTTGGGCAGTTGATAGGGTGGACACCACTGATGGGGTTGTTTTGCCTACTTTCAGTTTTTTTTTTCAATACTTATTAATTGTCCAATTTTGATCACAAAACAGGGAAAGAATTCTGTGTTTGGCTCATTTTGTTTGTGAGCTCATGTCTGTTGTATTCAGCAACTGATTTAAAGTCTTCCGTGACTGACCCTAGCTCTGTTTTCTATTGACTCTACATAATCTCTATGAATGATTTTCTTTTAGACGAGAAATGGTTTGTGTAGAAATAAACACTATGACCACAGCCAAGCAAATGTAACTGTAAAAGCAAGAGTAAAATGGCAGCACTTCCTTAGTGATGTTGGGATGATGTCATCATAATACAAAATAAACATTGTGGTTGTTGTGGTGTGAAATTTTCCATATACGTTGAGAAATATTTTGTATGTCTTTATTTGTAACTTATAACACTAATGTCTATCATTGATGAGAACACCAATGGTTTGATGGTTAAGAATCAGTCCTTTGTAATTTTACGACAGGGTTGGGGTTGGGGGAAGTTCCTCAAACCAGTTTGGCAAGTGATTCTCTGCAGGACTCTCTCAGTCAACCCCCACGGAAAAGCCTGACTGTCTAGCTGGCAAACGTCAGCTCAACAAATGGTTTTGGGGGCAGGTGTGAAGGTATTCTGTGTCCCATTGGTCTGAAGTATGGCTGTTTGGAATTGGCTTGTATCAGAAGCCTTTAAGTACCATGACACCCTGTTGGCTGTAGGGTGTGGACAGAGAATCTATAAATTTGCTTGCTTTACCCCTCCCTCTCTTTCTTACAAACATCTGATGAAAGAGCATCTCATACACCATGAACTGAAAAGGACAACACAATGAAGAGGACAGCTCGGCAGCCATATTGGGACAGGCATCTGGCCTGTTCTGAAAAAAGCCAAACAAAAATGAGGACTTAACTAGAGACTTTTATCAGGTTGTATGGTTGCCAATATTCAAATGTACTTTGCATATTGTTATTATTTATGAATATTATCAATATTACATTATTTAAATTGTAACGTAGATCTTGCTTGTTTTTTACTACACCTAATTGCCTGAGGTTATAAATGTAGAAGGGAAGGTGGGGAGAAGTTATATGGTACAATACTTTATAAACAGTGGTAAGTCTGTGAGATTTGAGGCATTCTGAACAAGGCTACATATTAATAATACAAAAGGGGAAAGTAGAGTAATATATTACTGTACCAAGACAAAGCAGTGGTCGATGGAAGGATTGCAGATCTATAAGAAGAAATGTTGGGACGTCAACCCGGTTGTCAAACGAAAAACATAAACAAATCACATGCTCAATGACGCTATAAATGAACAAAACATGGGTTTCCTTAGTCCTTGGAACCTCTCTCATCTTTGCAATGCCTGCTTTAGTCAAAGAGTTAGGAGTGCCATTCTGCAATGCTCTCTTGTATTGCTCTTGTGACACCTCCTTCCGAGGACTACAGGATATATAGCTAGGGAACCGGCTTCACTGGGTGTCTTCTCAGCACTGTGGAGGGAACAGAAGTGGATAAGATTAGTGTTAGCGTCCCCTCTTGACCCGGGGTGGTATTACATACCTCAGAAGAGCCCAGAGGATGATCCACTGATGTGCATGCATGACAACATATATAACTTTTTGAAAAAAAAGGCCAATTAATACAAAAATGAATCCACAGTTTCCCAAGCCAAGGTTCACAACACCAACCAGTGTGTTATGATCATACCTGTCCATTAATTTGCATTGTAATAGGAAATGTTGTTAATAGGAATTAATAAAATAAAAAATGATTACATGTATTAGAAATAGCTTAAAAAAGGGAAGAGGATTAAAATTTAAATTTTGATGGCCGTGACAAGGTTGTAAGTGGTATCATCTAGTCAGTGTAATACTGACAACAATGTGACACTGATTGCAACATATTAAGATTACAATGTGCACTTAAATGTATTTTTGATTGAATGCACAAAAAATGTAAAGTGTAAAAAATGGAAATCTTGTTAATTCCAAAACAATGTGTTCCTTCTTGCCATTTCAGGAGCTCCAATTAGACCATAATATGCCAACAACAGCTGTCAAAACAGTCATATTTGTGCTCAAATTATAAGGCCCAGATAGTAATTGCTAATGGCTGTATATATTATTTTTCTAAAATGTATTGGGTTTAAACTGCCTCATTTCTAATGCGCGATGTATGAGCTCATTTTACATTTTAAGTACTTCTTTATCAAAAAATGGATTTCTAAAAAAAGTCATTTTATTAAAAGAAATGTATCTATTTATTTTTTGTAAATGACCTTTACTAGTAGAATTAGCTAGGTCCCTGGACTTGCAAGTCAGTATACAGTGTACCACGTTTATTTTAATTCAGAGCTTGTAGTTAATGTAATGTGAGAATGCTTAAAACTGACGCTTTCATTTACCTTTGTGCAAGCATGCAAATTGATGATATCAGGACAGCTGAACACTGAGACTGCAACACATCCTGTTTAAATCGCTTAAATAAAAAGGTTCAGCTGTCATCTCCATACTACTGGCCCCTGAGACAACAAGGGAGAGACAGAAATACTGTCTGGATGAGCAGATGTTGACATCTTCTTTGCAAAATTCCCCAACTAGCCCATCCATGTTACAAAAACTTTCCTTATTTAAATAAACATTATTTAATTTTGTGCATTGAAAAAATCTCTTCAATGATTTTATTAAAATTATTTTTTACATTTCCGTTTTGATTCCACTTCTTTATGGACTGTTTGTCATTTGTACCTGAAATCTCATTGTCTGATGGTAATCATCTTCGCTGTTTGAGTTGACTTTCACATAAATTAGATAGATAGATTGATAGATACTTTATTAATCCCAAGGGGAAATTCACATACTCCAGCAGCAAAAAATATTAAATTAAAGAGTAATAAAAAATGCAGGTAAAAAAAAAACAGACAATAACTTGAATAATGTTCAACGTTTACCCCCTCTGGTGGAATTGAAGAGACGCATAGTTTGGGGGAGGAATGATCTTCTCAGTCTGTCAGTGGAGCAGGACAGTGACAGCAGTCTGTCGCTGAAACTGCTCCTCTGTCTGGAGATGACACTGTTTAATGGATGTAGTGGATTCTCCATAATTGATAGGAGCCTGCTGAGTGCCCGTTGCTCTGCTACGGATGTCAAACCGTCCAGCTCTATGCCAACAATAGAGCCTGCCTTCCTCACCAGTTTGTCCAGGTGTGAGGCATCCTTCTTCTTAATGCTACCTCCCCAGCACACCACTGCGTAGAAGAGGGCACTCGCCACAACCATCTGATAGAACATCTGCAGCATCTTACTGCAGATGTTGAAGGATGCCAGTCTTCTAAGGAAGTACAGGCGGCTCTGTCCTTTCTTGCACAGAGAATCAGTATTGGCAGTCCAGTCCAATTTATCGTCCAGCTGCACTCCCAGGTATTTATAGGTCTGCACCCTCTGCACACAGTCACCTCTGATGATCACGGGGTCTATGAGGGGCCTGGGTCTCCTAAAATCCACCACCAGTTCCTTGGTTTTTCTGGTGTTCAGTTGTAGGTGGTTTAAGTCGCACCATTTAACAAAGTCCTTGATGAGGTTTCTATACTCCTCCTCCTGCCCACTCCTGATGCAGCCCACGATAGCAGTGTCGTCAGCAAACTTTTGCACGTGGCAGGACTCCGAGTTATATTGGAAGTCCGATGTATATAGGCTGAACAGGACCGGAGAAAGTACAGTCCCCTGCGGCGTCCTGTGTTGCTGACCACAATGTCAGATCTGCAATTCCCGATACGCACATACTGAGGTCTGTTTGTAAGATAGTCCACGATCCATGCCACCAGGTATGAATCTACTCCTATCTCTGTCAGCTTGTCCCTAAGGAGCAGAGGTTGGATGGTGTTGAAGGCGCTAGAGAAGTCTAGAAACATAATTCTTACAGCGCCACTGCATACATTTAATGCATACATGTCGACATTGATAATATACAGTAGGCTCTTCATGTATATATGTCATCCCTAGATTTGTAAAGTATATTCACAGATGTATCTCTGGAGGGCCCAGGCCCTGGGGCTCAAAGGTCAGCAGGGCCCTCATGAAAATGAAACCAGCCCAGTTTCGGAAGCTGAACCCAGCTGCCCTGCTAAGGGTTTCGGTTCCCCTAAGACGTCAGTTTTTTGGTAAGACAGAAGGCTCAGATTTATGAATTAATATTCAGTATTTCTACTCTAGTTGTATTTCCCACTGTATTTAAACCTGGTGTTAGGTGTTGTCCTATCATTTTTGGTTGAGTTAAGATATAAAACAAAAACAAAATCACGTTGATGGGTGTAACATCAGCATTTTCTTACAGTAAATTATTCTTTATTAATTATAATAAGCTTTACATAAACATACAAACAAAAGATTAAGATAGAAATTTCACAGAAAGGGAGAACTTACATTAATTAAATCCAGAAGGAACAAATTAAATATTTATGTAACCAAATTATATTTTTTACATAATTCAAATGGTTTTTATGCTTCTGCATATTTCACACCTTTTATAGACTTTGAAACCTTCCTCAAAGTTGCCAAAAACTGAGTATTTTAAATTATGCCTTTAATTCCTGAAAAAACAAAACTTTGTAAATCAGGGTTTTGAAAACATATGATTCCCCTTCAGCAGCAACAAAATGAACTCAAATTCTCCTGTTCATATGTAAAGTGAGAAAATACTGATTGAACTTGAGAAAACAACAATGGCGGTCCTACAATTTTTGGGCCTTGAAGCTTCAACTGTTATGTGAGCCACTTTGGAGCCAGCAATGAGGTCTGGGTAACCATTGTTATCTTCTTCGGTGGGGTTGTTTTAAGACAGAGCACAACAAATCTTATAAAAATGTAACCACTACACCTCAGATTTTAATTAAAAATGTTGTACTGGATTATATATGGTGTGAATAAACATTTCCTGTGCCTTATAGTTTTCAAGTTATGGTGGGGATGAACATTAAAGTTGCTTTTGGAACCCCTCCTGGATTAGGGGCCCTGAAGCTTAAGATTAATTAGTTTCATAACAGATCCACCCCTGGAAAACATGAACAATTTAAAATCACATCATTTTAGCCTAGGGAAGGCACAGGGGTAGCACCACAGTAAGAATACCAACCCAGATGCGCAGTGCGTGGAGTTTGGATGTTCTCTCTGTGTTCATGTGGGTTTCCTCCGGTTGCTCCACGTTTCCTCCCACAGTCTAATGACGTGCAGGTTAGGTGCATTGGCTGTGTTAAATTGGCCCGTATATATTGTGTTCAGGTTCTTGGTAGACTGGTGGCCTGTCCAAGGACTAGCATTCCACTTCCTGACAAGGAATCGGACCTTCTATTTTTTCTTTTTAATTTAATGGACGGTGCAGCTAAAGCTCACAGCATTTACAGCAGCAGTAACTAGTTGCTGACACCCACATTTCGGCCTCTAAATAAAAGTTGTTTTCATGCCTCTAAATTTAGAGACTGTGGCAGACAGCTGGGGGACATACCCAGCCGGGATGCCTGGAAGGACCTGGAAAGGGAATATACCTCTCCTGGGCCACAAGAGGGCACCCGCCCTGGTTTGTATGGGGGCCAAGGGAGCGGAGCAAAGAAGCTCAACCCAGGATTGTGGAGCCCTGGACATCAGCACTTCCGCCACACCTGGAGTGCTTCCAGGTGCTCATGTGGCACTTCTGCCACACCAGGAAGTGCTGCCGGAAGATCATCAAGGAGCACCTGGAACACATCCGGATGCTTATAAAAGAGGCCACCTTTCTCCACTCGGGAGCCGGAGTCGGGAGGAGGAAAACGAAACTTGTGTGTGGAGGAGTAAAGGCGAGAAGAAGAAGAGTAGAGAAAGAATGGACTAAGTTTGGGTGGATTAGAGCACTGTGTTGTGTGCAGGACATTTTGTAAAAAAATAGTGTGTGTTTTGGGACATTCGGTGTCTGTCTGTCTGTGCCCGGGGGCTGTCATATCACAAGAAGAAAGCTTCTATCACACACTACTGGATGCTTCATGTGGCTGCACTGCATCGTGACTGTATATGTATGAGGTTAATTAGCATAGTTTATATATGGTTGTTTCAGGGTGAAACAAACACACCTTTTGAAGATGATTATGATTTATAAAGGCAGGCAGTGTGGTGAAGTGGTTAAGGCTTTGAGCTTCAAACCCTGAGGTTATATTTTCAAATCCTGCTACCCACACTGTGTGACCCTGAGCAAGTCGCTTCACCCGCCTGTGCTCCAACTGGTGAAAGAAATGCCAATTGTATCTCAAATGTTGTAAGTCACTTTCGATAAAGGCATCAGTCAAATAAAGTAATGTAAACATAAATAGCATAAAAATGTGCGTACGCCAGATTTTATTTATATATTTTTTTTTTTTTTTTTTTGGCATACGTTTATTTTCGTGATAAAAATTATGCAAAGTTTTAAACATGAGGCTCCAAGTGCTTTGTGAGGCCCAGGAGCCCGTGGACAGGGGATCCATCCCTGAGTATATGCCGCAGCAATATTAACTATCCAGCAAAGACTGGTAGCCCGCTCTAATTGTTGACAGCTAAAAGAGTTTATGGTATCACATTTAAGTAATTATTTCCAATGTAACCTACATATTTAGCTACAGTGATGAGCTGAATCAAAATCAGCCTGATGGTCCAGGCCTTATCAGATTATTCCCTTTTTCATGCAACTGGCCAGCCATTTAATCAACTCATTCTTTGTGTACAGTAACAGCAGTATAAAGCACGCTCATGTGTGTGCCATGAGCCCATCCTATCTAAATAATGTGTGGCTCTCGTGTCACAGCCATGACTAACAGACATCCAAACTTAATCATTTGTATGCCTGGCCATGCTGACCTCACATTCACATTTTCACAAAGATTGGACTGGGATCTCTAGATGCAACTCAGAAATAACTGCATTTCCACACATCAAAATCATCATTAAATTAGATCAAATTTTAGTCAATTGAAAAGATATTTTAAAAAAAACATCACATAACTATATACAGTATACAAATATTCTGATTTGGTATGTTTTACAGAATTTGAGAGAATTTATTACAACACTGAAGTTAAATTCAATTCAAACTCTTGTAAGTAGACGGCTCACTAGTTTGTTCCTAATTGAAGAAATTGATACGTCGCATTAGAGTTCAGCTCTTACACTAAGATGAGCAAAACATAAATGCTATTCTCGCTTTCCTAAAACAGAAAGTGCAAAAAGGAAAACAAAAATATAAATAGCTAAACCGAGAATTGTAAATAGAATGAAGATTGATATTAAACTGATAAATTCTTATACAAAAAAGAGGTTAAAGGAAAAATTCAGAGCTCAAGATCTGATGTTTTTTGTTATTCTCTTTAATAGGAAGCTGAAGAGGAGGCAACAGAGTGAATTTAAGAAGCACTTTTTTGACACCAGGTTTGCAGTGCTTTATTAGTTTTCCAAAATCTAATACTTCAGGCAGAAGAAAAAGAGCTTGGCTTATTCTTTATGAGTAGACCACAGGGAGCCTGTTTCATTTGTCTTGGAAAGCCAGAGGCTTTTCCTTGATATAAAGCAATCTGATTTTCTTTTTTCCCCACTATAAATTAATAATGTAAAGGGTCTACTTAGCTGCACAGATGCTGGATGGCAAAGGTCTCTGTGTGGTAGTTCTTTAACTGATATGCAGTTCCAGATGTGAAGGAATGCTTGCCTCAAGATGGCCTATGGTTTTCACCTGTCAAGGAAGGCAGCCTTTTACCTCAATGCACAGCAGCGGGATCTGCTGTTCACCTGACCTCTGTGACTTACGTTACTGCTGAGCTGTGTGTGATTGGTCTACGGCAGAAGTGCAGCAAGGGTTAAGAAACTGCTAGTCTCAGAGACACTATGCTGCAGAAGGCATATGATGCTTTAGAAACAGTTCTTTAAATATTAACTATAAAGAAACTCCAAATTCTTATACACTTAAAATCAGCAACAAAAGGACAAATGGTTGACTGATGGTGAGAGAGAGTGCTTAGTTTGACTTTTATCACTGGTTGATTTCCTTGAAATGGAAAGCCTGTAGGCAGAGGAATGTAGCAAATCATTCAGGCACAAATATCCAGTCCATTTGGGTGAAGTTGGGTGGAGCAGTAGAGAAATGCAGCACATCGTTCAGACAGTAGTCTCCAGTCCATGTGGATAAAGTCGGAACAATCAAGCACGCTCCATCGAGATCTAAACACTCCCAGAAGAACAGAGGGCTTGATTTGGTACTGGGGTATCCAAGTCAGATCCTGGGGAGTCACAGTGTCTGCAGGTTTTCATTTCAGCCACTTTCTGGTTACTGCTGCTAATTAAACATACTTCTTCTGCCTTAATTATAACTGATTTGCTTAATTGTTTGTTCCCCTTAACTGGGTGCCAAGCAATAAACATACAAAGCAAGCTAACAGGGGTCAGGTGCACCGTACCTGAGATAGCAAAGTATAAGCAGTGGATCAAGACCAGACTGCATAGTATGGTACTAAGAGGACATGATCCTCAGGTCTCAGTAAACAGCGGAACAATATCAATGCCATTTTTAACTAATTCACAGCTAGTCTTGTGTTAGCTTCATCTGGCCTTCTGCCAGTTAACAGCAATGTCCTGGCAATTAACGTTTTGACCTCCCTCAATTAATGACATGATATACATTCCTCTTGAATTAAAAGCACAGAGCACAGAAAAATGTATGTCCTCATGTAAACATATTGAAAAATAATTGCAATCGTTATGCTACATTAGATTGGCTTTCATTATTGTAAAGGTTATTCACTCCAACCGTATGAAAGGGTCCAGAAATCCCTATAGGGAAAGTAATGACAATGAGAGGTACACGTTTATCTGAAGCATAATTGTCTCTCTGTAACCCATGGAGGGACAGACCATCAGGGTGACCTGGGTGGACACCCTAGGGGCTTGGTCAGCAAGGGGCCTTGGGATATGCAAGAAAACAGTAATGTGGCATTTTTTTGTTTCTGTGGTGCATTGTGCTCTTCCATGTAGCTCACGTACGTGGTTACTCATATACCCGTCATCAATGTAATGTGCGAGCGCCCGCTCGATCAGATTTTCAAGGGGAACAACACCCCCACTCATTTCATTTTTATTTCTATGTGTGTGACGCCCTGGGGCCTGTGTGGATCTTAATCTGGTTTTGCTGTAATTCATTTCCCCATTAGCCAGATAATACAGAAGGGTTAACACTTGTCATTCATTGTGCACCCACATCTTCCTAATAACCAAATTAATCCAACAGTCACCAAAGTGTGTAATATACCTAGTCCGAGGTAGGACAATATTTGTAAAGAATGTCTTATGGTAACATAAGCTTCACAGAACAGCACAAGCTCTATATAATACATATTGTGGGGTCTGCACTGGCAATCGGACGGTTGCCGGTTTGAATCCCGTAAATGCCAAAAGGGACTCTGCTCTGTTGGGCCCTTAACCTGCAATTGCTGAGCACTCTGAGCAATGAGAAAAGCGCTATATAAATGCAAAGGATTATTATTAACTAAAAAAATTACAATATGCAAGCTTGCGAGGCAACTCAGGCCCATTCTTCAAGCAAGAAGAAGAAGGGGCCTGAAGAAGTGGCCTGAATTGCCTCGAAAGCCAATAAAAAGTGTCATTTTGCTTGATTTCTCACTACATTCATAATGGCTAACATGGTACAACACCCTAGTACTACAGATCTGAAGAAAAAATTTTATTTTAAATGGATAAATTTGACATTTTTTCCCATCAATCTACATTCAAAAACCCCTAATCACAGATTGAAAACATGCTTTCATAAAAATTTGCAAATTTATTAAAAATTAAAAATTGATATCTCTCATTCATGGAAGTATTCAGACACTTAATTCAGTACTCTGTAGAAGCTCCTTTTGCAGCAATTCCAGCTTCATGTCTTCTTGGGTAAGTCTCTAAAAACTTTGCAAACCTGATCTGATTTTTGCTGGCAAATCCTCTCAAGCTCCATTAGATTGGACAGGAAGCATTTTCAGGTCTCTATACAGATGTTCTATGGGGTTGAAGTCTAGGCTGTGGCTGGTCCACTCAAGGACAGTTAGAGATTTGCCCTGAAGCCACTACAGTGTAATACTGGCTATATGCGTTGTGCCATTATTGAGCTGAAAGGTGAACCATCAACCCAGTGTGAGGTTATTTGCACTTTACAGCAAATCTTCTTTCTGCATTTGCATGAATTTATCCTTCCTTCAGTTCTGACCAGCTTCCCTCTGTCTGCTGCTGAGAAGCACCTCAATAGCATGATGGTGGCACCACCATGCTTTACTGTAGTGATTAGGCAGCTGATGGGCAGTGCCTGACTTAGTGCTTGAATTTCTGCCCAAGAAGGTACATTTTTGTATCATCAAACCAGAGAAGCATTTTCATCATGCTTTCAGAATCCAAGGGGACCATCATATTGCATTTTACTTAGTAGTGGCTTCCTTCCGACATGTTCTTCATAGGACTCTCATCATAGGACTTCTGAATCTCTGTTAGAGTGACCGTTGGGCTCTTGTTTATGTTCTTGGCTGAAGCCCTTCTTGCCCAGGTTATTTAGTTTGGCCAAAGAGCCAGTTCTAGACTATTAAACATTTTAAAATTATTGAGGCCATGGGACTCCTGGGAACACTCAAAGCTTAAGATATGGTTTTATACCCTTGCCCTGATGTATGCCTTACCACAATTTGATCACAGAGTCTACAGAGACTTCCTTGAACTTCATAGTTTGGTTTTTGTCCTGACATGCAGTGTGAATTGTAGG
Organism: Erpetoichthys calabaricus; assembly: GCF_900747795.2. NCBI lineage: Eukaryota > Metazoa > Chordata > Cladistia > Polypteriformes > Polypteridae > Erpetoichthys > Erpetoichthys calabaricus. Next base: position 186,302,268 of record NC_041399.2, read on the forward strand.
ACTTTATTTGTGCCTTTGTAAATGATGTCAGCTCAGATCAGTCTGCCATAGGTGGACTCGAATCAAGTCCTAGACACAGCTCAAGGAGAATTACAGCATACAAAATGCATGTGACCACAATTTGGATTTTTGATCACAATTTGGAAGTTTTCAGTTTTTAATACATTTGCAAGCCTTTCGGAAAACACATTTTCACTTTGTCATTATAGGTTACTGAGTATAGATTCTTGGGCAAAATGGCAAATGTATTCATTTTAAAATTAAATCTATAACAGTGTGTAGAAAGTGGAGAATTCTGAATACTTCGTGAATCCACTGTAAGATCTTGCTTGCTCAATTTTGAGTCTGATTCTTGTTTTGTGGTATTTTTACCTTCTCTCTGATATTTTTGACCTTTTGCCTTTTTCTGGGCACATCGTTGCTTTCTGCCTTCTGAAGTGTTCAAATATCACTTAAACAATGATTCCAATAAATGATGTACCTAGCATTTATACTTTACTGTAAGCGCCTGATTGGAATATTGTGGAGAATCCTGGCAAACACTGTTTTAGAAAAACTTTCTGAATCTGACTTTCAGCTTATTTATTGTTTTCCTGCACTCTTAGTTTTACATCTGCCATGACATTTTTCCAGTAGAGCTTAATAATCATGACTCATCACTTCATGTAGAGTTAGTTTGTTTTTTTTTTTTGTAGTACAAGCTTGGTACCTTTATATGTGTATGTACACCAATCTGCCACAACATTAAAACCACCTGCCTAATATTGTGTAGGTCTCCCTCATGCCAGCAAAACAGCGCTCTCCCATTGAGTCATGAACTCCACAAGACCTCTGAAGGTGTCCTATTGATGTTAGCAGCAGATCTTTAAATCCTGTAAGTTGCGAGGTAGAGTCTCATTGAATTGGACTTGTTTTTCCAGCACATCCTACAGATGTTCAGTTATGCTGAGATCTGAGGAATTTGGAGGGCAAGTCAACATCTTGTCCTCAAACCATTCTGTGAACAATCATTGCAGTGTGGCAGGGCGCTTTACCCTACTGAAAGACGTCACTGCCATAGCGGAATATCGTTGCCAGGTATATGAGGTCTGCAGTAATCATTAAGTAGATGGTACATGTCAAAGTAACATCCACATGAATGCCAGGACTCAAGGTTTCCCAGCAGATCATTGCTCAGAGCATCACACTACCTCCACCTGCTTGCCTTCCTCCCATAGTGCATCCTGTTGCCATCTGCACACAAATCCAGGTGTCCACGTGATTTAAAAGAAAATATGATTCTTCAGATCAGACCATCTTCTTCCATTGCTCTATGGTCCAGTTCTGATGCTCACATGTCCATTGTAGGAGTTTTTGGAATTGGACAGGGTACTACATGGGCATCTCTGACTATTCTGTGGCAAAACAGTAAGCGGCACTGTGCGATCTAAAATCTTTTTCTCATAGCCAGCATTATGTATTTCATCAATTTATTCCATGGTAGTTCTGTGGGATCTGCCTTTGCCCCCCACTTGCACCAGTGAGCCTTGGGTGCCCTTCCTTGGACCACTTTTGGTCTGTACTAAAAACTGCATTCTGGGAACACCCCACAATACCTGCCACTAGAGATGCTCTGACCCAGTCGTCTAGCCATCACAATTTAGAACTTGTCAACCTCGTTCACATCCTGCTTGTCCATTTTTCTGCTTCTAGCTCATCACTTTCAAGACCTGACCATTCATTTGCTACCTAATATATCCTACTCCTTGACAGGTGTCATTGTAACAAGATAATCACTTCACCAGTAAGCGGTAATAATGTTGTGGCTGATCAGTGTAAATACAACATAAATATTTAAATATGCAATCATAGAGAAAGACATTTGACGCACAAATCTCAGTCACAGCTTGGTTATTTGATATTGATCATTTTTCAGATCTTGCTGCAAACTGATCTCTTTCTATTCTTCAGCTCCTCATGTCTGGGCTCCCTTTATACATGAAGCTACATTAGTAGTTCTTTTTAGCTTTAGAAGCTTAAAGACATTAACCACACTTTAGCCGTTTGCTAATCTGCAGTTTTTAGTTATTTTAAATAATCTTTCTGCACAAAAACTGCCCCTTTTGCTAATGAAGGAGGAGGACCTGGCATTTCAGCCTCACCAATTGGAGTATAGTGATGTATCCACAGCCATTCCAGAACATATTTAGCTTCTGTCTTTTCAGTCCTAGAGTGCATTTCAGCAGGGAGCTTTAGGTAATTCTGGAGAAACATTAATGTATATTCTCACAGTAATGTAATTTTACTCAGAAGATATAAAGTCCAACTTCCACTTTGATGCTTAGATGCTTCTGTGTCCAAAAATTTGCTGTCGGCCTACTAGTGATAACATTTATTTTCTTCCTGGATACAATAACATATCCACTCTAGAATTCTGGAGGGTGCTGTTACAAAACAAGCACACGGTTATACATTATATCAAATGTATACATTTAAAATGTATGTCTTTTTAAAAGCAACTCTCCTTATTTTATATAAAAGAACATCATATTCTCAGCCTCACTTAATCTAATTTTTGTCTTGCACCCAATGCTATTGGGATTGGCCTTGGTCCCCCGCAACCCTGAACTGGATTGAGACTATTGTATTATGTTAAAACAATAGACAGTAGAAAATCAGTGAAATCCTTCCAGTGATTTCTATTTGCTCATTAGACTGTAAGCAGAAAAGGAATCATTATAGACAGTAAATTATGCTCTTTTTCGTGTTCCAGTGGATACCACACTAGACATGCAGTTTTGGGTCACACGTTCATAAGCATCCAATATTTCTTAGTTAAAAGATTAAAAAAAAAATTTAACTGTTATTTATTGTAGAACCCCAAGCAATGCTTGTTTTGATTTGCCCTTTACTAAGCTATTCTTTCCACTCTATGGCAATTATCTATTGTCGTTTCTCAGTTCTTTGCAGTTCTATTAGATTTACAAAAGAAAATCGGATTAATGTGCTACAGGGCTACAGCACCATCAGGAACATAATCAGTTCATAGTGCTGTCGAAGGGGGAGAAGTGCAGAATGAATGGATAGCATAGTGAAAGCCAACTGGCCTATAGGAAAATGGAATAGTAGCTTTTAGCTGGTAATCAGTATTATGGAAACAAGATTTGTATTGCAGTAAACAATTAAGTGGGCTTGCACTGGCAACAGAGAAGTGCAGTTATTTCAAAATACTTAGCTAATTTACAGACATGCCAATTTAGATTGTTATAATAAAATCAGTTTATTTAGCAGTGTGCAATCTTATAATAGCACTACATTTTCAAGTATATCTGATTTTCCTTAGTGTCCAAATTATATTGTTAGATCGTTTAATATAATACAGCAAGTACCCATGATAGATCTCAGGGTATAGTTTTTTTAGTCTCTTTATTAATCGTAATATATTACATAAGTAGAGAACTTAATTAAATTATTGCAGGTTGGCATACTTATCATGTGTTATACCTACAAATTAAACCTAATGTTTTCCCATTAGAGCTCTTTGTAATATATCCTTCAGATACTGTAGCACCAAAGTTGTACAGACCTGGGGCCTCATTTACAAAACTTGCGCAAGTACAAAAAGAGGCTCAAAATGCGCATACGCAAATTTCAATGCAAATGTCTGGATTTATAAAAGAAAACACAACTGTGACACCTACTTAAAATGTGGCCACAGAAAATATAAATAATAATGTCTACAGTTTTCTAGGATTAGTATTCTCCTTATATATAACGTCAAAAAGCCTTTTGCCAATAGAGGGCAAGCTTGTCTTCTCAGGAGGTATTACGCTTATGCCATGAAAAAAAGTTAGTCATGAACTGTTTTGCTGTTCTTTATTTTCCCTGTTCATTTCAGTTTCTTATACGCCTATACAGTCTGTCTTTAGGGTCTCATGCACAACATTTCGGAGAAACTGGGAAATAACAACACCCCTCGATTAAGTAAGAACATGCAGCCAAATGATGATGAGATGACAACTCGCACCTACAGTATAATAATTCATAGCACCAAGTAATGTGCATTGACGTGAAAAACATATTAAAGCTCAAAGGTGATGAATATGATGCACAGATGGTATTTTAGTTCCATTTTAAGAGGACCAATGCTGCGTATTTGCACTGAAGAGCTTTTGTGGGTTTTTTTTCTTCATCAATTTAGACTACCTGATTTCACTTCTTGGGGAGCTGGCTGGCAGGTCAGAAATATCTCAGCCAAACTTCACCCACTGTGCTGGAAGCCTTTTACATCTAGTTTTCGTATGGTTTGGGTGCATATAACATAACATGTTGCTACCAACATAAAAAGGCAATTTGCACCAGTGTCCATTTTACTAATGTAATCAGAGCTTTTTAGTACACTCATATTGCAATAAGGGCAGCAAGAATGAAGCTGCTTTTGTTAACTGTAAGTAGTTACATTTTATTAACATACAAGTCATATGTGATGCCAAAAGAAGACTGACAATCATCAGGACTGCTCTGGCATAATGTAGCATTAGAAGACATCTCCAATTACAGATGCTATTCGTAGATCAAAATCAGAGAGCGAGATGTGTTTTCTTTCCTCCTTCTTCTGCCAATGACAAGTAATCCACTTTGACAAAAGAGATCAGACCTCTTCTTTTTTTTCTTTTATTTCAGACAGAGGTCATAGCCTTCACAGCAGCATGATGGTACTCAACATATTTGTGGTTGTTGCTGACTGTCATGCTTAGGCCAACAAATAAAGCTTCTCTGTATGCCTCAAACTGAGAGATGAGAACTTCTGTCTCACATTACTGAATGCATTGTGTGGTTGCACCACCAGCCAATGAAGGTCTGAAGCATCGTGATTGCACATGTATGAAGATGTTTAGCATGATCCATATATGGTTGTTTTAGTGTGGAACCAGGTGGCATCTGACACACATTTGGTTGTGATTTATAAAGGGTAAATTGCGTAGAAATGTGCATATGACAGGTTTTATAAATCTGATTTCTTTTGGCATACTCATTTTCCAGTTTTTTGGCATACACGTATTTTCATGCTCAAAACCACGCAACATTTTATAAATGAGACTCCTGTACTGGGCTTCTAAACTAGCATGAGCTGTCATCATGGAACTGTACTCAAATATTCCAAAACTGTTTTGAAAAACTGTTGTTATTATGGCTATTTTCGAACAGTGCGTTTCAGTTCAATAACTTACACATTATGGGTAAATTTTGCACAAACGTTAGAAAGTCTTTCTTCACATGAGGAAACATAGACACATGGAATTATTAACTAAGTAGTGTAGTAGGGAGTAGAACTTTAGGGTCAGGACTGTAGCTTCCTCAGCATTACATTTTTTCTCAAAAAACATGTAAAAAGCGTTGCATTTTTTGGCTTGAAAAATTATATTAAATCTGATCTTTCTACTGTAAAACGCTTAGAACACTTAAAGTACAAAGTCAGACCTGTAGAAAGCATACTGTAATGATATAAATAATAACAACAATGAATAATAATAATAATAATAAAAATAATGCTAATAATGTATATACTGTCAAAATGTGTCGTTTGTGGGGTATATCTTGAAACACAGTCAAATACACAATCCAACATCACAGTCAGGACAATAGTAGAGTGATTCCTTGTGGATTTTTTTTCCAGACTGATCAGCGTTTCAGTAGCACATTGTACTAGTGCGATTGACACAAGTGCCACTTTCGGATTCATCAGAATCACTTTTGATTTCACTGTCTGTTTTAATTTTACTGCATGAAGACAGATTCACTTTATCATCAATGCTCCTATCACTGTTAAGAATGTGCAACACCTGGGCTGCTGAAAAACGTTTCTTGTGAGACGCCATTATGAGGCTAGGACAAGAACCTGTCGACCCTGTCGCTTACACAAGAAACGCCTACATCATTTCCCGAGCAACACTTAGCACTAACATTGTTGGTACTTTTACAGCCAGAGAAATCCTTTGGTCTAATACTTATGTGAGACGTGTCTATACAGTTGCCCAAGTGATGCTCTAACGCTTTAAGTACTTTTTTACAGCCCGAGTGACGTTCGGGTCTAACGCCAAGGAAGTTAAAACTTGAGTCAATATTATTTTGGAGAAATCAAGATGATAAAATTGGCAAGCTGCCATGGACAGGATGGCCTGTTCTCTTCAGCATTGTTCTAATGTTTTACTGTTATATAGTGTGAGTCAAAATTATGTTAACATTTGAATGGTGGAAAAATGTATTCACAAAACATACTTTATATGTGCAAGATGATTTACAGGAATGTCTCAACATGTTCGCCATCATGTTCAACACATGTACCATATGTGACACATAAATTGTCCACAAAAATTGTATATAAGTATATACATAGCAGGACCATTGGTGTTAACATAATTTTGACTCACCCTGTATATAGATGAAAGTAAAACATTCATAACTTGATTTTAAGAGATTATTCAATGTGTAATTTTTAAGGAAGTCAAAGTGTCTTTTTTATTTATTTTATTTCAAAATAGGCAACCGTAATTCATATCGTCATGACTCAGCCCTCATGAAAAATAAACTATTTATAATAGCAACACAGAAATTGAAAGAAAAACAGAACATTATACAATATGGGAAAGGTGCTGTATAAATAAAATGTATTATTATAATTATTATTACTAGCGGGCTTCACCCCTGCTCGCCTCGCTTGCCAAACCCCCCTCAACCATGCCTGCGCTACGCACCAGCCACTTTGCATCTCTGCTGCTCGCGTTGTGAATAGGGGGGCTCAATGCACCCAAGGAGACGCGGTCCCTCCTCCAACACCCCCTCTTAAATGGTGATACAATGGGAAACACATACAATATTTTTTTTACCTCCTCTTTGGTCGATCAGCTGCTGAATTGCTGCTGCTGCTGTGCCACATGATCTGCATCTCATGCGGCGCACTTCTGTCATATAACCTATGTCCATATATTCAATCTCTTTTCGCTTTTACCTTATCATCAATATCGCATTGAATTTTGATTCAGTGTTTGGAATTACATCGTGACAACACAACATATAGCTGCCCATGAGAGAATGTTGTTTCTTCCTCTCTACACAAATGTGTCTGACATAACCATGCAGGACTTTTCCAAATCTCTTTATATAAGCTCTTGTCTAGCGGAGTTTCCGGCCCTGGGCGTGGTTACATCTCTTGGCACGAAGACTTGTCTCGCGGGACGTGAAAGTATCTCTCTGAGACAATCATGTCTCGTCTCCTTCCAAGATTTTTTTTATAATAAAATATAATAATTTTTTTTCTTGGCCATTGCAATGGATTAGGAGAGATACTGGTGGCCACAGGACTGAAAAAAGCATTATGTGAAGAAAATAACAACAACAACAACAACATTTATTTATAAAGCACATTTTCATACAAATAGTGTAGCTCAAAGTGCTTTACATGATGAAGAAAGAGAAAAAAGACAAAGTAAAAATTAAAATAAGAGAACACTAATTAACATAGAATAAAAGTAAGGTCCGATGGCCAGGGAGGACAGAAAAAACAAAAAAAACTCCAGACTGCTGGAGAAAAAATAAAATCTGCAGGGGTTCCAGGCCATGAGACCACCCAGCCCCCTCTAGGCATTCTACCTAACATAAATGATCAGTCCTCATTGTATTCAGGGTTTTCATGGAAGAACTTGATGATGACCGTGACATGAACTTCTGGCCTTTAATCCATCGATGTAGGGACATCACGGTGCTTTGATTAGGTGGTGGTGGCGCAGGTCGCCACCACAGAAAACCGGAAAAAGAACAGAAGAGAGAGTAGAGGTTAGTACGGATTTTGGAGCCACCATGAATAGTAATGACAATTAATTGAATATGCAGAGCATCAGGATTAAATTAAAATGAAGTTATGAGAAAGCCATGTTAAAGCAATGAGTTTTTAGAAGTTTTTTAAAGTGCTCCACCCTATCAGCCTGGTGAATTCTTACTGGCAGGCTATTCCAGATTTTAGGTGCATAACAGCAGAAGGCCGCCTCACCACTTCTTTTAAGTTTAGCTCTTGGAATTCTAAGCAGACACTCATTTGAAGATCTAAGGTTACGATTTGGAATATAAGATGTCAGACATTCCGATATATAAGATGGAGCGAGATTATTTAAGGCTTTGTAAACCATAAGCAGTATTTTAAAGTCAATTCTGAATGACACAGGTAAACAATGTAGTGACATCAAAACTGGAGAAATGTGCTTGGATTTTCTTTTCCAAGTTAGAATTCTAGCAGCTGCATTCTGCACTAGTTGCAATCGATTGATGTCTTTGTTGAGTAGTCCTGAGAGGATTGTGTTACAGTAATCTAGTCAACTGAAAACAAAACCTTGAACCAATTTCTCAGCATCTTTCAATGATATAAGAGGTCTAAATTTTGTTGTATTTCTTAAGTGAAAAAAATATGTCCTAGTGATCTGATTAACATGCGATTTAAAGTTCAGGTCAGAGTCAATAGTTACCCCTAAATTCTTTACCTCCGTCTTGACTTCTAATCCTAATGAATCCAGTTTATTTCTAATAACCTCATTATATTCATTATCGCCAATCACTAAAATTTCAGTTTTCTCTTTATTTAGCTTGAGAAAATTACTACTCATCCACTCAGAAACACAAGTAAGACATTGTGTTAGTGAAACAACAGAGTCAGGGTTATCAGGTGCTATTGATAAATACAGTTGTGTGTCATCAGCATAGCTGTGGTAGCTCACGTTATGCTCCGAGATAATCTGACCTAACGGAAGCATGTAGATCGAAAAGAGCAGCAGACCCAGGATAGAGCCTTGTGGATCACCATATAGGATATCATGTGTCTTTGAGTTGTAATTACCACAACTAACAAAGAATTTTCTACTTACCAGGTAGGATTCAAACCAATTTAAGACACTGCCAGAGAGGCCCACCCACTGACTAAGGCGATTTCTAAGAATATTGTGATCAATGGTATCAAATGCGGCACTCATATCTAAGAGGATGAAAACAGATAAATGGCCTCTGTCTGCATTTACCCGCAAGTCATTTACTACTTTAATGAGTTCAGTTTCTGGGCTGTGATTTGTTCTAAAACCCGACTGAAACTTATGAAGAATAGCATGTTTATTGAGGTGATCATTAAGCTGCGTCTAGAATTTTACTTAAGAAAGGCAGGTTAGAAATAGGTCTAAAATTTTCAAAAGCAGAGGAGTCAAGATTATTTTTCTTGAGTAGGGGTTTAACTACAGCATTCTTAAAACAGTCTGTGAAAACCCCGTATCTAATGAAGAGTTTACTATGTCAGGAACACTATCAATCAGCACGCCTGATACTTCTTTGAAAAAACTTGTTGGTATTGGGTCAAGGACGCAGGTGGAGGGTCTCAGTTGAGAAATTATTTTATATAAATCAGGTAAATCTATGCTGGTGAAAGAATTTAATTTGTTTATAACGGAGTACTGGGGCTTAAGAGGATGCGCAGTGTTGGGGAGATATACTATATTATTTCTAATATCATTAATTTTTTGATTGAAAAATACAGCAATAGCCTCACAAGTTTCACTGGAAGTATTCTGGAGGCATTCCTTTGAGTTACTTGGGTTTAGTAGACGATCAATCATAGAGAATAAGACTCTGGGATTACTAGTATTGTTATTTATAATTCTAGAGAAATAGCAGCGCCTCTCAAGACGGACTGTGTTACTGTATTCTGTTATTTTAACCTTCAATATCTCTTAGTGGATAGTTAGTTTAGTTTTTCTCCATTTACACTCAGCTCTCCGGCATGTTCTCTTTAAATCAGACACTCTTTGGGTCTTCCATGGTATAACAATGCTAGAAGATTTTTTAACTGTCTTTTCAGGTGCGACTATGTCAGCAGCAGCTCTCACCTTAGTATTAAATTTTTCCACCATACTATTTACATTATCCTCGCTATTGTAGTTAGCACTACAAACAGACTGGTTGCTTAGAATGTTTGTAAATTTTGAAGCTGCTGATGAATCAAGAAGCGTTTTTTAACAATATGCTTCTTCTTTATGTTTTCTATTATTATTTCTATATTAAATAGTAAAATAAAATGGTCTGATAGACCAATATCAATGATCTGCTTCACATCAACTTTTAGTCCTTTAGTAATTACTAAGTCTAACGTATGACCTGCTTTATGTGTAGGCTGATTAACGAGCTGTCTCAAATCAAAAGAGTCCAGGAGGTTCATAAATTCCTTTACTTTTGGGTCACACTGTTTATCCATATTAAAATTAAAGTCACCAACTATTAGGAGCGCGTCATAATTTGTAATTATAATTGACAACAAATCTGAGAATTCCTCAAAGAAAGACGCATTGTATTTAGGACGTCTGTACACGGAATAATGCTAGAAGCAGAGAAACTCCATGAATAACAACGACAAGATAATCAGACACTCGAATTTACCAAAACGGACATATTTACACTTTAAACAGCTCCAGTGAATGTTTGCTAAACTGCCGCCTCTCATTCCTTGGCAATCAGCACGAGTAAAGCTGTAATTTGGATGCGCAGATTCGATTAAAACAGCCGCACCATCAGAGCTAAGCCACGTTTCACTTAGTGCAATAAAATCAAATTTCCTATCACTAATAAGATCGTTGATGGAAAACGCCTTGTTGGTTAATGCTCTAACATTTAATAAAGCCATATTTAATGTTTCGGAAGAGCAGAGCTGAATTTTATGTGCATTATGTGCGTTAGAAATTAAGTTATTTTTATTAGCGCCGCTCTGTGCATATATTTTATTTAATCTATAATCTGTTTTTATAGATTTGATACATTGTTCATCTAAAGGTGTAATTGTAATTAAATTATTCATATTTATGCTGCACTGCCTAGATTTTTTACATGCATTGAGGTTAGTTATTAGAGTAGTAATGCAGTGCACTTCTGTGGAAGACTTTGTTAAAGAATTATCATGTCCTAGCAAAGCATTACGGAAAGGGTTAGGAGTAGAAATAGCGAGTCAGTAGAGACGAATTACCTTAGCGATGTTTTCGGAGAGGACCCGGGCACCAAATCTATTTGGATGCAGACCATCGTGCTTGAAGAAACGCGGCCTCCCCCAGAAAAGGTCCCAGCTGTCTATGAACCCGATGTTTTGATTCTCATAGAAACCTTTCAGCCAGGTGTTTAATCCCAGCAGATGACTGTAATACTCGTTAGATCTCTTCGAAGATTCTTGCAGACGGGGTCCTCTCCTTCATAGCTTTGATTAGTGCTGCGAAGTCCGCCTTGAGAATCTCCGACTGTCGGTGTCTCACGTTGTTTACCCCGGCGTGTATTACAATGGATCCCACTGCCCTGTTCTTGTGCTCCTCGAAGACTGTCGGCGCATGTCTCATAACATCTCGGACACAAACACCGGGAAAACAAGAAACAAAAGATTTCTGATTAGGGCATGCAATGTTCAGATTTCTTATGATTGAATCACCAATCACAAATACATCACCCGGGGTTGAAGGCAAACTGGGGGCGCGGAGAGGGTCGAACCGGTTCTGGGTGGAGATGCTTGCCTGTGCCGATGGAGGTGTTCTAGCCTTAAACCCTCGCCTGCATAGCTGAAACAAGCTGAGGTCTTCATCGTTGGCGTCGTCGCTCCGACAATGAGGCGCGGGGGTGAAGCTCACTTGGCCTTGGAGGTGAGCAGCACAGTATGGAGTCAATGTTACTGAAACTTGATGTGTTGTGTCGATTTCAGATGACGGGGATGATTTTTCCAGCAGCCGAGCCTTCAAATCCCTCAGGTACCTCTGTCTGGACAGGAGTTTCTGGATCTGGTTGCTGAGAGCCTGGAGTTCTTTGATGACGCAATTCATCTCAGTGTCGGCCATTGTCTGCTTCTGCTTCCACTTCGTGCCCTAGGAAAGAATGAGATAGAATCAATAATAGGTCAGCATCAGGACCAGTTCTAGCATTTTTGCTGACCTAGGTGAAGCTGTAAATGTCCCTTTTCCCATCCCTCCATTTTTAATAAATGATGCCAAAGAAAATTAGCAGTTTACTACAAATATTAGGTAAATGAATATACATGTGAGTCAGAATTTAAGCAATTGGGTTTTTTATGTAGAAATAATAAATACATATAACATTATAACATAGTGGATAGGTTAATTGATACTTGGTAGTTCCATTTTACAAACAGAATACCAGCTTTAAAAGGTAAATAATAATATATTTAATTAAAAAGGACACACATGACAGCTACGTTGTATGATCGGGAGTTTTGTATAATTGAGTATCAAGATAGGAAAAAATAATATAAATAATATAATATAAAACAGGCATAATAAACATATGTTACATTTGCTATTGAAAGTGTAAGCTGTCGAGCTCAGTGGTTAGGCAGAACTTCAGCCTTGAAGTATTTTGATTCCTCATATTTGGAGGATTTATAAACAATCCTAAAACCACTCCTAATGGCAGTCCACTGTGCTTTAAGAAAACTAAAGGGAGAAATGGAAAGAAAAATCCACGTAAGACAATTGAGGTGGATGGTCAGGGCCCTTACCTGGTCAGAATGCCTTCTTAAAAGGAAGGACCAGGGGAGAAAGCATGCACCTTGGATTCCCACAGGGCTCCATGAGAAGTGGAGTTTGGCACAACCCTGTTGGGTTCCATGGGTGCCACCAGGGGGTTCTGCAGGGTCTGCGGAACCCTACTTTGTTGGGCTTCTGCATCACCTGGAAGTGTTTCCAGACCATCCTAATGGGCCACCGGAAGTATTCCCAGGCACAGCATAAGAGAAGCCCGCTGCCTTCATTCCAGGAACAAGACTTGGTAGAAAGAGGGGCGAAGCTTGCTGGAAGACGAGTGGAAGTGAACGGCCAGCGACTGACAGAGAGAGAAAAGAAGAAAAGAAAGACATCACTCTGCTGCTTTTATTATTGGTGCTTGACTGTGCTGTGGGAAACATTTGAAAATTGTTTCTCACTGAATTAAAAGCCTGTGTGTGTGAAAGAACTTGTGTCTGACTGTGTCGGGTTTGAGGAGCTGGTGTGGCCCCTGCAGGCCGCAGTGAAGACAATGATGAAATAAGGGTGGAAGAAAAGATAAAGGACATGCTTGCTGAAAAGAACACAGTACTAAAACAAAACTACCAAATTGCATGGAAGGAAGAGCATTCAGCTTAAGAGCGCCTCCGTGAAGCCTTGTACATTGCTTTTTGGACACCATCTGTAAAGGGTGCCTTGCAGAAAGGAGACCAGGGTTCACATCCCAGTTCCTCCCTGCTCAGATTTTGCATATTCTCCCCGTGTCTGCTCCAGGTCCTCCAAAGACATGCATGTTAGGTGAATTGCTAATATTAAATTGGTCCTAGAATGTGTTTGGTATGTAAGTGTGTGTGTGTTCGCCCTGGGGCAGACTGGGGTCTTGTCCTGGATTTGTTCCTGTCTTACTCCCTATGCTAGCTGGGATTGACTCCAACACCTCCTGCATTCCTGTTCAGGACTAAGTGGGTTAGAACATGACTGACCTGTAAAGGGTGTTCTGGTCAGCACATAAAGTCGAGAGAAAGAGAGTGCTAATCTGGACACTGGTGAGAATTTGTTGCATACATTATTCCATGTATCACAATCGATGGCACCTAACTTTGCTAAAAAAAAAAACAATGCACTGTAAATGTGCTGATGAATGAGCATAGAGACCACATTCCAAGTTGGTCAGAAAATGATTGCAACTGCGTTTAACCCAAGTGGAAATGCAAATTTATTTTCTATCCACATAAAACAATCGAGTAAAGGAAAAAACACAAGAATTGTGTAAGGTGGCGGCAGAAACAGGTGCGCAGGGAAGGACTGGCACATTTTCAAGGTATGGCCTCCCTGGTATGGCAAAACCTGTATTGGAAAAATGTTGACAATTTCTATTTTGTTGAATTGGTGAGACTGTCTTTAGTCCATAAAAACATCATTTGCACCTACATCTCTCCTTTGACTTTTAGGCAGCAGGCAAGCTGTGGTCTGACTTGAGCAAATGCTTTATTTTTTTGCAAATATCAGTCAGGCAACAAAATAAATAAGGGAAAAGTAAAGGTCCTTATTCACTATAAATCCTAAAATTCTCTCTGCTGAAAGTAATGCGCTATTCTGTATGAGGAGCTAGCGGTTTTCATTAAGCACAGAGCCCTGAACCAATGTAAAATCCATCTTTTATTTGGAGAACGGCAGCTATTTATTTCCAGATGATGAGAAACTGAAGGCCACCGCTTAAGCTGAAATAAGCTGAAGCATGATCTAAATCAGGGCTGTATTCTTACAAGAAGTAATTCACTTCTTCCCACTGTATCCATAAAGGTGGATCAAGTAAATAGGCAGTGTAATATTCAACACCTTTTTGAATTTTCTCTTTCAAATTATTGCAGTATTGTGAAGACAGCAGCACGTTATCAAAGAAGAGATAGATGTAACAGGGAGAGCACCTTCTTGTTATGCCCCCACACCCAGGATAATGATAAGAAGCAAAAAAAAAGGGTACATTTTTTTCATTCAGAATATAGAAAACAACTGAAATAAAACTAAAAGAAGAAACTGACAAAAGATGAAACCTATTGGCCCTTTGTGCTTTCCTCTTGAACTGTTGTCCGACAGATGTGGTGGCTCTCATTCTTGCTCAACCATTGAGTCGTCAGTTACTCCTTTCCTCCCTAGTCTTGATGCACAAACTCACTGGCTTCTTCTTCTTCTTTCGGCTACTCCCATTAGGGGTTGCTAGAGCAAATCATCTTCATCCATATATTTCTGTCCTCTGCATCTTGTTCTTTTAAATCCATCACTTGCATGTCCTCTTGCACCACATCCATAAACCTTCGTTTAGGCCTTCCTCTTTTCCTCTTGCCTGGCAGCTCTGTCTTTAACATCCTTCTCCCAATATACCCAGCATCTCTCCTCTGCACATATACAAACCAACGCAATCTCGCCTCTCTAGCTTTGTCTGCAAACCATCCAACCTGAGCTGACCCTCTAATGTCCTCATTTCTAATCTTATCCATCCTCATCACACCCAATGCAAATCTTAACATCTTTAACTCTGCCACCTCCAGCTTTGTCTACTGTTTTTTCTATATACATTTTTTTTGTCTCTAACCCATATAACATAGCTGGTCTCACTACCGTCCTGTAGACCTTCCCTTTCATTCTTGCTGTCACAAATTACTCCTGACACTCTTCTCCACCCATTCCACCCTGCCTGCACTCTCTTTTTCACCTCTCTTCCACAATCCCCATTACTCTGTACTGTTGATCCCAAGTATTTAAACTCCTCCACCTTCGCTAACTCTACTCCCTGCATCCTCACCATTCCACTGACCTCCCTCTCATTTACACACATGTATTCTGTCTTGTTCCTACTGACATTCATTCCTCTCCTCTCTAGAGCATATCTCCACCTCTCCAGGGTCTCCACAACCTGCTCCCTACTCTCGCTACAGATCACAATGATATCAGCAAACATCATAGTCCACGGGGGCTCCTATCTAATCTCGTCTGTCAACCTGTCCATCACCATTGCAAATAAGAAAGGGCTCAGATCTGATCCCTGATGTAATCCCACCTCCACCTTGAATGCATCTGTCACTCTTACCGCAGACCCCATCACTGTCACACTTCCCTCGTACATATCCTATAAAACTCTTACATACTTCTCTGCCACTCCCGACTTCCTCATACAATACCACAACTCCTCTTGAGGCACCCTGTCATATGCTTTCTCCAGGTCCATAAAGATGCAATGCAACTCCTTCTGGCCTTCTCTGTACTTCTCCATCAACACCCACAGAGCAAATATTGCATCAGTAGTACTCTTTCCTGGCATGAAACCATACTGCTGCTCACTAATCATCACTTTCCTTCTTAACCTAGCTTCCTCTACTCTTTCCTTCATCAATTGTATCCTCATGTAGTTACTACAGCTCTGCACATCCCCCTTATTCTTAACAATCGGCACCAGTACACTTCTTCTCCACTCCTCAGGTATCCTCTCACTTTCCAAGATTGCATTAAACAATCTGGTTAAAAACCCCAGTGCAACAACTACCTGTCAGTTGTTTTCTCTTTATCTCCTGTACCCACTGCTCAACGCCACCATCCACAGAGGAGAAACTTAAAAGATTTCACTTCATGAGAGAGATGGTAGTTCCACTTTTCTTCATAAAATGCAAAGTTATAAACATCTATTCAGCATCAACCAATATTTCTACAAAAACCTTCCAGCATTCATTTGAATCCACACCTAGACGATTTCAGACAAGTATATAGGTACCTGCCCTTGGTCTGGTTACTAGATTGGTGTAGCTAATAAGGAGGGCACTGTGTACAGATGTATTCTGCAACATAAAATAACCTGAATACAGAACAAATACTGACCAATTGCTCCAAGATCAAATAAATGAATAAAAATTATTGGCAATACACTGAAAAGATTACACTAGCACTATCATTAAAGGAAAACTGAAGGGTAAAAAGGAGATACTGGCATTAAAATCATTCATAAGTAGCATGGGATATGAAAATTAGGGCAAATGGGAGAGTCTAAGAAGTAATGATATTTAGAAAGGCTCCCCAGATATTTATGAGGTAGTGCTTTGCAATTTGTACTAGAAATCAAAGGCTAAAGTCCATAAATATAGTCTCTTTTTGGTTTATTTTTATTACTTAACTGCATAGTTTATTAATTTCAAGTTAATTGGACAACTTCAAAAACATATCACAAAACTAATTTCTAGCAGTGAAGGAAAAATCTGTGTGCATGTACAGCATACATCAATATATACACACAATATTTAACATACTCTGTATACAAGATGTATTTTTGTAACTGTTGACTGTGCATAAAGTACAGCTTTGCAGTAAAAAGAAAAAACTACAGTTCCAAATGAGAAGCAATACACAGATTAAACAAGCCGTATACTCATAAACTTTTAATTAATTACATTATTTTGGTTAGATTTAAATTAGTAAAAGAAATTCATCCATCCAACCATTTTCCAAACCTGCTTCATACTGAGCAGGGTCACAGTAAAGCCTATCCTAGCAAGCAGCAGATGAAAAGGAGGAACAATCCCTGGATAGGACGCCAGTAATAACTTCAACAACATTTATTTCTATAACACATTTTCATACATAGGATGCAGTTCAAAGTGCCTTACAAGATGTCAAAAAATAAGTTGCAGGAAAAGAAAAGCAAATTAAATTAAGTAAAAATAATAATGAGTAAATAACAAAAAATAAATGAATATCTACTGATATAAATTAGATATACAGTATAATTAGTAGAAAGGTTAGAATCCTTATAATTTCATCACATTCTAAATCTCTAAAGATGAGTATGATGATAAGGTCAGATGGCTGGGAGGACAGAAAAATAAAAAATATAAAAACTCCAGAAAAGTTATAGAAAAAAAAAAACAAAATCTGCATGAGTTCCACAGCCAAAAGATCACCCATCTCCCACTGGGTCTTCAGCCTAACATAAACATACTTAGGTTGTTCCTTACTGTTTATTAAGCTTCCTCCTAAGAGATTTGACACAGTAGGTGTTGTGGACAGCCGGGGCACTTGCCTTCATCTGAGCATCACATGTGAGGATTGTCCAGGATATGTATGAGGGAGTGAGGACTTGGGTTAAAAGAAGCGTTGGGGTAACTGGCTAGATCCAGTTAGAGCAGGATCGCACCAGGGATCTTCTTTAAATACTTACCTTTTTGATCTGATTATGGATGTTTTGAGTCATGTGATAAAAGACCAATCCATCTGGTGCATGCTATTTGCTGTGTAGCCCCAGAAAAATGGTAGTGGAGAGGAAGTTGGAAGAATGGATTAGGGATTTGGAAGATAGATTGAAGAGAAATAGGAAGAAGGCAGAATATCTGAGGTTTAATTTTGGTCAGCATTCAGAAGTTAGCCTGTAGGGAGAGCTGGATAAATTTAAAAATCGAGGATCAGTGGTAGCCCGATCTGGAAAACTAGAGGAAGAAATAAGCCATAGAGTGCAATATTGATGGAGCAATGGAAGAAGGTATGAGGAGTATTGATTGATTGATTGAAGAATTAAGGTGAAGGTTAAAACTAAGGCTTTTAAGACAGCTGGAAGACGAGCAATGATGTATAGAGCTGAGACTTGGGCAGTAAGAGGAGTACAGGAGAAGTTAGATGTGGCAACAATGAGAATACTGAGATGAAAGTGTGGAGTTACTAGAAATGACAGAATTAGAAATTAAACAATCAGAGGTCTGCGGTGGACTGGCGTCCTGCCTGGGGTTTTGTTCCTGCCTTGCAACCTGTGTTGGCTATGATAGGCTTCAGCAGACACCCGTGACCCTGTGTTAGGATATAGCGGGTTGGAGAATGACTGACTGATGACAATCAGAGGTACAACAAAAGTGGTAGAGATATCTAAGAAATTACAGGAAAGTACGTTGAAGTGGTATGGTCATGTGATGAGGAGAGACAATGCATATGTGGGCAAAAGAGTGATGGGAATGGAAGTAGAGGGGAAGAGAAAGTGAGGGAGGCCAAAGCGGAGGTGGATGGATAAAGTAGAAGAAGATCTGAAGGAAGAGGGTTTGATTGTTTGAGAAGGATCTGTAACAAGCTGTTTAGAGAAGATTGACCAAGAACATAGAAGTGGAACAAGATGAAGAAGAAGAAGAAAAAAGTACAATCTGAGCAGGTCAGACCTCATCTTGCTGTCACCTACAAGTCTGTTATTGACACCAACAGATCTCTGTTATTCAAGCCAGAGATTTTATGTGTGCACTGGGTGTTTGTTTTTATTTTATTTATGTATTTATTTCGGAGCTTCTGTAAAATTTTAATTTCTTATTGGGGACAAATAAAGTATAATTAATCTATAGTCTTTAACATTCTTAATTATCATAAATGTGACAAAGAAAAAAATAAAGGTAAATGGGTGTGTCAAATCATCAATAATAAAACCTGCCAATTTCAGCAGCTGTTACAGACGATGCTGTCCAATACATCCATTGTGTACGACATTTAGTCACTAAAGTATACATTGCTGCGTCTCGTGGCATATCTTCTTGGTGACTGGGTTCTTCCTAGTTTTCCCTCTTTTTTTTCCAGTTTAAGCTACTGACATTTTAAAAGTAAACACTCCTCATTGTGCAATATTACTTCAACAGACCCTATCAGCACATGTTCAAGAGGTGTGCATACGCAATAATATCCAGTGGTTTGAGGGTGTCATTGCATATGTAAAGTCCAGAAAAATGACCAGTTTACCATGTAAAGTTCTGACATTTTAACTTGGCAGACTGCACTTTTGCAGTGATAGGTTTAATTTTTGCAAGTTTAGCCTTTGTTCTGCTGTCTCTACTAAAACATCCTCTTTCTGTGCTGAACACTTGCTGCTTTTACAGAAGTTAAAAGTTCAAGTGAAAAACAAGAACTTACAGTTTTAACACACAGTTATAACATTAAAAAAAAATTTGTCCTTAGTCTTTCTTAACACTTTAAAGCACAATAAATATAAGATGAGCCAAAAAGAATGACCACATTTCAAACGTTTATTCTACAAAACTAAAAATAAATAAAATAAATTTCATTACGACAAAGGAAAGGGTATAAAAATTAATATTTTTCACTGAATTTTAAAAATGATGTCTTCAGGGTGGGTGGCACGGTGGAGCAGTGGGTAGCGCTGTTGCCTCACAGTTAGGAGGCCCGAGTTCGCTTCCTGGGTCCTCCCTGCGTGGAGTTTGCATGTTCTCCCTGTGTCTGCGTGGGTTTCCTCCGGGTGCTCCGGTTTCCTACCACAGTCCAAAGACATGCAGGTTAGGTGGATTGGCGATTCTAAATTATCCTGTGTGTGTGTGTGTGTGTGTGTGTGCGTGCCCTGCGGTGGGCTGGCGCCCTGCCCGGGGTCTGTTTCATGCTTTGCGCCCTGTGTTGGCTGGGATTGGCTCCAGCAGACCCCCATGACCCTGTAGTTAGGATATAGTGGGTTGGTTAATGGATGGATGGATGGATGTCTTCAGGGTGGTGGATACACTCTTCGAGACGATTTCTGAATGCTCACATGACTCGTTCGGCCATTTCAAGTAGAATAACGGTGATTTCGTGGCAAACTGCATCCTTGAGGGCTTCAAGGTTTTGAGGTGTGTGTATACCTTCATCTTGAGAAGAAGAAATCGCATGGAGTTAGATCAGGCAAACGTGAAGGCCACCCAACATCACCACGCAGGGAGGTCAGCAAAACTTGCATGGATCTTTGCGACGTATGAGCTGTTGGTCTATCCTGTTGAAACCAGGCATCCACCACATCCATTTCTTCCAGTTGGGGCTGCAAAAAGTTCTCTAGCATTTCAATGAAGGTTCTGAAGTGACAGTGACCATTGCTCCCCCCTCCTTAAAAAAAGTAAGAGCCTACAGTGCCAAATTTTGCAACGGTGCACTAAACTGTAACAGTTTACCTGTAACTCACTGTGCAGGGGTCTCTGATGAAGTTCACGAGGGTTGGTTTCAACACAGTAGTGAAAGTTTTGCTTATTTACACAACCATTTAAATGGAAATGTGTCTCGTTGCTGCACATGACGATGGCATCTTGATGAACAGTTTGCAGAATGTTTACTGTATGTACAACTCTCTACGGCTCTCCTAGTCTCTCTCAGTGAGTTCCTGCACTACCATCATTTTGTATGGATGGAAATTAAGGTCCTTATGTAAAATCTTCATCAAAGACGTGTTGGAAATGCCTAATTCAGAAGCATGTTTGTGCGTTGAACGGCTTAGGAGACTGCAAAATTGATGCCCTTACAACTTGGTTGTTTTCAGCTGTTCGTATAGTCTGAGGACAGCCTGGAGATGTTCCGTTCAATGTTGTACCCATCTGAGTAAATTTAGGCACCCACTGAAGAATTGTTTTCCGATTTTGGATATTACCATTAGGAGCAATGCTGAAGTGCGTTTGGAAGGCGTGTTACGTAGTGATGATGGATTTGTTGGTTTTGAATGCTTCGACAGCAAAAGCACGGTGTGCACCGGTCCAAAGGCATGTTGCAGACTGAAAACTAGAACTCATGCAAAAACCTTGAGAAATGTGTACTGTACTTCATTTTGACTGACCCTGTATAACACACTGTAATAAAATTATTCCCCTCCCCCCAGTTCTTAAATCCTCAAAGAAAAATGTCTGCCTCCCTTGTGTTTAACATTCTGACCTATTTGGTCCCCATTTGGTCACAACACACGTATCCTTTCAAAGAACTTTCAGATCCATTAAATCTGCCAAAGTATTTTCATTCTTTGAATTGCCTTCGTGTGTGCTTCGTTCAGGGATTTCTATCTATCTATCTTCTTTTGACTTTTTATATTTTGTTTAAATGATGTTAAAAGGGCTGCTTTTTCAGTAAATTGAACTTGCCAGATGTTCTGCTATCTTGTAAATCCAACTGAAGAAACAGCTCCTACGCACCTTGCCAAGCATCAGACCTTCTCAGTATGTGTGGGGATTTCCCACTTGTTTGTATTGTTAAAAGAATTCTAAATTAGAAAGACTTGCACAATTTGATTGGCACCAAAGATAATCATTAGTGAGGAGAGATCTCACCTTTCTAAACTTAAAAAGGGAGAATCACAATCTTTTACTTTTGCTTCCTGAGAATGATTATATTTCACTGAATCTTTTAGCTAAAGCAGGTTAGATACTGTGAGCACACATTCTTGTGTGACTTTACAGCAAACAATAAACTGTAAGTGTAAGTATAAGTCATCTCTATGACTCATCCAATCTTAATACCCATGTGATTTTGTGCTTATAGCTTATATTTTTTCAAGGGTAGGAAAAAGATGCCATTGTTCATTGGCTGGGAAAAATATCATGATTTAGTACCCCACTGCAATGGTTATTTTGACTGCCATGGCATATACTGTAAAAGGTAGTAATCTGTATCCTGTAAAGTTATGAAAAAATGAATTTATGATACTTATAAGAAATGTGTGATGCACATGCAACCAAGTTTTCAGATTATACGTGGTACCTGGAATAGAAAGGAGATCTTTGTAAACCTTTGTAAACCTAACAACCAGCTACTGTATATGAATGGTTTCACTCCTAAATATATTATTAGTAAATTAGATCCAACAGTGCAGAATTTTGTAAAAAACAAAAAAATAGCTAATTATACAACTAAAACAAACAAACAAAAAAAAAACCAACTCCCAACCAGCACCGTACCTCTAGGGACACAAAGTGCTGTCTGTACTACATTGGGTCGTAAACCTCGTATACTGACAATAAAGTACTAAACATTGATAATGACAAAAATGCAAATTCAACCCTGCTCTGAACCAAGGATCGTCTCTAATGAAATGTTAAGTGTGTAAAGTGTGACTTGAGCTCCTTTCACACATTCAGGCTTTCCCAGGAATTTCCTTGTAAACTGCGGCATCATGAGAACAAATGTCGGAGTTGATACTTAATTGAATTCAGTTTATTTTTGTTCACTGAATACAGACTGAGAGCTCTTACACAAATTTACATGTATAATGCATTATCACTAAGTTACTTATCTATACAACACTTACTTATTCAAACAAATTACTTTAAACATACAATAAGATAAGAGAAAGCAAAAAGTAAAGTTAACAACAATGACAATATAAATTTGGTTGGTTATATCAGACAATTTCATTATTCTGATGATCTAAGTCAACTGGCTACCCTTACCACACTGGGTGCTGTAATTCACATTTGTATTTACTTTTTCTTGACCTTTCTTGAACCACCTTTCCTGGTGGTTTCTGATCCAGATAATCTATTTCTGACTTCCGTTTTTCATTTTGACACCTTATGTTAAAGTGTTAACATTACGTGTCCTACGATTTTGAGGATTTCATGTTGCTTGTTACCATAGCAACACACACCAGAATGCAACATGCAATGATGTCATCATAGGCGTGACTATCTATAGAGGTCACCTCCTGCAGCTCTAGTTTATCCGAGATTAAATTAATTTGTGAACCACATGCAAATTTTTAGGATAAGACTTTGCATTTTGGGTTAGAATTTCTGGTTTTGTCACTTCTCTCACTGATCTCTGGGTTGGACCTTTGTTACATGATTTTTAAACTTGTGTTTTCTCCCAGTCCTTTTCTCATTTTGATTTTAAAGTTAGTACACTGGGTATTGCAAAATTTATTCTAGAATCCCATGAGTACCAATATCTGAGATGCTGCCTTCAATGGGTAGGTGTAGTAATCAAGGTGGCAGCTTTAATCAGAATATAGTAGACCAAAGTAGTGAGTCCTCAGCATGGATTTAAATACTTAGACCTTAAAAAAAGCAAGCAGATCATTCAGCACCTTTGGAGCCCCTGTGGGTAAAGGCTCAGCCTCCCATGGTAGAAGTCCAGCAGTAATGTACACTTGTCATGAATCACATTTAGTTTCAATTTTTTTCTGGAAAGGATACATTTTTCCTTAGAGAGGATTAACCCTGTAACAACTTTATTTGTTGTCGGGAATCTGTTGGGTTAAGAATTTTAATTTTAAATGGTGCATTTGGAAAGTTATTAGATAGATAGATAGATAGATAGATAGATAGATAGATAGATAGATAGATAGATAGATAGATAGATAGATAGATAGATAGATAGATAGATAGATAGATCCTTTATTAATTGTTCTAGATTGGTAAAGTACTGTGACACCATTTTGATTTTATTTGGATGACAACACTTTAGAACCCGGTTGTTAGGGGTTGGACCAGGATCACACCCTTGTGGAGGTCACGTTCCTGCGACAGTTCCAAAATAGAATAAATAGGTTAATTTGCTATCCAACTGTGTGGATATCTAAAGAAACCTTTACATTTAACACTTTCTTGTGTTTATTTTCTGTTTTTGACCCTGCTTTGTTTTCTTTTTCATGTTACATTTGCCTCACCCTTTAGTTTTTTCACCAGATCTTTTATCTTCCCTGGTCTGCTGTCATATGCATGCTCATGAGAAACAGTTTCAGGGCTTTGGTGATGGCAACTACTCACTGAACCAGGAGTTGGCACTATATTCTAATGCCTACTCTTATCCTACCTCTGCAGAACAGGAGACTAACAGACACTCCATCACTGACGTCAGTTCCATTGTCCGTCTGCCTGGACCCACCCCATCCTGCCATGTAACCATTTAACCCAGGGTCCGGCCATCTTGTTTCCACTTCTGTTCTGAATTTGAATCTGAGAAGACGTCTGCGCAATTATTGCATGATTTTATGTTTTTCAAAACAATATATTTTGTCTTGATAGAGTAGACTTTCCCCTTTTGTAATATTAATGTGTAGACTTTTTCAGAATGCCTCAAACCTCACATACTTACCACTGTTTATAAGGTATTATAGTATATAAATTCTCCCCACCTTCCCTTCTACATTTATAACCTCAGGCAATTAGGTGTAGTAAAAGACAAGCAGGACTTATGTTGCAATTTACAGTAAATAATGTATTATTGATAATATTAATAAATAATAACAACATGCAAAGTACATTTGAATATTGGCAACCATACAACCTGATAAATGCTGATGTGTAGTTTCAGGCAGCACACAGACTTGTTAGTTACTTAAAATGTCTCTAGTTAAGTCCTCATTTTTCTTAGAACTCATCCCATAGTGACTAACGTCATGCATTGTATTGTATCTGAAGTCTGATATCTGATTAGGGATACCAAGTAAATACATTTACATACTAATTAGACTGAGCATGTGCTTTACATAACCTAAATCTAAATGCAAATATTTCAGTGCTCCCTACATCTTTCTGATGCAAATGCTTCACTACTTATATTCTGCTTAGCTGCAGTAGTCTTAAAAGGATCATTTGCTTCTTGCACATGTATGCAACACATTCAGGTTAGATATTACCATTACCATTTTCAGTATTATTATTTTCATTTAAATTTAGTTCACTGTGAATCTATAGAGAGATAACAGAAAAGACTTCCGTGGAGCTCTAATAAAACATTCATTGTGGATTGAAGAGCCTTGCAGGCTGTTATAAAAGACGGTTACCATGTGGAACTCAATAAAAACATATTTATTTCATGTTAATTGCTTGCTGTTTGTGTGAGTTCTCTTCCCGATGGTTGGGGAAACATTCCCCAGAGGCTATTAATCTCATCTTTTACAGACCTCGTGCTTTTTTTTGACTATCTGTAGATAAACAGTTGTGTATATTATTGTAAAAAGATGTCTTTGAAGTTTTTCAGTTAGGTTTTAGACAGCGCCATAGTCCAGAATCTGCTTTAGTGAAAGGACTTAATGATTTAGATCTTTCCACTGACCACAGCTACATTTCTCTGCTTGTATTATTAGTTCTGAGATCTGTATTTGCTACTGTCGATCATGACATACTTTTGAACAGGTTGGAATAACGTACTCGTATAAGCAAACAGGCACTGAGCTGGTTTAGATCTTAATTAAGTGACCGCTATCACTTTGTTCGTACAAACAATGAATTTTCTGAGGTAACTAGGGTAAATTATGGGGTACATCAAGGCTCGGTTATTGGTCTATTTCTGTTTTCTTTGTATATGTTACCCATTGGTCATATAATTCACAAGCATGGCATTAGGTTGATATACAGGTGATATTCATGTCTATGTAACTACACAAAGAGGCTCGATTTTTGAAAATAGAAGCTTGTCTGATAGACATTACATTGTATGGCGTGCAGTATTCTTTTGTTGAATCCTAGCAAAACATGAGAGGTGGTGCTTAGTTCTACAGCTGCTAAAACATCTGAATGTACCTGGTCTATTGATGGCCTCTAAATCATACCCAATACAGTACTCACAGACTTTGGTGTTTCTTTAGGTTGTGATCTTCCATTGGATACTCATATTACAAATAGCAATTTTTTCACTTAAGAAATATTGCAAAAGCCAGAAGTACACTATCATTTCATGATGCCGAGAAGCTTGTCTATGCATTTATTACTTTGAGATTGGATTACTTCAATGCCTTGCTGTGTGGCGGCATGTCAGTTTCACTTAACCATCTTAGCATTTTGTTTACTCCCCCTAAAAACAAATCCATCCATCCATTTTCCAACCCGCTGAATCCAAACACAGGGTCACGGGGGTCTGCTGGAGCCAATCCCAGCCAACACAGGGCACAAGGCAGGAACCAATCCTGGGCAGGGTGCCAACCCACCGCAGGACACACACAAACACACCCACACACCAAGCACACACTAGGGCCAATTTAGAATTGCCAATCCACCTAACCTGCATGTCTTTGGACTGTGGGAGGAAACCGGAGCGCCCGGAGGAAACCCACGCAGACATGGGGAGAACATGCAAACTCCACGCAGGGAGGACCCGGGAAGTGAACCCGGGTCCCCAGGTCTCCCAACTGCGAGGCAGCAGCGCTACCCACTGCGCCACCGTGCCGCCCAAAAACAAGTCAAATCATTCAATTTTTTCAATAGGGAAAAAATGTTATTACATGACACAGAAACATGTAAACATCAAAACATCAACATAAACACAGTAGGAAAGGTATGTCTAGTGTCCACTTTTGTGCTGAGGCAGGTTTAGTACACATCCTTTATGTGACATATTTTGAAACAGTCACCAACACTCTGCCCAATGTCTAAATAAGGACAGTACACTTTTGTACTTCTCTTATATTATTTTGACTTCTGTTTGAGCATGAAATAGTAGAATGTCAGACCCTGATCAACACAATTGACTTGCCCATTATGTTTTTGTAGGCTACCACACCACAAGGCTTAGTGACTTTGACACATACTGCATAGTGGACAGTGTTTAGGGGGCTAACATTTTTCTTGTTTTTCAACTTGATCACAAACACTTTTCCTTTTTGTCACAGATCTACTTGCACCACAGAGAACCTTTAGGTGAATAAATTCACTGGGCATATCATGGCGTTTCAGGCGTACAGCACAGTATGCATCTCTTTCTCTATCAGTGCCTGATGGCCAATTCACTTTGTCTTCACTTCATCTTCACTATTGCTTGATTCAACTAATGGTTCCATTTCAATTTGTTCTAAAACTGACTTTACAGCTTCTCGTTAACACATCATTGTGTTCTGTTGTGGGCTCTGTCCCACTCATGAATATTGAAGTTACCTTAGAGTGGCAAAATATATAGAAACACTCAAGATTGTTTGCACCATAATCTTATTTTATCTACTAGGTTTCAGCAGAATGTTGCCCCAAGAGTTATTCGAACTTTACACTATGAACGGGCCATTACATGTCACCCCAAGTCTGACTCAGGCTTAACTGTAATTACGTAGAGTTCTGAGCTGGAGACACACTGGAGTTAATGCCAAGGTTCCAAGATTTTGGTGCAGTCTTGTAAAGTTTTGGGTGGTTTTGGACCTCAGTATTTGAGTGACTTTCTAATTGCTTGTAATCACTCCCACTTGCTTCAGTATCAAGTCAAGTCAAGTCAAGTTGGGGAGCATGCACTGGTACAGTGCATTGCCACACCCACTACACGACGAAACAACTCGATATCCCAGTTGGCAACCCGCCAGGCAGACACGCGATCCAGTCCCACCCTCCGGAAATTACCCTCTATCTTCTGCAGCCAGTGGTTACATGGGCGACCCCTTGGCCTGGTCCAGCCACTCGGGTCCCCAACAATGAAGATCTTACAAGCTGGATCACCCTCGGGGAAACGCGCCACATGGCCATAGTGACCTAACTGACTCTCCCTCACAATGCAGGTAATATGCCTCATTCAGGACTCCATGAGCAACCGCTCATTTGACACAAAGTCAAACCAACGGTACCCAAGGATTTTCTGGAGAGGCACAGTACCAAAGGAGTCCAGTCTTCGTCTCAGGTCACTGGATAGCGTCCATGTCTCGCAACCATATAGCAAGACAGGAAGCACCAGGACTCTAAAGACTTGGACCTTTGTCCTTTTGCATAGATATCGGAAGTGCTACACACCCCTTTCCAGTGACCTCATGACCCCCCAGGCTCTCCCAATCTGTCTACTGACTTCCTAGGAAGAGTCACCAGAGGCATGAATGTCACTGCCAAGGTAAGTAAGCCTCTCAACAAGGTCAACACTATCTCCGCAAACAGACACACTGCTGATGGCTGTGCCCAAGAGGTCATTAAAGGCCTGGATCTTGGTTTTTATCCAGGACACTTGCAAGCCCAGACACCCAGACTCCTCGCTCAGTCTCTCGAGTGCCCCGATCAGAGCCTCCATTGACTCCGTGAAGATCACAGCATCGTCAACAAAGTCAAGATCTGTAAATCTTTCTTCACTAACAGATGCAGTATCAAGTAGCCTTATATCTGCATTTCCTAAAATACAAACGCCACAGCTGGAAATAAAGTATTTGCTGATAAAGCTCATGTCTGTAAAGTAGCCTTCCCGTAGAGGTAAAACATTCAAATGCTTTTCAGTGTTCAAATTCTGTCTTCTTTTTAAGCTGCTTTGTGTTGTATTATTTTTATTACATTATTTCAATTTGTGTAAAAAACATAGACAACTTTTTTTGTTCATTAATTATCCAGATATGGCCTAAGAATTTTAGGGTTTTGCTACTTTCCTGTCACTGACATGTTAGACCTTTTTCTTGGGATTTAAGGCCTGGAATTCTGTAAAGCCACTTTGTGACAATGCTTGTTGTACAATGTGCTATATAAAAATGATTTTGATTTGACTGTTCTTACATATTGCCTGTATATCTCTGCCTCTTGTAAACATTTGTCTATAACAATGTTATTTTATAATCCATACGAACATGACTTTGTGAAATTTGAAGATGACAGAAAAGTCAGTTATTACAGGGACATCAAATGGACGATAACTTTGTAATATAAGATGGACGATGTTGACCAAATAGGAGCAAACACTGAAAAGGATTTTCATCATTTAGGACATCATGTTAGTGCTCCACTTGATCATCCAGGCAATGTGCAGAAGTGAATAAAAAGGCAAATTAAAATTTAGGTAGTAAAAATAAATGGAATTAGTTATTAGTAAAAGGAGATTATTGTTAAATTGAACACTTCTACTGTACCCTGCTTTAGATGTTATATCAAGCAATCACCCAAATGCATCCTGTGGACTAAAGGGCACGTCCTACTCTGGCAGACTAAGAGAAATGGAGAATTAGCATATTGTATATCTTCAGAGAATTGATTAGATGAAACATGAAATAACAACAACAACATTTATTTATATAGCACATTTTCATACCAAAGATGTAGCTCAAAGTGCTATACAGGATAAAGAAAGAAAAAAAGACAAAATATAAAAGTAAAATTAGGCAATACTAATTAACATAGAATAAAAGTAAGGTCCAATGGCCAATGAAGACAGAAAAAAAAAAAAAAACTCCAGACGGCTGGAGAACGAAACAAAATCTGCAGGGGTTCCAGGCCACGGAGACCACCCAGCCCCCTCTAGGCATTCTACCCAACATAAATTACCTCAATCAGTCACATGGAAGAATTTGATGATGATGGTCATGTAGACCTCTGGCCTTCAATCCATCAATGTAGGGACAGCACGGTGCTTTGATTAGGTGGTGGTGGCGCACATCGCCACCACAGAAAACCAGAAAAAGAACAGCAGAGAAAGTAGGGGTTAGTACGGATTTCAAAGCCATCAAGAATGATTTTTTTTTAAATATTAGGAATAGATATTGGGGCCACACATCTTCAATCTATACATTGATGATGTCCTGATATTTTAACAATCGATGTTCACATGAGACAGCTTTTCTTGAGGTAGCTTGCCTATTTAAATAGTAACAACGTCCCTTCCACTTACATGTTTCTGTCTTATTTCTTATGGTTACCTATATAATCTGTGTTTTTTTTTTACCTAAAACAGTGTGTACATTCCAAAGGATTTTTTGATTAGAAGAAATTAAAGAAACTGTATAGCTGACAAATGTTCATTTTGAGATCAGTCAAAAATGAAAGACTTGAAAATGTGGCTTTAGTTACAAACATTAAGCAACAAAAGTTCTGTATGGAAAGTTATTTGCTTTTAGTTAGGCCACCCTTTAGATACTGAATATGTTTAAAAAGTTAAAGTATCCTGCCTGGTCAATAAATGTTGCTTGGCAAGTTTGCACATCCTTCAAAAATTCCTCCTCCTTTGCTTGCTCTGGTTCATCTCAGGAATACTTCACAACGCAGGGTGGGTGTAGTGGCCTGTGCATGAGCCCGTCCTGTGATGCGGTGCTGCATCCTCAACGTTTGGGTCTTGTTTTGCACCCTTGGCTTTTCGGATAAGCTATAGCATTTCACATGTGAATGACAAGTGTTTTTAGAAAATGGCTGAATAGACATACTGTTCATGACTATTTTATTTTTTTTAGATTGATAATCAGTCTTTTAATATTTATTTTGTTGTTTCACATCTTATAATAGTCAAAGGTTTCAGAAAGAAGAACGGTATCCTTTTTTTCTCTTTCTTTTCTATTAGCTGGCCTCATCATCTACAATTGAGGCCCACATTTTGTCTGGGTCATTAGTGATCTTTGTCCTACTCTTTCTGCTTTCCGTAAAGCCGTATACCTCTTTCAGGGGTCAATGATTCTAATCATGTTCTTGGATTGTCTGAGAGGGTCACAGATCTTGCTTCTAATGAGTGTAACTCCCTTCATTTCAAAAGAGACAGTGATTATGGGCCACACAAATAGGCATCATTTATCTGAAATGAAGAACTGCATTTTAACGGCATTTTAGTTGTTTTACTTGGGAACGAATAAACTTAAATGAGATTGTGGGTTAATTAGCTTTTTCTTTTTCTTTTTTCTTTTTAAGAAGTGCAATTTCAAAGTTGGATCCAATGTAGTTTCATTAATTTATGACAAAATTGAATTTGTTTAATTGGGAACAGACTGTACTTGCTGTGCCTTTTGGCCAGGACAAACAATAAGTCACTGTGGAATTGGTAATAAATAATACAAATTGCAGCAGTTTAAAAAATCAGCAGCTGACCTAACTTTAAGGGCACCTTATTACTGTTAGAAAGTGGGTCAGTATTTACTAGAAAAGCACACTGCGTTAAATCAAGAGTATGCAATCAATTACTCTTATAATAACCTTCAATAATTCACTAGATTCTCTTCATCAATCTAGATGCAAGTTTTCAAGTGAATGTGTTAAATCTTTAATTATGGATTTGCTGGTATACTGTACCATTCTTGACAGGGGACTGGTACTGCGGCAACGTTAGTTGTGTAGATTAACTTTATACTACATTTATTTAAGGTAGGCTACTAAAGACAAAACTCTTCTGGTGAAGGTTATTCTAATATTAAACAAAATACTGAAAATGATTATATCTAAAGCGATTTTTCTATTAAATGACTAACTGTATACCGGTTGCAACAACCATCTCAGAAGCCTTCCTGAGGCCTCTGTTTTTTGAGGCCAGCATTAAATTACCTATATATTGCCACACATTGTCACTGCTTCACTCAACAGGTTCATCTGAGGGGGGAACTGAAACTAACTAACTATGTCCTCTTCTGTTCCCTCCACAATAGTGACAGGATGTCCAGTGAGGGCATTTGACTCCGCCCCTTCCAGTCCCCCAGCTATAAATCCTGAGGCCACCAGAAGGAGGCGTCACTCTGTAAAAAGAGCATACTGCCGGGCGGCACTCCTACCTGGTGACTGGGCATGAAACCATTTACAAAGCCTATTTGCTCATTTTTGATTTTGGAGAATTTGCACTGCAGAGCACCTACTTTTGTCTGATTTCTTTCCTTTGATGAAAAATTGACAAGAGGGTTGCCCCTCCAACATTTCTCCTTTGGATTTGCTGTTTTTCACTTGACCACAATATATCCATCCATCCATCCATTTTCCAACCCGCTGAATCCGAACAGGGTCACGGGGGTCTGCTGGAGCCAATCCCAGCCAACACAGGGCACAAGGCAGGAAACAATCCTGGGCAGGGTGCCAACCCACCGCAGGACACACACAAACACACCCACACACCAAGCACACACTAAGGCCAATTTAGAATCGCCAATCCACCTAACCTGCATGTCTTTGGACTGTGGGAGGAAACCGGAGCCCCCGGAGGAAACCCACGCAGACACGGGGAGAACATGCAAACTCCACGCAGGGAGGACCCGGGAATCGAACCCAGGTCCCCAGATCTCCCAACTGCGAGGCAGCAGCGCTACCCACTGCGCCACCGTGCCGCCCTACCACAATATATTTAGATTGCAATATGGCCCAGAAAGTAGACTATCACAGGCAGGCAAAAGGTTGAGACACCAGCTGGGTTGCACTGTGTAATGGCAACAAAAAAGTAAAGCCACATAATGGCAAAAATGCTAAATAAATATGGTTCTGAACAGCATCCGTTATATAATAATGCTTGGGTAAGGAGCTGGATTTCTGTCTGCCTCTTAACCAGGTCTAATAGTTATGACGCATTCCCTGGTTGGCAGCTTTTTTGTATCAGTGTGGATGGGAAGGGGCGGAATCTTCTTGGGAGTCTTATGGGCATAGTTAGGCATCATTGTCAAGCGGCCTTTTGAAGCTATGAGGGAAAGAGAAGATACTGGTAATGTCAGCTCCCTGTCTGGTCCCAGGGTGGAACTGCTTACCTCACCAGCACCAGGAAAGTTGTCCCCAGGCGCACATGTATGACAATATACATAGTAACATCACTGACAAACTGCATCAGCCAGGGATGATTTTCTCATAGAATGAGCTAGCATTCCATCTCCAGTGGCAGGAGTGCCTATACAAACAGCAAGCCTGCAATAATGCAAACAGAATTTCAACTTCTGCAGTGATAGTGATCAGGCATTTTAAGGATAGTGAGCCACCTGAAAGAGCCATGTAAGGAGCTAAAGGTATCTCGAGGCTGAGATCCAGGATCTGGAATGCTGTTTGTGGAAGCACTACAGGGATATAGACAGCTAAGAGACTGCTATATCTTCAACACCACCACCACTTTTCCATCTGCTAAGGTCCATTGGCTTGGGTGCATGGATGAAGGTGAAGCTTCATGCTCATGGACCTGGGAAAAGAGTGGCAGATCAAATTGCCACTGACTCCAGTGAGTCATGTGAAGCAGGGTCATTAGTAAAACTGTGCAAACAAAGGACAAGGCAGATTGCAGAAGTGTTACTGAGCAGCAGTGAAGGAAAAGCTGAAATCTGGACTTGGAATGATTTCTGCAATGTCACTTCCAGAGAAGGAGGTTCGTCTGCTCACTTGTAATCAACAGATCACCACAAAGAAGGGCAGGGTTTGATACATTTGCTGTACCGAATGATAGCCTAGCACTCAGTGTTTGCTCAGTGTTTTAAACTGGGAGGGAATAATTAGAAGGTCCACTATGTAACTGTTACATTTCTAAACCAATCAAAACCTCATGAAGGCATTGCTCAAAGTTGCTAAACTGACCCAAAAGACAGCAAGCTTCTGATTGCAGTAAACTGTTTACAGCCAAAAAATCTCCTAAAAAGACCCCTAGTAGGCATATAAATGTGTATCGCATGTGCAGAGAGCACATTGCATGTGTCAAAAATAAACATAACCTGTTGCATGGGAAAATCAGATTATGCATTGTTATTTGAACACCTCCATAGACTAGTGTTAAAAAAAGAACGATATGTTGGTGTACAGTAGGTGCTGTGTCTGCTCTCTCTTTATGACGATAGTGTCAAAGTTGATGTAAGGTTAACAGAATTGGCAGCAATGTTTGTGAAAATCTAAATTTCAAAGTACTCAATCGAAGTAAACGATGTGTTACATTTCATCAAAAGGAGATGAACAGGACTGCCGTTATGAGAGTTGATGATGAAGAGCCACAGGAGATGCAGATTTCAGTTCTCAAAACACGTGAATCATCAAATTTGCATAGTGACATCAGTAGAACAAAGGCCAAGGCTGCAGAGCATCCATCTTCTGACTGTAAGTCTAAATGAATAACTAAAGTAAGTTAACATTACTATCTAAATGGAAATGCAAATGTTACATGCTAAAATATATCTGTATCTTGTTAACATATACTATATCCATAGACCACAATGCTTATCTCAATTCTGTTTGCTGTTGTTATGCCATATAGTGAATCGATAGTCAAAATGACTGAAAGATATCATAGCAGACAAAAGCACTTCTCTTGAACTGATAACAGTAATAGTAGCTTTTTGTTTCTTCTCATTGTCAAGTCTTTGGTTCAACTTCTGCTGTCATCTCCCAGAAATCCCAGCAATTTAAAGTGCACAGACAGGAGGAATTGGAAATGGATTTTTAGGAAGGACCCTGTTGTCCACAGGTGTGTATTCTTGTTCAAGAATAATGTCTGGTCCTGTGAGGCTACATCCCTCCTGCACCACCTAACAGTGAAACGCTCAAGGCCCCTACTGATGTGTTTTTGTCAGTGTTGTGTAAGAACTTGTTCAAAAGAGCGCATTCATTTAACAACCTCATTTTTCTAAGAATGGTGAACTTAACGTAACGTATTTGCAAGTGAAGAACTTGAACGTGAGCTAGTTCAGTTTTATGTGATATTCTGGATCTGGTTTAGGTCCACATTAAATGTTTTGCCTTACCCGGTAATGTAGGGGTGGATCCAAATCCAAATATGGTGTTCGTATAAGCACAAATAGTGGATTTTTACAAATATTTATTTCATACAAATTCTTTGCCATTTATTTATATTCGAAAAAAATAACATAAAATCAAATAGGCACTGTCTGTGTCTGCCTGCTTGTGCTTAAGCTGCACCCCCACTGACATGAGCACGCAGTGAAACTTCACTTTTGCTTTAGGAAAACGTTGTACTTCGCGAAGGCCACTTTATATTTTTCTCTGTTGGACATGCAGCATAATAGATTACTGCACCTACATGCTAAATTCCACAGTCACCATTTGTGTCACACGTTTGGAAATAGAGCGGTAATTTATATGAATACTTGCATCTATTTAATTTCTTTTTTGACCGGGAGGATATTAGCATATACTGTATGGTTATACTTGTTTGTTGCTGGGTATAACTCAATAAAGTGTACTTAAATAAAAAAAGTCTTCGGAATTATTGTATTTTATTCAAGAACACTGTAATAGCCTAATATAAGGCAGGCAAAATTTATTCTCAATCCTTAAAAAATACAAAATGAACTGAACATGAACTAGTTCAAAATTGAAATGGTGAACTATGAACGTGAATTTATTCATTTTAATCTGTGTGAACTGAACTTTGAGCTAGTTCTTGTGAGGTGTGAACCACAGCAGAAAGAGCAGTTGCAAATAGTTGCGTACTGTGTTGCAAGAGGTTGCTGGGGACAGCAACTTAGAAGAAAAGGCTATGTAATGGCGCTGACAAATTGCATCAGCCAGAATGAGTCACCCATAGTATGAGCTGGCATTTCACCACCAACGATTGGTGCGTCTATGAAAACAGCAAGCCTGCAAAGTCACAAACAGAATTCTTTCTAGTGTGGCAAAAGTGAGCAGTCATTTTAAGGATAGTGAACCACCTAAAAAGCTGTACAAAGAGCAAGAGAATCCATATTGGCACTTGGCACCAGTGCTATAATATATATACCAGACAAAAAAAAATCTTTTATTAAGGAAAAACGGTCAGGTACAGCTATTTATTATCCCAGAATTGTGTTTGTCCTTTAGTAATCATAATGATAACTGAAATCACACAGTTTGCTCTGATCAAAATACTCAAATTGACACACACAGGTTGAGATGGCTATGAAAGATAAGTATCCATGCCTGAGCTTGTTTGATTGTAATTAGTGTCTGTACATAAATAGTCAATGAGTTTCTTAACTCTTGAAAAACAATTTTGCATTTCATCCAGGGCTGCACTGACTTTGCTGGTTACTGAATCACTGGGAAAGCAAAAGAACTCTTAAAGAGTCTTCAGGAAAATGCGTTCAACTTTATAAATCAGCAAAGGATATAAAATGACATCCAAAGATTTGAAAATGCTAATCAGTAGTGTTCAAACTCTGATCAAGAATTGGAAAATTAGAGCTCCTGCTAATACCAAGCCAATGTCAGGTAGACCATGTAAGATTT
Source organism: Erpetoichthys calabaricus (assembly GCF_900747795.2). Lineage (NCBI taxonomy): Eukaryota > Metazoa > Chordata > Cladistia > Polypteriformes > Polypteridae > Erpetoichthys > Erpetoichthys calabaricus. Next base: position 186,338,347 of record NC_041399.2, read on the forward strand.
CGGACACAACTGCCAAAAAATGTGTTCAAGATATAAAGAAAAATACCCAAGCAACTTCAATTGAAACACAGGCTTCTCTGAAACGATGTGGTGTGCCTTTTTCAACATGAAGAATAAGGAGATACTTGAGCAAAAATGGGCTGCATGGCAGAGTTGTCAGACAAAAATCATTTCTACCACGAAACAGTCAGCTTACAATATGTCAAACAGCATCTACAGAAGCCTCAAAACTTCTATAACAAAATTATCTGGAGTGATGAGAGTAAAATTGAACTTTATGGTCACAACCATAAAAACTGTGCTTGAAGAGTAGTCAATAAGGTCTACAAGGAGAAGCCCACCATCCCTACCATAAAGCATGGGGGGGATCTCTGCTGTTTTAGAGGGTGTGTGAATTGCATCAGCACTGGGTATTTTGTCAAAATTTAGGCCAAATAAATCCAGCACGTTATCAGAAAAAATTGAAGGAAAATCTGAATTCACCAGCCCGGAAGCTGTGCATGGGGCACACTTGGATTTTCTATTATGACAATGATCCAAAACATAAGACCAAGTCAACTGTTCAGTTGTCACATCAAAAAAAAAGTGAAGGTTTTGGAGTGTCCAGCACAGTCTCCTGACGGCAACATCTCTGAGACACTTTGAGGAGATCTCCAATATGCCGTTCATGCCAGACAAACCAAAGAATTTCCAGGACTTGGAGTACTCCTAGTGATCAGTGAACGTTTGCGTGCTTCAAAAGCAGAAAAGTATGATGTATTAATGCATTTAGATACAAAAATGTGAAGAGGTTGATTGATTAGTTTTTGTATATCTTAACTAAAAAAGGAATCTTTTTCCAGGGACTTTTTTCATTTAAGATCTTCTATATAAGTGTATATAGAATAAAATATTAGCACAATATAAAACTGCTTATCAGCACTGGTGGCCAATCGTGGGTCTGAAGGAACATATTGCAAACAATTTCTTAAGTATAAACTGATTATTGAGGTTAATGCAGCTTTACACTTAATGAAGTCATCTCCAGTATCATTCAGCTGTAAAAAAATTATTGCTACTGAATATTTTGCTCTTCTGAGAAAATCACCAAAACGTTTTTGGACTGGAACGGATACATACCACCAATATTTTTATATATTTATTAAAGCAGCTACCCTAAAGTGAACACTTTTAACCTCATTATAAAAGAAAAGTTAAAATTATTTTTAAACAAATAATTAACATGAAAACAAAAATTCAGAAACTATTAGACTCCTGCCCTAAAAGTCAAGGTAAGTTGTTAAGTGATAAACACTATACTTTTATTAACTTGTGAGACTGCAAACAGGCAGCTTAGGCTAGGTAACTAATTAAATAGCTAGTTAAAGTAAATTAAAAAACAAAAATTCAGAACAGGAGGTGTTCTAAATAATATTCAGAAGTAATACAAAAATTAGTTAGAATGAAAGCCTGTGGCCACTTTGGCTTTCAAGCAGCAGGGATGATCACCTCTTCATAATACTGGACCCATTTATAACATGCTAGTTATGTTGCCTTTAAAAGACAATTAATAGAATAAACTTAAAAACATTTGATCTCTCTTGCCCTACATGTACCTTCAGCGTCTTTCCTCAGTATCCTTGTGTGTCTGAACCTCTCTTAACCAGCGCTCCCTCTGCTGAGTGTGTTCATGTAAACTCCGCCATTTCGTGGCTCCTTGCTCACCTCCTGTCCACTTTTATATTTTCCAGCTCTGAAGGTGACTCTCAGTGTGCTTCCTACCCCTTTTCTCCTCCTCGTGTTTCTCAAACTCACAATCCTCTTTCAATCGCGTCACCAAAGCCAAACTGACCAATCATACCAACTGACTGACAATCAGACTGCTCCTTGAAATATGGGACACACATATACTGTACCTTATTATTTTATTACATAGTAGATTTTTAGCTTTTTAATGGTTTTTGTTGCTGAATCAAATGGTGAGGCAGGCTGTTCTGTATTTGACTTATGTTGATGACAATGTCATTTCATTTCACATGGAAATTTTTAGAAGTAGGATGGGGGGATTTGTCAGTATGAGAGACCCTGGAGTAAAACCTCGGTTGTTCCAGATGAATATGATTCATTTGAGGTGGTTTGGTCAAGTATTGAGTGTCATCCATGGAATGTGTACCAAGTATGGCCCACGGAGAAATAACTAGGTCTTTCTGGAGGGATTATATTTTTCAAGTGGTACTAATAGTGCCTAGGAATTCCTCGGGATAAGATGGAAGAAGTTACTTGGGATAAGGTGCCTTGGTTGTTGTTTCAGGCTGTCATGTTGCCATTGTGACCATCACCCATAAAACCTGAAAGCTGATGACAATGATTACAAATTGTTTGGAGTGATTTTACTGAGATACTGTAATGACACACACGTGTATACTTGAGTTGCCTAAAAAATGGATAACTTGCACATTTACACACAAAGCTCCTTGTGGCATATATATTGGTGAAAGTGTGAATTTTGGAATGTCCACACTGAAAAGAAAAACACATCAGTGCTAAATACAATATTACAAGAGAATTCTGTAGCTAATCAGTAGAAAACTTGCCAATTTGGCTTCTAAGGTTTTTTTTTTTTACCACAAATGTATCTTTTTTCAGTATTTTGATAAAATCTGAAATAAATTATAAAATATATGTTAATTTACCAAGAGGCTCTGTGATACAAATGTGCATACTAATGCTGAAATCATGTCAAAATACAAGTATAATCAAGTACAAAAAAATGCAGTTAGACCAAAATCAGGCTAAGAAAATTAAGAACTTTGCAAGAATTGTGAGGAATGGTAATAAGAGTTAAAAAAATAAATCAAGAGTTCAAGAAGAGAGACAGAGAATGGAAAGAAAGGAAAAAAACGCAATGAGAGAAGCATCTGAGAGAAACAAAGACATACTTACAGTATTCTACTGCCATTCTAAGCAGTCCTCTTTTGTCAAGTAACATCAAATGTCCTGCTTTCTTTCACATGTAGTTCAGAACTCTGTTGACAAGTAAAATGGAGCATTTACATATAGCTTTTGCTTTGAACTAGTGCCTTTTATAGCTATTAAACAACAAACAGCTAGAACTTTATTATGAATCACTCCATTTTTATTTTACTTCCCAGACTGATAAGATCTTCTAGAAGACATTTTGCACCTCTCTCTGTGGGTTACCCATCAGTGCCATCCCCTGATGTATGCTCCATGCTGGACGTGGGATCTTTCAAACGGTGACTTGGACTGCAGAACTGATAAATAAGATATGAGTGACTGAAACCTTTAAAGCTTCATTATATTAATTATCAAAACCCCTGAGAAATCTTTTTCATTACAATGACAGCTTCTCCTTATGACAACGGTAATCACAAAATCTTTATGAAAATCAAAACTGCTTGTGATTTCTTGCTTTTCCACAACCTTTTGATATTTATTGCCATGTTGCATTTACCTTTGTAAAGAATCCAGTACATTGAGCCGCACAGTGATCAACTGTTTATTTCATAATTATATCAGGCTGTTAGAGAGATTTTCAAGTCAAAATATAACAATTGTGATACAAATACCATTCAGATGATGCCTTTAATTTAAATCAGTAGGGGAAGGCATTGATCTGTCAGCTTAAGGGGCAATTTTTTACAGCCTTTATGAGTTTTCCATGAATAAAAAAAAATCTATTTTGAATAATCTTTGTATGTGTTTTACATAAAAAAACCCAACTGTCATGTCGTCTATACATACATATGTATGTGCATTCATAAAAAGGAGCTTTTTAAATCATCTTCATGTACTTGTTTCGCAAATACAGTATTTTTAATGTGTTTGTTCTATAAATATCTATGCTTTATATAGTGCAGAATAATTGCTGAAGCATCCAGCTTTACAGTAGAACTGTTTTGTACTGAGATTTAAATATAAGACAAGAATATTAATGATGTTTCTTTTTAATATTGTGCCATCATGATTAGTGATGCTGCTTCATGGATCTAGGAGGTTAGTGAAGTTTCAAATCCCAGGTTGGTTACTGACTACGTGGAGTTTGTGTGCTCTCTCTATGTCAGTGTATACTCAGATTTGTCTCCTGACTCTGAATGTTTTGTCTGTGTTGGAGGAACCAGCACCTATTCCAGCAGCCTTAGGCACAAGTTAGAAATCATTTCTGGATGGAATGCCATGTAGGCATGCACATAAAAACAGCAGCATTTATTTATATAGCACATTTTCATACAAAACATGTAGCTCAAAGTGCTTTACAGGATGAAGAAAGAGAAAAAAGACAAAATATAGAAATTAAATTAGGCAATACTAATCAACATGGAATAAAAGTAAGGTCCGATGGCCAGGGAGGACAGAAAAAGCAAAAAAAAAAAACTCCAAATGGCTGGAGAAAAAAAAAACAAAATCTGCAGGGGTCCCAAGGCCACAAGACCACCCAGCCCCCTCTAGGCATTCTACCTAAGATAAATGATCTTAATCAGTCTTCATGGTTTTCAGGCTCCATGTGGAAGAATTAGACGATGATGGTCACACTTACAACAGTTCATTCTCATTTTAAAGCTGAAAACCACCCAAACAATTTTTGAATGTGGGAAGACACCATTTAACGTGATTAGTCTACTATTCTAAACTATACTAAACAGTATCATCTCCAGACAGAGAAGCAGCTTCAGCGACAGACTGCTGTCAATGTCCTGCTCCACTGACAGACTAAGAAGATTGTTCCTCCCCCACACTAAGCGACTCTTCAATTCCACCCTTTGGGTAAACGTTAACATTATACAAAGTCATTGTCTGTTTTACCTGCATTTTTATCACTCTTTAATATTGTTTTTTATCAGTATGCTACTGCTGGAGTATGGGAATTTCCCCTCTGGATTAATAAAGTATCTATCTATCTATCTATCTATCTATCTATCTATCTATCTATCTATCTATCTATCTATCTATCTATCTATCTATCTATCTATCTATCTATCTATTCATTCAAGAAAAACAGATAAAGTTCATAACAAGGCCCAGATGGAGGAATGCTAGTTTACTTAACATGATAAACTTAAGAAATATGACAAACGAGAGGAGACCACTCATTTCTTCAAGTCTTGTTTGTTTAGCTAATAGCTAAGCTGTCCCAGTATCTCATCCAGATTCTTCTTAAAGGTTGTCAAGGCTGGGGCTTCCACTGCATGTCTCAGTGGTTTGTTGCATAGTTTCACAACTCATTGCGTAAGAAAGTGCTTCCCATCTACAGTCTTAGAAGCACTTCCCCTTAATTTCCACTGATATACTTGAGTACATGATTCACCCTTAAGCTGAAAGAATGTCGCTGGAACTATTTTATCAATGCCTTTGAAGATTTTAAACACATGAACTAGATTGCCATGCAGTCTCCTCTGCTCGAGACTAAACAGGTTTAATTCTCTGAGTCTGTCAGAGTAGGACATGTCCTTAAGTTCTGGGATGTACTTGGTTGCTCTCTTCTACACAGCTTCAAGTGCTGCTATTTGTTTGTTGTAACGTGGTGACCAGAACTGCACACAATACTCCAGATGTGCTCTTAGTAGTGTGTTAAAAAGTTTGAGCATTATGTCCCTTGAGATAGTCAACAGTTTTAATGACATAGCCTAACATTTTACTTGTCTTTTTAATTGCTTCTGTGCATTGCTTAGATGATGAAAATGTTGAGTCAACATAAACCCCTGAATCCAGCCTATTCAAATGGTGGCCTGCAGGCCACATACGGCCCAGTAGCAACCCCCGAGTGGCCCAGCCCGTGATCCCACCAGAAATGCAGAGGAAAAACACAATTTGCAAGGATTCAGAAATTCCTCCATACATTCCTACAGTAGGACAGATTATGAATGCAAACTTCGTGTAGCCTAGCAACATTCAACCCACAATGCAGTGCATTGTTGTGTATCTGGAAGTGGTGGTAGTAGTCTATGAAACACTGAATTTTTTGTTTTGTGATGGTATGCAGCGGTATAGTATACTGGCACTTTGGTTGTGACAGCTGGTTGTGGGATCGACTACATATTAACTAATTCGATAATCAATTGCGTGCTGAGTCTTAGTTGTTTTCCAGTTTCATCAAGTGAGTGAGAACGTACATGAGAACCTCGTTTGTGACAAGAACTGTCTCCGCAATTCTCTTCATACGATTGGTTGGTCCACCACTCACATGCCTCGATTCTGCTGATTCATAGCTGTTAAGAGGACAATGATCAGACATTATTATTATTACGAATTAGAAAGACTGTATTTGATGAAAACATGCAAAAAGCTTGGAATTTTCTTTAAAACTCAACCAAATTTAGTAACGATTGGTTTGTAGGACTGCATAACAACTGTTTTGTAGAATGCAGAGCTCAGGATTAACCTGCTATTAATACTGTTAGATTTCAGATGTGTTTGTAATTTTAAACTATCAAGCCTAATATTATGCAGTACAGTACACCTGCACAGGTGGCATATTGGAAGTGCAGTAAGGCAATCATGGGTTCGCTTCCCATGTCCTTTCTGCTTGGAGTTTGCAAAGCGCTTTGAGTAGTGAGTAAAGTGCTATATAAAGAATTATTATTATACTTGATGATCTGTCAATTTCAAATTTTAAATGTTATGTTTTTTCACCAAATAAACAAAACATGTAGCGCTTGGACTCTCAGCCTCTATACAACTTCACAGTACCTCAAACTTGATCCAAACTTGATTTATGTATTTATGTGAGAACTCCCACAAATGAATATTAAATGTATCCTTACCTTGAGAAAAATAGTACCAGAAATATGCAATAACAATTATCGTTTCCCAATCCCTTTTGTTGTCACAAACATGCATCAGAAACACAAAAGACATGTTTTCTTTTATCAAAACTCAAAAAGGACATATTCAGTAATTATGAAGCTTTTATTTTTTTCCGTGCTGTTTCATGCCCTATTACCTCCATTGCAAAGCGCCAGTGTGGGAAAATATATACAGTATTTTTTAACTCATAGAAATCACTGTACTTTGGAACACAATTTAATGTGGCAAATCTTTATATATCATGTTTATAAAGAAATAACTTCGACTGGAAAATAAAAAACTTATCCTTTACATTGAGACCACATGCGTGCAAGCACCGGTTAAACAGGTAAAAAAAAAATAAAAAGCTGGTATGCTTACTTGACAGGATGTTTGAGGTTAAAGTTGGAGTATTACATCCACAGGTCTGATCGCAATAACCCTGTAAGGTAAGTGAAGCAGCCGCCATGGTATAACATCTAAGGCTCTGTGTCAGGCAATTACGTCTGAGTTTCAGTACCCACAAAGGGAAGCAAAGGTGGGTACACCTGACCTGATGAGTCCCAATTAGGGCAAAACATGTATCGTGTACCCTTTGTATTTATTTGACAGGTATTGTATGGCATATTTTATATATATATATATGCATGATAATGAAGCCAATATAAGTCGCATGTGTAAGTTCAATTGCTAGTATGCTAGAGCAGCATTGTCATTGATAATTGTGTGCATATTAGAAACTGAATTTATTACCCTAAACACAATCTTATTTTACATGTACTGTAGTTATTTCAGTAGTTTTATAAATTAATATATTTAATTTGCCCAGTATGTCACAAAATACATAAAGTATTTAGAAACCAAAATGTAAATTTTAAAGAGGGAAGAAGCTGGATAATAGAAATTTTACATAGCAGAATCATTGGGGTTAGCACACTGCCTGGAAAGGAGCCAGTGCAGAGTGTGGAAGTGGGGCACAGATGGACAGCATTGACATGCAATCATTTATTAGGTGCATCTCTGCAAAAATCCATTGGCCTGAGTGTATGGCCACCGGTAAGTCTCCATAGCTAGTGAAAGTGAAGCAAATGACCCCTAGTGAGTGTTGTAATGAGTAGCCAGCAGCATACATGTATAGGTAGAGCATGCAGAGCTGCATGGAAAGTGCCATGTAATATCGAGGTGGCAACAATGGCATTGGCAGCAATGTACCTCCACCCCTGCCAGGTTATTACAATATGTATCCATATTCTTCCTTTTTTACATCTCCCTTCTTTAGTGAAGTTTCTTATAATAACCTACATCATTAACTGAGATATTACTGTATACTGAAATGGGCTGGAACTGCCTTGCATTTCATACTGCTATAGGGATAGGCTCCGGTCTACCCATCCCTGACACAGATTAAATAGGACTGAGAATTTGATGGGTAGATGGACACAGAGTATGATGTAATGTATATTCAAAACATTAGATGTAATTAACACTAGAATTCCTGAAGCCTACGGAAAAACTTGTAATCCCGGCCCACCTTAAATCCCTTCGCACCTCTCCATCAGCATCTTTTGTTTTGTAAATATGTTGATCAGCACAAGCAGCAAGCAGCCTGCTATCCCATCCCCCGCCTTGATGGAGCTCAGCTCGCAGGCAAAAAGCTCTCTCAGCTCAAGCCAAGGCTCCTTATCTGCATGTGAGGTGCCTGGGGTTGTATAGGGTAAATAATATAGTATATCGCTATTTGCAATACATGCATTTCATGTGTGTTCCGTGTCTACAAAGATCTGGGTAAGTGTAGAATGAAAGGAAATGTGAGAAATGCAAGAAATGCTGAACACATACCTAAAGTAGGAACATTTTCCATGTTACAGTGATCCCTCCTCGATCGTGGGGGTTGCGTTCCAGAACCCCCCGCGAAAGGTGAAAATCTGCGAAGTAGAAACCATATGTTTATATGGTTATTTTTATATTGTCATGCTTGGGTCACAGATTTGCACAGAAACACAGGAGGTTGTAGAGAGACAGGGACACTGCAAACAAACATTTGTTTCTTTTTCAAAAGTTTAGTGATCCATGACAACACAGAGATGACAGTTCCGTCTCACAATTAAAAGAATGCAAACATATCTTCCTCTTCAAAGGACTGCGCGTCAGGAGCAGAGAATGTCAGAGAGAGAGAGAGAGAGAAAAGCAAACAATCAGAAATCAATAGGTGCTTTTTGGGCTTTTAAGTATGCAAAGCACCGTGCGGGAAGCATGTCGCTTGACAAAGCAGCTGCAAGGAAGGGAGCAATGTGAACGTAGTCTTTCAGCATTTTTTAGACGAGCGTCCGTATCCTCTAGGGGTGCGAACAGACCCCCTGCTCACACCCCCTTCAACAGGAGCAGAGAATGTCAGAGCAAGAGAGAGAGAGAGAGAGAAAAGCAAACAATCAAAAATCAATAGGGCTGTTTGTGCTTTTAAGTATGTGAAGCACCGTGCGGGAAGCATATCGCGCAACAAAGTAACCACAAGTAAGCCCAGCAAGGAAGGGAGCAATGTGAAGGTAGTCTTTCAGCATTTTTTGAGGAGCAGCCGTATCCTCTAGGGGTGCGAACAGCCCCCGTGCTCACAATATATTTGAGGAGTTTTATTTAATACATAATACATGCTCTGATTGGGTAGCTTCTCAGCCATCTGCTAATAGCGTCCCTTGTATGAAATCAGCTGGGCAAACCAACCGAGGAAGCATGTACCAGAAATTAAAAGACCCATTGTCCACTGAAACCCACGAACCAGCGAAAAATCCGCGATATATATTTAAATATGCTTACATATCAAATCCGCGATAGAGTGAAGCCGCTAAAGTCGAAGTGCGATATAGCGAGGGATTACTGTATACTAATAATAATGTGAAGTGTATAATGTGTGAAGACTTCAGTCCAAATATCGAATAAACATGTGCGCTTTTATTCAAGAATATAAGCAAAGAAAAATAAATTCAATTTACATGGGGCTGTCAATGAGTTTAAAACTCAAGCTCAAATTTCAATCGACAGGGAGTTTACACGTATTCTTGAATGGTGCAGAGGTAAGACCTGCTGCATTATGACCCGAAGGTTCCAGGTTCAAGACTGGGCACTCTGCTTTTATGAGTAGTGAGCTGCTATTATTATTATTTATACAATATAATAAAAACATACATTTGATTTTGAGTCTGTAATACCTGGTGTAAATTTTGGCTACTTGTAAAAGTTAGTGCTTGTTTTTTTATTATTCAGTTTTATTCTCTCAGTGACGTTCACATGGTACAACAAACTTGCTTCTCCCTCTTTGAGTTGATGGCATTTATCTCCATTCTTTTCACAAGAGCAGTACTGTGGCTGATGCCTGCTCAGAACTATTTGTTGTACCAGCAATCAAAGATACGCTGTCTCGTGACCGCTGTCCGACTGGACAAAGGCAGGACCATAGCTCCTTCACATAGCTTTCGCTGGCTAATAGACTGCTGCACTACAACGCAACTCTGCTTGGCACCATAAATTAAAATGGGGCTTCCACCTGCAGCTAAAGTCACTTCAGTACATGAGCAATTCACCACACTAGTGTTCAGATCTGACAGCGCCGTACTGACGGTGTATGTGCCCAAAAAGAAGAAGCCTTTGATTTCGGTCTGTTAGAGTTGGTGTAAAGTTTGGGTGCATACACCGTCAGCATGGTGCTGTCAGATCTATACACTAGCATGGCGAATTGCTTGTGTACTTATGGTGCCAAGCAGAGTTGTGTTGTGGTGTAGAGCAGTCTATTAGCTGGCGAAAGGGATTTAAGGTGGGCCGGGATTACAAATTTTTTCATAGGCTTCAGGAATTCTAGCGTTAAAAGCAATCGGCTTACAGCAGGGCCCAGTCAAAGAATAATGAGACAGGTGTAAATATACAGTGAATGTCTTCACTCTCAGCCTGGCTTTCTTGGTCTGCATAAATTACACATTTTTGTGATCACTGGTTGTTTCTTATCAGTTGTTTGCTTTTTTGTAAAAAATAAAAAGGAATCCACTTCCACTGAGGTGACCATAAATCTGCTTATCTGGGACAAGATAACCTGGCCTTAATTTGGTTATCTGCATATATACAGTGTTTTGGAGTATACTGAGTATATTACCTCATAATGTAATACATATCTATAAAACATATGATTTTGGCTTTACTCTCAAGTTTATTTTCAGGCGTTTATGTATAATAAATTCAAAATTCTGACAGATTGGAGGTATATTTATTGATTACAGTTTGTGTCATCAATAAATTGTGAAACTGTAGGTCTGAGTACTGAATATATTTTTTTTCACACACGTAATGTCCTTCCTGGGGACTTTTTAGGAGAACTGAGAAGAGGAGGGATATCTGACTGGAACGCCACCAAGCTCACCAGGTATTTCCCATTCACAAATGGCAATGTGCCACTATCAGGTCCAGGTAACTAGTTCCCATTGCCAATAAGAGGCATCCACCTACTATATTCATATGATCCAAGAGCTACATGGGACAGACTTTGAAGAGGTCATGCTTGCAAGAAAAAGAAAAAGAGAGGAAGAAGATAAATGAAAGAAGAAAAGGTCTAACAAGTAATATTACCAAAAATCAGAAGAGAAGAGAGCAGAGAAGTATTGTTTTCCTTCCAACTTTCCCTTTAAAGAAACTGCTTACTTAAGGGGGAGTTGCATGCCTTGTAGAAGGAGGAAATTCCCATTAATTGGTCTATAGGACAGGAGTGGGGGGAAGTTACCAAATATGCAGAAAGGCATTGTATGACTACAGTCTGGGTAATCTGTCCACAAAATGGCATTGCTCCGAGTTGATTGAATGATTTTTTTTCTTCTGCCGTTTATTTTACAATTGTGCACGGTGACTTGGGTGGTTTGTTTTTTTTCTCCAAGTCACCATGGTAGATTTTGAAGAGACAATGATGTTTGCATTTTTTGACCATAAAGGACTTGTTCAAAGAGAGCCTGTTGAACTACTGAGGTGTCTATGGCAAAGCTTGAGGTAGAACTGCATTTGAATCTGAGGTTTGCACAGTATCTTTTCTATCCTTTTGTTCATTCCTTGAAAAGATAGAGAAGAAGAAGACAAAGAACCTGATGTTTGTACGTTGTAAGTTCAACAAACAGAAAGATGGTCATCTTGAATCTAAATCTGGAGATGGAAAGAGCTTGACAACAACAAAACAGGAGCCATTTGCATACAGAGTGTGCCATAGTGCTAAAGAAGTAAGGTAAAAAAAATTCAGTGGTGTTTTGCCTGCCTCGTGAAGGTGAATTGTGTTATATCAAATAAAGATCCAACAATTAATTTAATTAGTGCTATTTTTAAACACGTATGCTAGTCTTCTGAACTGCTTACTAACTCCAGTGCCGATTCCTGCCTTGCCACAGGTGCTTTGAAAACTCTTTGAATCTCTCCACAACCTTAAAAATTTGATTAATCACATTCAAAAAATGGGCTGATTTTTAAAATCAGAAAAATAAGTAAAGGTTATCAGTATCAACTTTTAATGATATCATGAATACAGGGCAGGTATTGGGATGTGGAAATGGTCTGATATACAAAAATAATCTTTTCTAGAGTAACCAGATGTTTCAGAATGTAAATGCATTACATCAGCAGACATGTATATAATGAAAATTAGATTATGGGCTAACAAACCTTAAATTAATGACCCATCTATATCAACACAGCAGGAATAATAGCTCACAAGAAATGTTAGTCAATTTGTTATCTGTGATTTTTTGCATATATATTGTATGCTGCCAACCAGAAAACTAGATGGCCATATTCCACTTTTTAAATTTGCTTTTCAATCATGTCTTGAAAGAGGAATTATCTTTTGAGCATATGGACGAGATACAAACACAATTCTGAAAACTCTACAACAATCACAAGGGGATTTATTTGTAATTATACATATATTGAAAGCACACGAAACAAGCTGGACAAGGATATGATTTTCCCAATAATGGCAGCTACTAACTTTAAAACAGTGTAAAATGAAATTTAATTTTAAAAACATAAAACAGTATCATTTGAAGGTTGTTCTCAAGTCATGGATTAGTGCTCTGCTCCTTAAGAAAATCTGCTTCAAGGCAAATACACCTTTTTGTTACAGGATACTGTAAAATTCTTCACACTTTACCTGGCAATGTGAAGCAAATAACACCAATTAAATTATTCAGCATGTATTTTAATATCTGTTATCACAGAGGGGTTAGTGCAAGTTTTATTTTTAGCTGTTAAGGTGTAGTGTTTGTTCCTGTAATTGTTTTCAATGAGGTCATACAATACATTAAAACATGCCATGGAAAGTTATATCTTGTTATATGTGTTATAATGCAATATTTTATATAGTAGAAATACCATGCCATCCATCTGGCAGGACACTCCTCTGTTTAGAATAAATGACCAGTCATGGTTCTTGAAGGCCACAGTGGCTACAGGTTTTTGTTGCATTTTATTGAATTATGTCAGACTTGAAAGTAACTGAACGTCTTATTGAATGAGAGAGCTTTGCACTCTGGGAAATTAATTATCATGTGGCATTTCATCTCTTTGAAATTCACAGAAGATTTGCTTGAAATGGTGTATTTGAAGTAAGGGGCCAGGAAGTAGAATATAACCAAAAAACTAGTTAGGGTAAAACTAGAGAGTAAACCTGGCATCAAAACACAAATTGCCAGACAGAAATCAAAGTCGTGATATATTGCTAAATGGTCTTCAGTTACAAGTAAGAATGCCAAGCTCCAAAAACTAATCACAAAACAAATGCCAAAAATACAGAGACAGAATTATTTTTAAACTACGAAACCCAAACGAAATGCTGCAAAACGTGTTCCGAAATTATCTACAATCGTGGACAACCAGACTGACATTGACATACCGTATATACTGTCACAATAATGACATTTTGAATCGCACATTTTTGTATTGTTTTGTGGTAGTAACAAAAGTGGCAGTCATAAACAAACGTTCAGAAAATGGCAATAGTCATCTAAAACAAAATGGCACCGCAAAATGATGTGAAATGAAATTATTCTTACACCTTGAAACCGAGGACTAACGTGAAAATAAATTACAAATAGATTCTAGGACCACCCATAAAACCAATGGGAAGGAAAACATAGGAAAAAAAAACATGACAAACAAAGAAAAGAAAAGAATCATAACAACAGAGGCTTAATCATATTAAAAATGTTAGCAAACAGGAGTTACTTCAGCATTTACCATTGTTCCTTAATCTTTAATGTACTTCTTTTTTAAAATGTGTAAGTTTTCGATTGTTTTCTTAAGTGCGTATTAGCAGTCTGTTCAAAATAAATTACAAATAACAGGTTAGTAAACACTACTGGATTAATTTATTTTTATGCATGTCTGCCATTAAGTATCTGTTTATCATTTACGTGGACACCTAGTGGAGACTAAGTAAATTGCATTTCAGAGTGAATTCAGTTAGTCAGCTTTCAAGCAAAGAGTCAAGGGAGTTACGGAGTTGACACGGAAACCACTATAACTTATAAAAAGTATGTGGAAGACATACCGAGACAACTTAAGTATTGGCTAAGCAAATGAGCTTGTTGGACTGAAAGATGACCTTCCATTTGCCAAATATCTTTTTATGTTGTTAAAATTGATTTAAAAAAAACAAAGAAAAATGTTGAAAATTTAGGAATAAAAATCCAGTCTGTTCCATGATCTTTCATTCAGATGCATAAAATATGCAATATTTATGAAGCGCAAAAAATGGCAGTCAGTAGATATGAGTAAATAGGTGTGACACAAAGGAGGAAGAAGGAAAGCAAGGGTCAAAACCAAAGTAAAAAAGAGAACATCAGAGCCAAATCATAAACAAAACATCAGTGTCAAAAAGCGGAGCTTTGTTTTAATAACCAGTTAGCAAACTCTCAAGGAAAGTGAGTCACCAGGTTTGGTCCAGTCTTAGATATGCAACCCCATTGCATCATGGGAAAATTCACAAAATGGTGGCACTTATTGTCAAACCAAAATAAAAATGGTAAAAAATAACCAGCTTTAAAATGAAAGCTCCAAGTAATATTTTCATGGCAAAATGGAATTCCTTGGGTATTAACACTACAATCCCTGAAGCCTACGAAAAAAAGTCGTAACGCAGGGCCACCTTAAATTCCTTTGCACCTCTTCATCAGCGTCTTTGTTTTGCAAAGGTGTCAATCACCACAGGCAGCAAGCAGCCTGCTATCCCATCTCTCACCGACCCAGCTGAAGTGAGATGCAAAACTCTCAAAGCTCAAGTCTGTTTAGATAGATAGATAGATAGATAGATAGATAGATAGATAGATAGATAGATAGATAGATAGATAGATAGATAGATACTTTATTAATCCCAATGGGAAATTCACAATATGGGTTTATATGGGTGTGAGGAGCCTGGGGTTGTATAGGTTAAATACAGTAATATATCGTTATTTGCAATACATACATTGCATGTGTGTTCCGTTTCTAAAGTGATCTTGATAAATGCAGGATGACAGGAAATGCGAGGCAAGAAATGTTGAACACATAACTAAAACAAAAACTTTATCCATGTTATAGTAATAATGATGTGAAGTGTATAATGTATGAAGACTTTAGTCCAAATATCAAATAAACACTCTCACAAAAGGTATAACAAAATAGGTACACTTTTATTCAAGAATATAACCAAAGAAAAAGAAATGATTCAATTTACATGTTGCTGTCAAAGAGTAAAAACCCTAGCCCAAAAATTAATCGACAGAAATTCAATGTGTCTGCTTCGCTGGTGCAGAGGTAAGAACTGTTGTCTCGTAAGATGTTAAGGGTTCAAGTCTGAGTTTTCTCTATTTGAGTAGTGAGCTGCTATTATTATTACTATAATATAATAAAAACATATATTTAATTTGAGTCTGTAACACCCTGTGTAAATTTTGGCTAGTTGTAAAAGTTAGCGCTTTTTTTTAAATTCAGTTTTATTCTGTCAGTGACATTTACGTGGTACAATGAACTTGCCTCTCCCTCTGTGAGTTGATGGCATTTATCTCCATTCTTTTCAAAAGAGCAGCAATGACCACAGTTGGTGCTGTGGTTGATGCCTGCTCAGAACTACAGTATTTTTTGTACCAGCAATCAAAGATCTGATGCCCCATGACCCCTATCAGACTATTATGCAGCATTGTGCTTTGACAACAAAGACAATCGTGCAGAATGTGCAATCTTGGTTATCTGGCAACATTTTATTGAGAGAGCTGTGTTCTGAGATACAACCCAGGGCAACATATTACTGTTGATGAGCAACTGTTTCCAACCAAGGTCTGTTGTCCTTTCTTGGAATATATCTCAACCAAGCCTAACATATTTGCCGTAAAGTTTTGGATTGCAGCAGATCTGGAAACAAAATACATGTGCAATGTCACTCCTTGTTTAGAAAATGATCCTAGTCGTCTCAAGGGAGAAGAACTTTCTGAGACTGTGGTCATAAAACTGATTCTGGACAAAGGCAGAATCGTAGCAACAGACAACTTCTTCATGTCGCTTCCGCTGGCTAATAGACTGCTGCACCACAACACAACTCTGCTTGACACCATAAATAAAATTTGATGGGAACATTTCACATGCAGCTAAAGTCACTTTAGTACGCAAGCAATTATCCACGCTAGTGTTTAGATCTGGAAGTGCTGTGCTGACACAGTATGTGCCCAAAAAGAAGAAGCCTGTCTCCATTCTCAGTACCATGCACCATAACGCAGTGTACAGGCAAGACTGGAAAAAAAAACATGTTCAAATGACAACTTATGTTCAAATGGCATAGCATTTTCAAACAGTGACTTTCCATGCATGGATGTGTGTACACACATGAGAGAGAAAGAGACAGATTTGATCTTATTCAAGTGGTTACTGGAATATAAAATACAGAATTTTGCAAAGGTATAACAAATAAAACTGAATAACAAAAAGTTCAAGTGACAACAAGATACCAAGAAGACATGATTCACCAGTATTTGTGTGTCTGCTTATACACCTTCAGCGATATCTTTTATAGGTAGCAAAAATTTACACCGGGTGTTACAGACACAAATCAAAAGTATGTTTTTATTATATTATTTTAATAATAATTATAGTAGCTCACTACTCAACACGAGGAGCACCTGAACTTGAACCTACAATCTTTTGGTTATAATACAGCATTTCTTACCTCTGCACCATCCAAGAAGACCTGTCAAGTTTCTTTTGATTGACATTTGAGCTTGGGTTTTTAACTCATTGACAGCAACATGTAAACTAAATGATTTTTTTTCTTTGGTTATATTCTTGAATAAAAGCACACATGTTTATTTGATATTTGGACTAAAGTCTTCACACATTATACACTTTACATTGTTACTATAACATGGAAAATCTTTTTGTTTTAGTTATGTCTTCAACATTTCGTGTCTCACATTTCCTGTTATCCAACATTTATCCAGGGAATGTGACAAGAAGAGTGATTTAACATGTGGGTAGAAAAAAATAAAGGAACACAATATAAGATGATTTAGAAGACTGAGAATTGAAAGATGTTAATGCAATGAACAAACCTAATTAGAGAGTGGCAGCATGCTGTATGATAACTGCTATGTTCCGAAAAAGAAGATTTTTGCCCATATTTATCAAGCATCTCAGAATTACTCCTAGGAATTGCATGAAAAGTCTACCTAGGATAAGAATTTGTCCTACCTCAGAGTAGAACATGAGAAGTAGTTCTTAAGTGAATTACATCTGCTCCCAGAGAGGAGTAGAAGGTCACATTTTGAAAATGAATGACAGTACGATTTTATAGCATACTGAGCTGCAAACTGGCATTTATTATAACGTTTTGTACTGTCCTTATACATTATGATGATATTTTCTGGTGTTCCGATACTAAGGGTACTACTAAGAGTTCACCACAAAGATAATAATAATAATATTCAAAATAGTCAGAGAAGAAGAAGAATAAAGAAAATGTAAATGGGTAGGGTATTGTACTAAGCTTGGGATTCACATATGCTTTCTCATACACACTTCGGGGCAGTGAACTTTATGTGAGTGCGGTCAATCACATCAACAACTCCAGGAAAACCAGAGATTTGTGTGAATGTAGCTTGTTTAAACATTACCTCTTGTAGAGTAGTGAGCAAATACATAAAATCTGTGTATTACAAGTTTTGAGACTCGGTCACTTGCCGTCTCTATTGTTCTACAATCCTTTCACATCTTCTAATAAATTTTTGGCCCACCCAGCTGCAGATGGAGATAAGAAAAAGAGCTCGAAGTGCATCCCCTCCGTGTCCTGAATTTAAGTTAAACCGAGAGCAACTGCGCACTTGCATGCTCTACGAATTCGCGGGTGGTCTGAGTGCAAAAGCGTGCTTGTCAAGAATGAAAAAACATCTCGGTGACAATGCTCCAGATTGTGCGACTGTGTTCCGGTGGAAAAAAAAAATTCAACGACAGTGAATTCGACGTCAGCGACGCCCAACGTGATGGACGTCCCAGAATTTCGACCGGCGAGCAAGATGTGGCCCGTGTAAAGGCCCTAATTGAAGAGGATCCTCGCCAAACGATAAGAAGAATTGCTTCGACCCTTGAGATGGATCCCACGGCCGTTTGGAGGATCCTCACTCAAGATCTTGGCTACATGAGAAAATGTGCTCGGTGGATCCTGAAAATTTTGACAAGTGAACATAAAGCAACCCGAGTGCAATTTTGCCGAGATTTCTTCGCCAGATTCAAGGTAGGCAAGTCTGAAGCTTTCAAAAACATTCTCACTGGTGACGAGACTTGGGTTTACAACAACGACCCTGAAACCAAGTCCCAGAGCATGGAGTGGGGTCCAGAAGGTTGCCTTTCTCCACTGAAAGCCAGGCGCCAAAGGTCAGCCAAGAGGTCCATGTTTGCCGTCTTTTTTGGCTACTAAAAAATTATTGCTTCAGTTCCACTTCCTGAACGCACGATGATGAACTCTGACGTCTACACAACCCTGTGCCTTCTAGAAGTTTTCAAAAATCTCACTAGAGGTTGCCCTAACCGCACCTTGAAAAACTCACAATTCAAACAAAATTGTTGAGTTCCTCACCAAATCTGGGATTGAAGTCCTTCATCCGCCCCCTTATTCACCAGATTTGGCACCCTGTGACTTCTGGCTGTTCCCGACGGTGAAGAAGGAGCTGAAAGGAATGGATTTTGAGGACAGGGAAAGCCTCATTTCTGCGGTTGAAGAGCAGCTTGACCAACTGACTGAACCTGATTTTCGTCACTGTTTTGATCGTTGGATTTATCGCATGAAAAAGTGTATTGAAATCGGGGGAGAGTATGTTGAACAGCACTGAAGTGTTGCCAAATGACGAGGTTATGTGAGTAAAACTTTTCTTTGGAATTGACCAAACCATGTTGTATCTGTTTAAAAAAGTCTCAAAACTTATGAAACAACCCTCGTACCTTATGCGTTGTAAGAGTGTTCAAAGTTTAATGTAAGAAATGGTTGGTTGTGACATACTCAAATCATCTCTTCCTTGTCACCAAAAATGTACTGTTACCAATGCTTTCATTATCCTGATAGCACATCGCTTTTTTGCATAGATGGAATGATCATGTGACATACAAGATTTGTTACGATTTATTTCTACAAGTTCATTGCTGTCCAGCATTTCCAAAACATTCCACCTCTCCCATAATACGTTTGCTGGTCGCTGCCTAAACGCCACCTTCTGGCAGCTCCATAGGGAGTTAGGACAGCTCACAAGCTCACCTAAATCCTGCTGAAAATAGAGGTTGTTTCCTAAATTAAGAAAATTGAAAAAAAAATGTTACACATACTCCTAAGCATAAGACCAAATTTACATCATTCTGAGATCTTCAAGCCAGTTAGGAACGTTTTCCTACTATAAGGCGATTGATAAATATGGGCACTGAGCACAGAGATTCAACCCGTGTTAACAGCAGCTGATTTGATTTCTTTCTTCCATTTAAAGTAATAAGCTTGTTCTGGAGTTTGACCAGGGGAGCCTTAAGAGCATGCGTTAGCTTCCTGAAGCCTTGTTTTGAGAGCGATCAAATTTGCCAAAGTTTATCCATGCATTTACCTATATGTAAGGTAAATGTCTGATGGAAAAAAATAATGTCTCTTGGATCCCTTCTCTCCTGTCTACTGCTTTTTACATTTTTAGTGGCTTACTGGAATTAATTGATTTTAAAGGTGAGACAAATTTAGTCATTCAATTAATCAATCCATTATGTTATACAGTGCCTTCCATTTGTGACCCTTTTCAGAAAGCAAATTACACAATAACATTACCAAACAAAATCAATGTCCACTATTTATGCAGTTTTTGGTTTCCACTGGGCTGAGCTCACTTGGGTTTCTGTTTGAAACATAAAAAGACTGACAGCTTAAAATGGAGAGCCCCCTCATGATTTGCCATGCACACAGCGTCTCCGGTTTTATGCGTTGAAGCCTTCTATCCATCATTAATGATGTTACATAATTAATAAATGTGTAATTTCTAAAGGTGTTACCTGGTAGCCTCAATCAGCCCTTAGATCAATGATCAAGCTAAGGACAGCGGGAGTTCCTGTTCTTTTCAATTTTCCTCACTGTCATTCTTTCATCAGCACCATACTAACATCAAAACATATAAAGGTTAGAGATGAGAGGAGGCCCTTTGGCCTCTCTCACCAGCTTGGCTGTTGCAACTTATTGATCCAAAAAAATCTCATCAAGCTGTTTCCTGCAGGATTCAGTCACATGGCTGAGTAATTTAGCTCTGATCCTTAACATTTCATTATGTAAAAAAAGTGATTTCCCTCTCCTTTTTTTGTCTTTTAATCGTAAATACACTTGCACCTGACTTCTGTTTGTGACCTCCAATGATTGCACAGTTCAGTGGGCTCTTTTGCATTGATTTTGTCATTTCCTTTCACAGTTTTTAGCACTGGAGTCAAATCTTAAGTCTCATGTTTCAACGAAGAAAGCATAACACATCTCTGGCTTACAAGCATGTACTAGAATCATTTTGTCACACTCAGACGGTATACTGACAGGGTACTCATAATGAAAGGCACTGAATGAAATCCATTTATTTACATTTCTGTTATTTCTAGATCATTAAATATCTTCTTCAGTCTTGCACTCCATTTCCGGTGGCACACAATGTGCAGGTGAAAGTAGATGTTGATGAGAGTTTTTTAAACTCAACACTCGGCAATCATGCATGTTCACAAATAAAACACAACATGAACTGTCCCCTTTATATGACAACTGTGAGAAGATGTCAATCTGTAACAGCCTCTCAGTTTTAATGGTAGCACACACAAACCTTATCCTGCTCAATGAAGTACCCTACAAATTACTTGCACACTTCCTGCACTTGGCAAATTTCAGACCATGTGGCTGCTCCAAAGACAGAAAATGAGGCTCAGCACAAATGTCATACCATTAATGTGTATTCATCATTTATTATATGCAGTATATTATATACTGTATATCCATCCATTCATTATCCAACCCGCAATATCCTAACACAGGGTTACGGGGGGTCTGCTGGAGCCAATCCCACCCAGCACAGGGCACAAGGCAGGAACATATCCCAGCCCACCGCAGGGCGTACACACACACACACACACACGGGACAATTTAGGATCGCCAATGCTCCTAACCTGCATGTCTTTGGACTGTGGGAGGAAACCGGAGTAGCCAGAGGAACCCCACGCAGGCATGGGGAGAACATGCAAACACCACGCAGGGAGGACCCAGGAAGCGAACCCAGGTCTCCATACTGTGAAGCAGCAGCGCTACCACTGGGCCACCGTACCGCCCTATACTGTATGTATTGTGGGAAGCAGCCCGGTCACAGACAGACGGACATCATTTAAAGTCCAACACACGTTCATTGACAATTAAAGCGCACAAACCCAGTGCCGCAGTACCAATCACCCCACAAGTCCAGGCCAAAACCACATTCTGCCTTTCCTCTCTTCAGGCCGCCTCTTTCCTCTCCTAGACCTCGTCCTCTTCCACCCGATTCCAGCACTGAATGAAGGGAAGCGGCCCCTTTTATTATCCCCTGGATGTGCTCCAGGTGTGCTCCGGCAATCTTCCACCGACTACGCCCCAGTGTGGCGGAAGTGCCTGCTGTATCCCCGGAAGCACTCCGGGTGTCCCTGCTCCACTTCCCCCCAGCACTTCCTGGTGTGGCGGAAGTGCTGAGGTCCAGGGCTGCCAAGGCATCCGGGCGCCCCCTGGCGGTGACCACGGGCCCCTACAGGGTTGAGCTCCAAAGCTCCGCACCCGTGGCCCCCAAAGCAACCAGGGCGGTCGCCCCCTCTTGATCTGGAGGAGGCGTGAGCCCTCCTCCGGTCCTCTTGGGTGTCCCGGCTGGGTACCTCCCCCAGCCATGTGCCACAGTATGTATATATATATATATATATATATATATATATATATATATATAGTGGAGTTTCAGCCTTTGACCGCAGACAGACACAACACCAGATGTCCACAAACACACACGTTTAATCCTTCTTTTATTTTACAGCACCACACAATGTATAAATCAGCCAAATACTCAGTCCCTTCTTTCCTTCTCTCTTCTTCTCTTTCTGCCACCCTCACTCCTCCACACGCATGCTCCGTCCTCTTCCACCCGACTCAGACTCTTCTAATGGAGCGAGGCGGCTCCCTTTATAATGCCCCGGATGTGCTCCAGGTGCTCCATGACAATCTTCCGGCGGTACTTCCTGGTGTGGCGGAAGTGCCTCATGAGCACCCGGAAGCACTCCAGGAGTGCCTGGCATTTCTCACACCCGAAAGTGTTGCAGTCCAAGGCTCTATAATCCTCTGAGCTCCAACAGGGTTGAGCTTCTGAGCTCTGATCCCGTGGCCCCGATACAGACCAGGGCAGATACCCTCTTGTGGTTCAGGGGAGGTATTGTCCCTCTCCGGTCCTTTCAGGCATCCCGGCTGGGCAGGATCTCCAGCCGTCCACCACTATATATATATATATATATATATATATATATATATATATATATATATATATATATATATATATATATATATATATACAGTAATCCCTCCTCCATCGCGGGGGTTGCGTTCCAGACCCCCCCGCGAAAGGTGAAAATCCGTGAAGTAGAAACCATATGTTTATATGGTTATTTTTATATTGTCATGCTTGGGTCACAGATTTGCACAGAAACACAGGAGGTTGTAGAGAGACAGGAACGTTATTCAAACACTGCAAACAAACATTTGTCTCTTTTTCAAAAGTTTAAACTGTGCTCCATGACAAGACAGAGATGACAGTTCCGTCTCACAATTAAAAGAATGCAAACATATCTTCCTCTTCAAAGGAGTGCGCGTCAGAGAGAGAGAGATAGAAAAAAGCAAACAGTCAAAAATTAATAGGGCTGTTTGGCTTTTAAGTATGCGAAACGCCACCGGACAAAGTAGCTGCAAGGAAGGGAGCAAGCATTTTTCAGCATTTTTTAGAGGAGCGTCCGTATCCTCTAGGCCAGTATGCGAACAGCCCCTCTGCTCACACCCCCTCCGTCAGCGCGAGAGAGAGAGGAAAGTAAACAATCAAAAATCAATACGTGCTGTTTGATCTTGTAAGTATGCGAAGCACCGTGCGGGAAGCATATCGCTTGCAAAGCAGCCACATGTAAGCCCAGCAAAGAAGGGAGCACTGTGAAGGTAATCTTTCAGCGTTTTTTGAGGAGCGGCCGTGTCCTCTAGGGGTGCAAACAGCCCTAGTGCTCACAATATATTTGAGGAGTTTTATTTAATACATAATACGTGCTGTGGTTGGGTAGCTTCTCAGCCATCTCCCAATAGCGTCCCTTGTATGAAATCAACTGGACAAACCAACTGATGAAGCGCGTACCAGAAATTAAAAGACCCACTGTCCGCAGAAATCCACGAACCAGCAAAAAATCCACGATATATATTTAAATATGCTTACATATAAAATCCGCAATAGAGTGAAGCCGTGAAAGTCGAAGCGCGATATAGCGAGGGATTACTATATAAACCACCTACAGGTGACGTGAAAAACATTATCTTTTTAAAATGGTGCCTGTCAAGGGATGGGATATATTAGGCAGCAAGTGAACAGTCAGTTCTTAAATGTGATGTGTTAAAAGCAGGAAAAACTGTCAAGCATAAGGATCTGAGTGACTTTGACAAGTTGTGATGGGTAGACAGCTGGGTCAGAACATCTCTAAAGTGGCAGGTCTTTTGGGGTGTTTCTGGTATGCAGTAGTTAGAACCTACCTGTAGTGATCCAAGGAAGGACAGCTGGTGAACCAGTGACAATAGTCATGGACACCCAAGACTCATTGATGCCCGTGAGGAGTGAAGGCTACCCTGTCTGGTCTGAACTCACAAAAGAGTTACTGTAGGACAAACTCCTGACAAACTTCATGCTGTCCATGAGACAAAGGTGTCAGAAGACACCACAGTGCATCACACCTTGCTACGTGTGGAGCTGTGCAGCCACAGACATGTCAGAGTAGGTACCTACAGTGGGCATGTGAGCATCAAGAGTGGACCATGGAGCTGTGGAAGAAAGTAGCCTGATCTTTTGGATCACATTTTCTTTTGGATAATGTGGACGGCCGGATAGGTTTGCCTCATTTACAAGAATAGATGGTAGCAGAATGCAATATGGGAAGAAGGCAGGTCAATAGAGGCAGTGTGATGCTTTTAGCAAATGTCATTTGTGCTGCTTCTTGTTCATGCAGATTAACGCTGTATAATATCTGCAAGATCAGAGCTTATCTGTCAGAGTATACAGCACTTGCAGAGTATGGTCCAGCCTTTGGTCTTGTCACACCTGAGCTACTGTAACTCTCTTCTGGCAGGAGTACCACATGTGCTATCAAGCTGCTGCAGAGGGTCCAGAATGCAGTGGCCCATCTTGTACTTAACCAGCCGAGACCAGCACATGTCATTCCTCTCTTCAGGTTGCTACATTGGCTCCATGTAGCAGCACGCATTGAGTTCCAATCCCTGATGCTTATCTAAAGAGTAGTCAATGGGTCAGCATCTGAGTATATGGAGACACTGGTGAGGTGCAATGCTCCTTCTCGCCCACTCAGGTCTACCAGGGAACAGCATGTGGTGATGCCGCCACTGTGTGGTATCAAGTCTTAATCCAGACTCTTTTCCTGTATAGTTCCTAGTTAGTGGAACGAGCTGCCCACCTCCATCTGAATTGCTGACTCCCTCAATGTATTTAAGAAGCAATTGAAAACCCATCTGATCTGCAATTATCTGTCTAATTGATGGATGGGGTGGAGACTTTGCTCTGTGATTTTTTTGTATTGCTGGTTAATTTATTGTTAGACTAAGTTTAATTGCTTTATTGATTGTAATCCATGATTGCATTTTTATTAGTTATTACTTCTTTTTCACATGTAGCAATCAGCTTTTTGTTACCGGGCCTATTACACTTGCTGAGCAAATAGGCCCTAAACTAATGTTACTCCCGGTTTCCTCCCACAGTCCAAAGACAAGCAGGTTAGGTGCATTGGCGATCCTAAATTGTCCCTAGTGTGTGCTTGGTGTGTGGTTGTGTGTGTGTGTCCTGCGGTGGGCTGGCGCCCTGCCCGGGGATTTGTTTCCTGCCTTGCGCCCTGTGTTGGCTGGGATTGGCTCCAGCAGACCCCCATGGCCCTGTGTTAGGATATAGCGGGTTGGATGATGGCTGACTAACTGACTAATGTTACTATTCTCTAAG